>NW_027555958.1:117787548-118130308 GCF_003287225.1 Phascolarctos cinereus | reverse complement strand
CAAAACCACTCACTAAGCTAACAGGCCAGAAGTACAGGTTTTTATAGTTTCTACTGCAAACTGCATCTTCATACAGAGTAACTAAAACAGTCTAGTATGAAATAATAATGAAAAGATCAGTTGGAGTCAGGTTAAGGAAACTCATATGTAAGAATCAAAAGTTTTGGTCAACAATATGAAGCTATTGAAGGTCTTTGAACAGAGGAATCATTGTAATTGAAGTCGTACATTAAAAACATGTTTTGGGCAATGATATAAAAATTAGAATTAAGACAAGAAGGCCTAGGAGTGGGAAGACAAGTTAGGAGACTATTGTAATCATATAGGTGAGAATGGATTAGGACCTAGACTTATGGTTTCATTGGGAATAGAGAGGAAAAAATGATTGTGAAACATGTGGAATCAACAGGTCTAGGTAACCAGATGTATGGAAGAAAGGGAGGAAAGAGTGAAAAAAAATAACTCCAAGATAATAAACCTGATAGAGAGGCAACAAAGTGTAATGGCTATAGGGCTGGTCTTGAGTCAGAAAGATCTGGGTTCAAGTTTTCATTCTGACACATATGACCATCTGGCCACATTTAGCCTCTTAGTCCCTAAGGCAACTCATTGAGACTACAATTACATTTACTGATTTTCATTGGTAGAGGGACTTTTTATGTTGGGAATTCTGACAGTGACCAATTGTAGATCTAGATCAGAAAAAAAAAATAAAATAAGCCTGAGTAACTTGAGGAATGGTTCTATTATCAGGAGCTATAAAGTAATTAGAGAGAAAGACAGGTTCTTTTTCCTCTGTGGGAAGGATGGTGAGTTTAGTCTGGATCTGTTACATATGAGATACTGGTGGGACATATAAGGAAAATACACACAATCCATTAGGAAAAATCTTGTACTGGAGCTCTGGGGCAAGGATGAGGATACTTGTATGTATATGTGTGTATGTGCATACATATGGAATATAAATATGTATGTGTACATATATAGATAGATACATTTATATGTATATGTGTATATAGATAGATAGACACATTTACACAAATATGTCTATCTATCTATCTAGGAGCCAGCTACATAAAAGTGATCACTGAAGCAGTGGTAGTGGATGCAATCATCAAGACAAAAGTGTTTATTTAGGAGGGAGAAGAACAGAATCTTGACGGCCGGTCACAGCAGTGAAGGCACCAAAGGAGAATGAAGAGCCAACAAAAGAGATGGCTGGTAAATGGAAAGAGTGGCAAGAGAAAAGTAATAAAATGCAAAAGCATTTGATAAAGTTTCTCATGCTATTCTTGTCCCAAAGTAGGCAACAATGACTTGCTGATAACCTGAAAGAGTCTACCACAGAGTGTCTTAGGGATCTGTGCTTAGCTCTGAACTGTTTAACATTTTTGCTAATGACTTGGACAAAGGCATAGATGGCATACTCATCAAATATGCAGAAGGCTCAAAACTTGGAGCTATAGTTAACATATTGCATGACAGAGTCAAGATAAAAAAAAAAATCTTGATAGCCTAGAACAGGGGTGGGCAATCTGCAGCCTTGAGGCCACATGTGGCCCTCTAGGTCCTCAAATGTGGCTCTTTGACTGAATCCAAACTTCACAGGAGAAATTTGTTTGGATTTGGTCAAAGGGCTGTGCTTGAGGACCTAGAGGGCCACATGTGGCCTCGAGGCCACAGGTTCCCCAAACTCGGCCTAGAACTTAGGACCAAATTTAATGGGAAGCAATTTAATAGTGATAAATAGAAAATTTTATACTTGAATCTCCAAAAATCAACTTCCCAAGTATGAGATCAGGAGAGGAAGGGTATAAGCTGTTCCTTTTTATTTATTTATTCATTTATTTATTTATTTATTTATTTATTTATTTATTTATTTATTTATCTATCTATCTGTCTATTTATTTATTTATTTATTTATTTATTTATTCATTCATTCATTTATTTATTTATTTATTTATTTATTTATTTATTTATTTATTTATTTTTAGATTTCTACATTTGCTTCCATAAGCTTTTGAGTTTCCTTCCTGCCTCCCTTCCCAAGACAGCATGCAATCTGATATAGGCTGTACATATACATTCCTATTAAACATATTTTCTCAGTAGTCATGTTGTAAAGAAGAATTAGAACCAATAGGAGAAACCACAAGAAAGAAGAAACAAAACAAAACAGAAGAAAAAAAGAGCAAATAGTATGCTTCAATCTGCATTCAGACTCTGTAGTTCTTTCTCTGGATGTGGACAGCATTTTCCATCTTGAAACGTTTGGAGATGTCTTGAATCCCTGTATTGCTGAGAACAGTTAAGTCTATCAAAGTTAGTCATCACACAGTGTTGCTGTTACTGTGTATAATGTTCTCTTGGTTCTGCTCACTTCACTTAGCATCAGTCCGCACAAATCTTTCCAGGTTTTTCTGAAGTCTGCATGCTCATCATTTCTTATAGCACAATAATATTCTATTACATTCATATACCACAACTTGTTTAGCCATTCCCCAGTTGGTGGACATCCCCTCAATTTCCAATTCTTTGTCACCACAGAAAGAGCTGCTATAAATATTTTTGTACATGTGGGTCCTTTCCCCGTTTTTGTGATCTCTGGGATACAGCCCTAGAAATGGTATCACTAGGTCAAAGGAGATGCACATTTTTATTAGCTCTAAATTGCTCTCCAAAATTGTTAGATCAGTTCACAACTCCACCAACAATGCATTAGTATTCCGATTTTCCCACATCTTCTCCAACATTTATCATTTTCCTGTTTTGTAATGTTAGCCAATCTAAAAGGTGTGATGTGGTACCTCAGAGTCATTGTGATTTGCATTTCTCTAATCAATAACGATTTAGAGCATTTTTTCATATGACTATAAATAGCTTTAATTTCTTCATCTAAAAACTACCTCTTCATATCCTTTGACCATTTATCAATTGGAGAATGACTTATATTCATATCAATTCCACTCATTTCTTTATATATTTTAAAAATGAAGCCCTTATCAGAGAGACTGGTTGTAAAAATGCTTTCCCAGCTTTCTGCTTCCCTCCTAATCTTGATTGCATTGGCTTTGTGCAAAAACTTTTCAATTTAATGTAATCAAAATTTTCCATTTTGCATTTCATAATGTTCCCTATCTCTTGTTTGGTCATAAATTCTTCTGTTCTCCATAAATCTGACAGGTAAACTATTCCTTGCTCTTCTAGTTTGCTTATAGTATCAGCCTTTGTATCTAAATCATGTACCTATTTTGACAATATTTTGGTATAGGGTGTAAGATTTTGATCTATGCCTAGTTTGTGCTATACTATTTTCCAGTTTTCCCAGCAGTTTTTGTCAAAGAATGAGTTCTTATCTAGGCAGCTGTTCTTTTGAAAAATATCTTGGGGTTTCAATAATATTTGTTTTCAATATGAGTCAGACCACATCTGCAGTATTGTGTTCAATTCTGCTTATCACATTTTATGAAAGGTGCTGTTAAGTTGGAGAACATTGGTAGGAGTCAAGTGGGATGGTGAATGACCTTGAGATTATAACATATGAGGCTTATCTGAAGGACCTGGGAACATGTTGCCTGGAGAAGAAAAGCCTTAGAGAGAGGAACAAGATGGTAATACTCAAGTATTTGAAGGCTGCCACATGGACAAGAAATGAGAGGTTTTTTCTGCTTGGCCCTAACGTAAGATAACTACTGTGGAATGATAGACAGAAGGTCCCAAGAAACAAAATGTGACTTGAGGTAAGAAAAAACGTCCTAATAATTAAAACTATCCAAAAGGGGCATGGACTGACTTAGGAGTTAACAGGTTCCTCCTCATCAGAAGTATTCAAGAAAAATCTGGTTGACCACTTGCCAAGTATGTTGTAGAGGGGATTGTTGTTCAGATAAGGATTATACTAGATGGCCTCTGAGGTCCTTTTCAATATTGAGATTTTACGATAAGAACTATAAGAGTTCAGTGGCCAAGACGCTAAAGGAGGAAAAGTAGAGTGGTCAACACTGGAAAGTGTGGCAGAATTCAAAGAGAATGAGTGAAGCCTTTGGATTTAAGAATCAAGAGGTCATTAATAACCTAGGTGAAAGTGGTAGAGTGTCAGGATTGGGAGCCAGAGGAGTGAGTGGTAGAGACAGTAAGAGCAAAGACAGAAGACAGAACTCTAGACAGAACTCAAAGACAGTAAGAGTGGCCTGTTCTTTCTAGAGTTGGTCAGAACAAGGAAGGGGACAAACATCTATTACTAGGCTAAGTGCTTTTACAAATAATATCTTTTTGATCCTTAGTAAAGGGAGGAGATAGGATTATTGTCTGCAGGAGTGGGAGAATGAAGGAAGGGTTGTGTTGGGGTTTTTTTTGTTTTGTTTTTGGCTTTTTGATTGGTCTTTAGCATGAGGAGATTTGCACATGTTTGTGGGCTGATGGGAAGTGTTGAGCAGAGTGGGAAAGATTGAGGCTATGTGAAGAGCATGACTGATAAAGCACAGTGCCAGAGGGAATGAGAGTAAATGACTATTCAAAAGAGTATTGACAAAATTAAACACTGGGCTGAATCTAAAAAGATGAAATTCAATAGGGATAAATGTAGTCTTTCACCTGGATTCAAAAAATCCACTTCATAAATACATGATGGAGATTCATGGCTATACAGCAATTCATCTGAAAAAGATCTGGAAGTTTTCATAGATGGCAATCAGTCAACAAGCATTTATTAACTAATTGCTATGTGCCAGGCATTGTGCCAAGCACTGGGAATACAAATGCAAGCAGAAGGAAAGAAAGTCTTTTCCCTTGATTTGCTGTGAATGAACAGTTGTGACGTGGCAACCAAAAGTGCTAATGGGAATAGGTAGAAAAATGAAAAAAAAAAGGTGAAAAAGGGCAGCTAGTTGGCACAATGAATAGAGTACTGGACCTGGAGTCAGGAAGACTCCTTTTCCTGAGTTCAAATCTGTCCTCAGACACTTACTAGCTGTCTAACCCAGGGCAAGTCACTTAACTCTGTTTGCCTCAGTTTCCTCATCTATCCAATGAGCTGGAGCAGAAAATGGCAAACCACTCCAGTATTTTTGTCAAGAAAACCCCAAATAAGGTCATGAAATGTCAGAAATGACTGAAAAATGATACACCATTGTGGAGTAGCTGCTTTCTGTTTAAAAGTAATTTGAATACACAAATTTGTATACAACTTTTCAGGCCCCTCATAGTCCAGGAAGAAGTAAATTTCACTTCGAAACATGATGAATAGCAAATGTCATGGGTGACTGTACATATGGAGAAAATAAGCATTCACATGTGATCTTCAACCTTCCCTCTCCTCAAATAAGCAATTTTTGAACCAAAAGGAGACATCAAAATATATTCTGTACACAATGAGTATATTTGTGATTAGCAGTAGTGGTATTGAGTTATTTAGCAGAAGAAGAAAATGAATATTAGAGCTGGAAGAGACCTTAGAGATCACTGAGTCTAGTTAGGGGCTTTTAATATGAGGTCTATGAACTTGTTCAAAAAATACATATATATATATATACATATATATATATATATATATTTCATAACTATATTTCAATTTACTTGTTTTCCTTTGTAGTCTGATGTATTTTATGTATTTTGAACATTGTGCTGAGAAGGGGCCTATGGGTTTTACCAGTTGACCAGACAGCTTCATAACAAAAAAAAACAACAAAAAACCCCAAACCTTAAGGCCCCTGGACTAGTCTAAGCCCCTTACTTTACAGAGGAGGCCAAAAGAGGTGAAAGCAAAGCCTGAACAAGCAAAGGCTAGAACAAGTCATGAAATGTCCAGTCCTTTTCAGTGTGATATATAGCTTTTGTCTGCTTTTTATTTGCCTGTGTTAAGAAGATGAAATAATATGAGAATTATAGTTACAGTAGTAATAAAAATGATAATAGCAGATGTACATATACTACTTTAACGTTGACAAAATCCATGGAATGTTTGCAAATTTCTTGTGTCCACCCCCAACAGCTGATCTTCTAAAACTATTGTTCCATCTCCTCCAACTCTAATGCATCATTAATTTAGGGTTTTGTATATTGCTTTAGTTTATATTTTGCATTTATTTTGGATTTTGATTTAGTTTCATGATTCCTTTGTTATTCTGCTTTAATGAGAATAACGGCACGGGAACATTCTAAGTAGTTTGAGCAATACATGTAGCAGATATATCCTAGGAATTTTTCTGGTGATACTCAGGTGCCAAACACGTCACCTAAGCTGCTTCCTGATGGCCATCTAAGCAATGGATCTGAATAATAATAATGGTAATAATAACATTTATATAGAACCTATTATGTGCTAGGCCCTGTGCTAAGAGCTTTTCTAAGTATTATCTCATTTGATCCTCACAACAACCCTGGGAGGAAGGTGCTATTATTATCCCTATTTTACAGATGAGGAAACTGAGGCAAACCAAGGTTAACATGACTTGCCCAAGTGTCACACAGTTAGTAAGTGTCTGAGGCCAAATTTGAACTCAGGTCTTCCTGACTCCAAGGCCTGGACCTCTATCCACTGAGCCACCTAGCTACCCTGCATGATCCATTGGTCTACAGCTTGTTGATGTAGACCAAGTAAGCCTAGCCATGTCAAAGCAACTACCAAATTCCACTCATTTTGACTATCTAGCAACAGGTCTAGGATAAACCATTGTCAGTTGCAGTGTATGTGTACATGTAGATGCAGGGGGAGGAGAGGAGAGGAGAATGCTATGGTGCCTGAGCATCATACAAAATCACAGAATGCTAGAACAGGAAGAGACTCTAGACATCTAGTACTACCTCCTCCTTTTAGAGATAAGGATACTAAGACACAGAGAGAAGACGAGATTTGGCCAGGGTCACATAGCTAGAACATGGCAGAGCCCAACTCAAACCCAATTCTCTTAAGCTACCAGCATGGCTTAGGAATCACTCTAATGAAAACCATTGGGAGTAGAAGTAGTTAAGTCAGGCTGAGACGAGTTTAGTTTTCCAAACCACATTGTCCCTCAGAAGTATAAGAAAATGACACCTCATTAGGCACCCCATGAGATATCCATCGTACTCTAGCTGTGTAGATAGGGTGGAACTATTACCTTATACTGGGAAAGCTTCCATTTTTAAGTTGATTCCTTATTAGCAAATGGATTTTTTTTTGATCATTTACCTGTGTCTTTAGTATATTGAGTTATTGAGTCAAGGGGAAGCTAGGTGGTGCAGTGGATAGAGTAGCAGTTCTGGAATCAGGAAGACTCATCTTCCTCGGTTCAAATCTACCCTCCAACACTTATAAGCTGTGTGATGCTGGGAAAGTTGCTTAACTCTATTGGCCTCAGTTTCCTCATCTGTCAAATGAGATGGAGAGAAAAAAATGGCAAACCACTCCAGTGTCTTTGCCAAGAAAACCCCAAATAGGGTCACAAAGAGTCAGATGCAACTGAAAAATGACTAAACAACAAAGACATAAGAGAAGTTACAAATAATCTACTATCATTCTACCATTTCTCTCTCTTTTCCTTTCATAGAATCATAGACTATTAGAGTCAAAAGTGACCCCAGCAGAGATCCAGCTGGTTAGTGGTAAGCGAAGTGCAGTAAACTTTCTACTACACTGTGAAGACTACTACATTGGTAGCATGTGGACTTCTGTAAAGCCTCTGTAAGAAGACTTTTATATGTGTATATATATATATATATACATATATATATATGTGTATATATATATATACATATATATATATGTGTATATATATATATACATATATATATATGTATATATATATGTATATATATATATTTATTTATTTATTTTCACTTTTCAATATTTACTTCCACAAGATTTTGAGTTCCAAATTTTCACCCCATCTCACCCCTCCCCCCACCCCAAGATGGCATGCATTCTGTATATCCCTTCCCCTAGTCTGTCCTCTCTTCTATCTCTTCCCCCCTTCTCTTTTCCCTTTCCCCTTCTATTTTCCTGTAGGGCAGGATAGACTTCTGTACCCCATTTCCTGTATTTCTTATTTCCCAGTAGCACTTGAAAGCATTTTTTTAAACATTTTTTTAAAACTTTAGGTTTCAATTCTTCTCCCTTCCTCCCTCCCCAACCACCCTCATTGAAAAGGCAAGCAACTCAATATAGGTTATACATGTGCAGTTATGCAAAACACTTCCATAGTAGACATGTTGTGAAAAACTAACTCTATTTCCCTTAATCCTATCCTGCCCTCCCATTTATTCTATTCTTTCTTTTGACCCTGTCCCTCCTCAGAAGTATTTACTTCTGATTTCCCCCTTTCCCAATCTGCCCTCCTCTCTATCATCCCCCTGCTCTCTTGTCCCCTTCTCCCCCTATTTTCCCATAGGGTAAGACAGATTTCCTTACCCAATTGAATGTGTATGTTATTCCCTCTGTAAGCCAAATCCTATGAGAATAAGATTCACTCATTCCCTCTCACCTTCCTCCATTTCCCCTCCACTGTAAGAGCATTTTCTTTTCTGTTTTTTTTTGTGAGATAATTTACCCCATTCTACCTCTCCCTTTCTTCTTCTCTGAATATAATCCTCTCTCATCCCTTAATTTTATTCTTCAGTTATGACCCCTTAATCTTCAACTCACCCTGTACCCTCTGTCTGTCTCTCTGTCTATCTATCTATCTATCTATCTATCTATCTATCTATCTATCTATCTATCTTTCTATCTATACATACATATAATTTTTTCCTCCAACTACCCTAATACTGACAAAGGTCTCATGAGTTATAAATATCATCTTTCCATGCAGGGATGTAAACAGTTCAACCTTAAGAAGTCTCTTATAATTTCTCTTTCCTGTTTACCTCTTCATGTTCCACTTGAGTCTTGTATTTGAAAGTCAATTTTTCTATTCAGCTCTGGTCTTTTCATCAAGAGTTCTTGAAAGTCCTTTATTTCACTGAATGACCTTTTTTTCCCCTGAAGGATTATACTCAGTTTTGCTGGGTAGGTGATTCTTGGTTGTAATCCTATCTCCTTTGCCCTCTGGAATATTATATTCCATGCCCTGCGGTCCTTTAATGTAGAAGCTGCTAAATCTTGTGTTATCCTGATTGTGTTTCCACAATACTTGAATTGTTTCTTTCTGGCAGCTTGTAATATTTTCTCCTTGACCTGGGAAGCTCTGGAATTTGGCTACAATATTCCTAGGAGTTTTCCTTTGGGGATCTCTTTCAGGAGGAGATCAGTGGATTCTTTCATTTCTATTTTGCCCTCTGGTTCTAAAATATCAGGGCAGTTTTCCTTGATAATTTCTTGAAAGATGATGTCTAGGCTCTTTTTTTGATCATGGCTTTTGGATAGTCAATAATTTTTAAATTCTCTCTCCTGGATCTATTTTCCAGGTCAATTGTTTTTCTAATGAGATATTTCACATTCTCTTCTCTTTTTTCATTCTTTTGGATTTGTTTTACAGTGTCTTGATTTCTCATAAAGTCAGTAGCTTCCAATTGCTCTATTCTAATTTTTAAGGAAGTATTTTCTTCAGTAAGCTTTTGGACTTCCTTTTCCATTTGGCCAATTTTTCTTTTTAGGGCATTCTTCTCCACATTGGCTTTTTGGACCTCTTTTGCCATTTGGATTAGGGTATTTTTTCAGGTGTTATTTTCTTCAGTATTTTTTTGGTCTCCTTTAGCAAGCTGTTGACTTGTTTTTTGTGATTTTCTTGCATCATTCTCATTTCTCTTCCCAGTTTTTCCTCTACTTCTTTTACTTGCTTCTCAAAATCCCTTTTGAGCTCTTCCATGGCCTAGGACTGATTCATATTTTTCTTGGAGGCTTTGGATGTAGGAGCTCTGACTTTGTTTTCTTCTTCTGGTTGTATGTTTTGATCTTTTTTGTCACCAAAGTAAGATAATATAGTCTGACTCTTTTTGCGCTGCTTGCTCATGATCCCGGCCAATAACTTGAGTTTTAAACTCTTTGTTAAGGTAAGAGTCTGCTTCCAATGTGGAGAATGTATTGCCCCAACCTTCGGGGGTTTATATAGCTGTTTTCAGAGATACCTGTAGGGACCTGTAAATTTTCAGTTCTTGCAAGGTGGTATGATAAGGGGTGAGGTGTTTACTCCTTTCCTGGCCTGTGCTGTGGTCTATTAGTGACCACAAGCACTCCTTTCTGTCCTGGAACTGTGAAGAAGGTTTCCTGTCCACAGCTACTACAAGCTCCATCGTGCCAGTGCTCCTCCTCACCCAGGACCCCTGTCCAGAGCTGTGACCTGGATCCAAGTACGGGCAAAGCAAGAGATTCCTGCCTCAGCACCAGCAAAGAGATCCCTGTAATGCCCCTCTGATCAGCCACTCAATTTCCCCTCAGTCTGTGGGCTGGAAGCTCCGGAAGCAGCTGCCCACCCTAGGGCTGCGTTCTGGGGGAACTGGATCTGAGACCCTGCCTTTCTCTCTCAGCACTGCAGAAACAGAGTTTTCCCACTGACCTTCTAAGTTGTCTTTGGCATTTGTGGATTGAGGAGCCTGGAAACCACCACAGCTGCCCACGATTCAGTCCTCTGAGGCCTACTCCAGGTTTGCTGCAGCCTGCGCACCCACGCTGCGCTCCCAACCTGGTGTGATATACCTTTCTGATCAATCATCCAGGTTGTCTTAGGCTGGAAATTTGTTTTACTCTGTATTTTTGTGGGTTCTGCTGCTTTAGAATTTGTTTAGAGCCATTTTTTATAGGTATTTGGAGGGGTTTGGGGGAGAGCTCAAGCAAGTTGCTGCTTTCACTCTACCATCTTGGCTCCACCCTGAAAGACTTATCTTGATATAAGGCAGACAGCGGTTGGACCCAAACCTTTTTTTTTTTAACCTGTGATTTCATTGATAAAGGCAGTAATCAGTGAGGAATTCCCTTATACTAATGTAGATCAGTACTAAGTTTGTGACTTAGCTTCAGTAACTGAGAGGTTAGGTGACTTCCCCATGGTCACATAGCCAGTGTGTGCAAGAGGTGTGCTTTGTACCAAGTTCTTCTTGACTCTTAGCCTAGCTCTCAATTCAAAACATCATGGTACCTCTCCCCCAAGCCATATAGGCCAGTGGATAGTCTTATGGACCTTGGGGTGGTTTTGCAAGTGTAGAGGAATATTTAATATGCTATTGTTGGGGTTAAAGGCAACTTGAAGGGAGAATGGATCTTGTAGGCAGGAAGACCTGTGTTCCAATTCTGTCTCTGATACTTGGCTCTATGACCATGGGCAAGTTACTTGCGACTATGCCAATCTGCATTGATGAAGGGAATTCTTTCACTGGAAGTTTCCCATACTGGTGAAATCAATCATTCAATCAATAAACATTTATTAAGTGCCTACCAGGTGCCAGACTGTGCTCAAATGGACTTTTCCCTCTCCACAACCCCTCACCCAATGAATGTGTGAGCCTCTGAGTATACTTTCTTTAAATTGTCAAGATTAACAAGTATCCATTTCACACATACTGAAAAAATCAAAACTGTAACAGTGTATTGAGATTTGTGAATAAAATGTGGAAGAGCAAATATTTCCCTGACACCTACTATATTTAATAGAATCCTTAAAATATTTTATGCCCATCCCCCACCTCCATATGGGAAAGTGGATGGTCATTTGGCAGATGTTGAAACACCAACTCTTTGTCTAACAGCTTGGAAAGACAATGGGTGTCATACTCTGTTCAACAAAATATATGACAGGGAAAGAGAGTCCATCATCCACACCATGTATGTGACTTAGCAAAGTGAAACTTATTCTTGCTAATTATTCACTGTCTTTCTGCTCAAGCACCCACCATATTTCCACAAGACTATTTTCTTCTTCATCACATTGCTTATTTAAAAAGCCTGTGACTCTCATGTTCATACGGGCATAATTATTTATAGCAATTCCTGATGACTGTGTTCTCTTTTTTGCTAGCTGTTTTAACCATATGCTAATGACAGGAAGAAAACATACATATAAAATATTGTAAGCATCAGGACTTGGTAGGAAAGAGTAAGTTTGGCTCCTGACCATGAAATCTTATTCTGTGGTTGCCTTCTTAATGGCATCTCTTGAGGTCAGTGGCTTTGAATTCTCCCAATTGTATGGTCACTTTGGCAGCATTGACCAAGGAGAAATATTCAGCTAAGGGAAACAATAGTTGGAGTCCCCTGTTTGGTCTCTATATCATGCAATTGACTCCACGGCTCCCCACTGAGATGTCACTGTTTGACCAGTTTGCTTTAAAACAGCTTAATTTAGCTGAAAGGAAAGCTATGTCTGAGCATGCTTGTGAGAAAAAAACAAAAGCTCTCCCCTTTCAGAAAGCTCATGCTCTATCTTGTCGGAAATCTTTGGTTCTGAAACAAAACAGCATTCCTTTCATACACAATCAAGTCCCTGACAACAAATTTTCCTGGATCAGCAACAATGGGTTTAGAATTGTCTTGGTGTAGACATTTTTGTTCGGTGTGTGTGTGTGTATGTGTGAAGGGCTCTGGATACATGTCGCCTCCTCTGAGGTTATTAATGGGAGGATTCCAATAAATTGCAAAATCTATTTGGGATTTCTCTTTCTTTTACCTGTTGTGGCCTAAATCCATGTTACAGAAACAGGCCCATGTCATTTTTCAGGACATTGCCTTCTGGACTTTGGCATTTAATGTAGGCATCAATAGTAAGTACATACTGCGAAATCAGAAGCGACTAATTTGCTTCTTGCTTGTCCAAACTAGGAATCATTCAAGTGCCCATTCACATTTTACTAATAATGACCTACATTTATATACTGCTTTTCTCACAACAGCCTTTGTAGTGCCCATTTTACAGATGAGAAAGCTGAGGCCCAGAGAGGTAAAAATGACTTACCAGGTTCATATGGTTGTTAAATGGTAGTCAGGAGGCCTGTGCAGGCTTCTTGACCTGTGTGTTGTCCACTAAGCCAACTTATTCCTCACAATCTATATAACTCTTGGACCAATTTCTTGATTTTTTATTAATTGATCATGCCATAATTTAGGTACCAAGTGGCCTGATCCATAAAATATATATTGTTCTCTGCCTTCAAGTTCTCTTTTTTGTCCTTTCTTCTTTTGGACTTTGTGCTCCAGACTCTCTTGTTATATAAGTGTGCTAATGTGAACTCAATGTCTAGTCTCATATTTCTTAGTTCTGCAGCAGCTTCATTGGCTGCCAGTGGGCTTGGCACTCATTGTCTGAAAACCCATGGTCCTATTTTTTTCAGGCAAAATTGGCAGAGGAATAGCATTCATCTTAATGCTACTAGAGAAAATCAAAAATTGAAAACTTTGATCCTAGTAGGATTGGCACACATTTAGGAGATGCATTAATGCTGTTTTTCCTTTTTCCCATCCCATTTAAATGGGGGCAATCCATCTAGAATTCCCTATTTGTTTGTTTGCTTTAAACGCTGATGGAGAAAATCTCCATGGTCAAAATAAAATTGGACTATAACATGCAGCTCATTTCCTCAATTAACGGCTGCAGTATAGCCTGCTAAGCCATCCAATTTCTCTTGTAGTCTCTTCTCACCAGTAATTATCTGATGAACATATAAATTTCCAGTCAGCTCTGGTCTATTTTCACAACTTTTAAACCATAACGAATATCAAATTTCAACCGAAGCACATTTGTTGTTGTCATTTTTTAACTACCTTGAGCTTTCTTAATTCAGGACAACTCTATAAATTGCTGTGGCATCCCTCCTCCCCTTTCATTTTGCCAACTTAAAAAAATCTAAAAACAAAGTCTAGATTGTGGCTTATGAAAACATTCATCACCCTAGTGTATTTCAGTGCAATATTCTAAAAATTATGTCCTTTCTAAAATAACATGAGATTTTAAAATTGGAAATGTTTCGTAGTTTTTTTTTTTATTAAGCAAAGAGAAGGATGGTAAAAATCAGGGTGAAAAAAGGTCTATAATTAGCAGTATAAATCTTTCAGAGATTTCAGGAGGTCACCAAATGAACTGGTGCAGACTTCAGACACATCTGCTCTTTTGGCAACCACTGCCCTGTTGAAGCCTTCTCATTGGCTCATGCTAACCATATGATAGGCCTCCTGGAAGTTATTTGCGGCCCCCAATGCTAAGAACAGAGGCAGAGAGGGATGCATCTCTGCATTGCTAAATTCCAAACCCTGAATCAGGAGTGCAGAGGTGCTGGTAATCTTTGTGGGGCTGATATGGGGGATGGGGCGGGGAAGAAAAGAGCTGTGGGATAGAGGGAGGTAAAGTAGCTAAACTGGGTCTAGCCCTTGGAATGCAATGAAAAACACATGGATCAGTCTGGGGATAGTAGAAGGTGGTACTTTTGTTACAAAATAAGTGTTATTTTCAGAAAGGATTCAGTGCCCACAAGGTGGCATCATTGGTGCCACCAACTTCAGAAAAAGTCTGGTAATTGTTAGGTCCTACCTTGGAACACCAGTCAAGGCAACTAACTGGAAGCAGGGAAAGAGCGGAGACATCCCTGCTTCCGAAGCCACAATCAAGTTGTTTTCCTTAGGATTCATAAACAATGAGAGATGAGAAGGGGTGAATTGGGTTGCATTAACTCATGTCTATTGTGCTGTCAAGCAAGAGGCCGGAGGCCAAGTGCCTCCAACCGAACTGGCCATGAATTAATAATAGAGCACAATACTGTCACTGGAGCCTACTGCCTTGAAAATTATTGCTATTATAAAATAGGAGCTTTTTAAATGGCTGGCGATGTGATAAGCCTTCTCCTTTCAGAGCCTGGAGTGTCATACAAGTTGAAAGTTCTGGGCTACTAGGTGGGAATTGGAACTTAAACAAAAAATATTCCTGTCCTTAATAGATGAAAGGGTTATTTCCGTATTTTGTGATGCAGGGGCAACCGGGGTCCAGAGATATACTTTTTTCATACTGGTTGTGAGAACATGAAATGAGGGCAAGAACAATTATAATAATTATTCCAGACCTATTTCTTAGCATTTTTTTTCCCCCAAATTCTCTTTCCATTGAAAAGTGAGTAACTTTTGCCTTAACTATTGTAAAACCCTCTGTATCATATAGGGATACACAAACACACATATGTATAAATATAATGCTATCATGTAAAACTATATATTTATATACAAGTATATTTTTATTATATATATTATTTATATGTTTATATATAATTTAATTCATATCATATATGCACAGATATATGTGATATATATACCTCAAATACAATATATAAATTTATATATCATATGTAAATATAATATATATAATGTATGATTATGTATAAATATGTGACATTTGCATATATTTAAAAGTGATATATAAATCTATACATACATACACAGACACGTGTCTGTGTACATATGTATACTTTATATACATAATATATATTTTATCCATATGTGTACAGATATAGACTAATATACATGTATACCTATTAGCTCATATTTCTAAGCACTGTTTTGTTAATTACTATCTCGTTTGATATCTAAAATATGTATATAATGTTAAGATATATACATGGATATACTATGTATCATATATACATGTAATTTAAAATTATATATACCTTTTTGTGATGTATACATGTGCATTTGTATATCTCTCTTATATGTGTTGATATCATTCCCTGTCTCTTCATGTATATATGTATATTTTTAAAAATAGACCAAAACCTGTTTGTGGCTGAGAATTTACAGACTTTCCCCCAACACAGAGAGCTTAACAAGCTTGAAAGTGTAAGAAGGCCCCACTGCTTTCTGAGCCTAGTGTGCAGAGGGGGACCTGGACAAGGGGTCAGGCTTCAGAGTAAAGTGCCTTAGGGGATGGAGCCTCCTGAGGGAGGGAGGCAGGGAAGGGGGAAGGGAGGGAGGTTGGAGCACTCCCGGCAGTAAAAACCCCAGAGCAGGGGTGATTCCTAACTGTGCTTCTACTTTGGGAAGCCTGCAGAGTCATTGTGACTTGAAACTATTCAAGAGGAGGGGGGGAAAAGAAAGAGAATTAAAAAGATCTACTATTTTTGAAAGCTCCCCTCATATTTTACTATTTTATTTAACTCCTCCCCGTCCCACCTTTGTTTTCATTTCTCCATAAACATGAAGGGTATGTAGACAATGGCACTAATACAGGGTCACCTCCTTCAATAGTCTGTCTATATATCCCAACAGCATTTAAGCCAAGAGACTTGATGGAGAATGTGGTCCTAGGTTTTAAGCTAAGAAACATATTTGTGCAACATGATCTTTTACCTGTAGGGGGAGGGATGCTTCATGCACTGACAAAACAACCTTTGGGACCATTTTTAAAATACAGTTTATTTCACAAAGAATTGCGCCTGAGGTCCTGACGATAAGCACTTGAAATATGAATGCAATGCCCTTTGTGTTAAAATATAATTATCATTGTTATTTATTCTAGTTTCAGGGTTACAAATTCCCACCTCTGAGGAGTGGTAAATAAACATGTAAAGGCTAGAGAGGTCTTTTTATTTCCTTGTTTTAATCATTGACCTTCTCTGTATTCTTCTTGATCCTGAGAGAAGATAGTTTTTCTCTTCTGTGTCTCAATTCCAAATGATAGGAGAATTTAAAGAAGCAATTGAGAGAATTCAGGATGAGAAGTTGAAAAAAGGTTTTCTTTTATTCAAAATATCTGGATGTTATTTTTAGTATTAGAATTATGAACGATTTATGAGAGTTTCGTCACATACTTGGTTCTGCTCAGTTAAATCCAGCAAACCTTTGAAACTTCTGGATATTTGCCTCAAACTGGTTTAAAATATATAAAATTAGGCCCTGTCTCAACGAGGGTAAAATTGTCAAAAGTTGAGAATTACAATGTATGTGAGGTGGCCATCATGTTTTTAAAGGACTATATTAAAAGGATAGTTTCGACTAGCAGCTACTTTTGTTTAATTTTACGAAATATAAAATACATTTGCCATTAACTTTTCCCATTGTAGAAGTCCTGGCTAAGAAGCATATATATCAAATGAATAAATTAGATATTTAAATTGTTCATAAAGATTACCTTAATGTGAGCTTAATTGTAATTGTTTAACTGGACACAAAGCAGTATTTAAAAAAGATTTATATTTGAATATATTGTTTGACGTGGTAATAACTTATGATGTGCATTTGGGCTGGAGTGAAAAAAGATAATGGAAAGGAGAATCTACAACTACAAAAAGAGAGTTAAAGGTAACCTATTTTGTGTGCATGCATGTCCAAAAATGTTGTGAGCATTATTTTCTTAAGGGTTTTAAGCAGAAGGAGAGGTATAAATATGTGTGTACACACACATATATATAAATATATATAGTATGTATATACATACATACTATATATATGTATATAAATATGTGTGTACACACACATATATATAAATATATATAGTATGTATATACATACATACTATATATATGTATATAAATATGTGTGTACACACACATATATATAAATATATATAGTATGTATATACATACATACTATATATATGTACGTTGACCCAGCAATACTACTTTCAGCTCAAAGACAGAGGGAAAGGACCTATATATTAGGAGACATATACGGGCAGGTGCATACATGTACATGTATATGCATAAGTACATATGTGCACATGTATATATATGTGCGCACAAGAACACATATAGACATGCGTATATATACATGTGTGTATTGTGTGTGCATATATGTGCATATGTATGCATTCTTACACATGCATATGCTCATATACACATATGTAATTGTCTCTTTTTGTCATAGAAGAGAACAGAAAATATGCTGGTTGCCCATCAATCAGAGAATGGTTCACAAATTATATGAATGAAAGAGATATTTCCTTGTTATGTGACTCCTAGATAAATCATTTAGCCTCTGTGCCTCAGTTTCTTCAACTATAAATGGAGATTATAGCAATACATATCTCCCAGTATTATTGTAAGGATCAAATGAGTAAACATATGTAAAATTTTTGCAGACCTTAAAGTACTGTATAAATGCTAGCTATTATTGCTAGTTTTTAATTAATGGAATATTATTGTAATGTAAGAAATGATGAAAAGGTTGGGTTCAGGTCAGTTTGGGAAGACTCATTTGAATTCATATAGAGTGAAATGAGCAGAACTAGGAGAACAATTTACATAATGATTATAATATTGTAAAGGAAAGCAGTTTTGAAAAACTTTAGATCTCTGATCGATTCATTGACCAATAATGACTCTTGAAGATTTTTGAAGTCCACATTCTACCTTTTGGTAGAGAGATAAAGGACTGTATGTGTAGAATGAGACATATCTTCAGACACGACCAATTTGTGACTCTTTTGTTTGGCTATAGTTATTTGTTATAAAGAAAGGCTTTCTTACCTGGAGTGGGGGGAGGGAGAATTTAGGGAGTTGTGGGAGACAGTGGGGGCAGCTATGGTAATAACGATGAAACAAAAAGAAAGAAAAAACCATCAACGAAACATTTAAAAAATATATAGAAGAGAACAGAAGGAAGTTTAGAAGGGAGCACAGGTAAGTAGGTCAATATTGGCACTACCTTGCTAAATTCACTATTCATTTAAAAACAAGCTGTATATAATATTGACTTTTAATTTCATATATAAGATAATTTTCCTGTTTTTTCAATATGGAATTGTTTGTGTTTGTGTTCTAGTTCTTACTAAAAAAGAAAAAAAAATTGAAAGATGGCAGTGTGGGATAATAGTGAGTTACCCCCAAGTATTCCTGGAACAATTTTCTTAGCTCTCTTTTCCTCTTATCATTCTTGATTTGGAATTGGTAGGACCTGAGTTTGAATTCGACCTATGAGGACTACCGGATATGGGACTCTGGACAAGTTTTCTTAGCCTGTCAGTGCTCCTCGTAACATTCTAAAAATACAAGTTGCAGAGCAGGTGCTGATCTATGTTGGTAAAGGGAATTTCCTCACAGGGAGCTCCTTATAATAAGGAAATATGTATCTGGGCTGGGCTCACCCCCTTCCCCAATTATTTTCTTATCAGTAGTAGCTGCCTATTGAATTGAATAACAGTATATTTAACCTTAGGTTAACATGAAAAAAAAAATCAAAATCCCTATTGTTTTTCCTGCAAGGTGAATTGTTAAGACTTCATTGTCTTAAGGGCTTAAAACTGTGGCAACTGCAAGAATGAAGAGCCAATACTGAAGCTAGATTTTCACTAAATAATAATGAAGCAGAAAATAAGGCCTAAAAAAATCTGAGTTTATTTACTTGAGTAAACCAGGAGTACTCATAGTCATGTTAGCTGAGAGGGGCGTCTTAGTAAGAGGTGCATTGATGTGCAGACATAGCTACAATAAATCCTTCAATTAATAATAATAGTAATAATAATAATAATAGTATTTATATAGTGATTTAAGGTTTGCTAAGCACTTTGCTAATATTATTTCATTTTATTCTTATGACTACCTTGGGAGGTAGGTATTAAAATTATCACTATTTTACAGATAAGGAAGCTGAGACAGAGTTAAATGACTTTTCTAGGGTCACACAGCTGATATGTGTTAAGGTCATGTTTGAATTCAAGTCTTCCTAACTCCAAATTCAGAACTCTATTCACTGCATCACTTAATTGTCTCTCAGTCAATAACTGAGAAACAAGGTATGAACAAAAGGGGCAGCTAGGTGATACAGTGGAGAGGCCTGAAGTCAGGAAGACTCATTTTCCTGAGTTCAAATCTGGCCTCAGGCACTTAGTGGCTGTATGACCTTGGGCAAGTCACTTACTGCTGTTTGCATCTGTGAAATGAGCTGGAGAAAGAAATGGCTTCAGTATCTTTCCAAGAAAACCCCAAACAGGGTCATGAAGAGTCAGGCATGACTGAAACGACTGAACAATAGTAACAACAAAAGTATAAAATTATCGTGTAAGACTCGGGGGAAGAAGTCATTATTGACTAGTGACTTCAGGGAAAGTATCCTGGAGTGGGTGGCATTAGAGCTAAAACATTAAGGGATGGGTGTGGGAGGGAATATTCTAGAGACAGAGGACAGCATGATCAAAAACATGGATTTGGTGGAAAAGCATGGAGCATAAACAGTAGGTGTCATATGATACGGTTGAGCTGTGGACAGAGCATATGGAAGGAAATACGAAATTGTGGCTAGATTGTGAAGGGGGTTGACTGCTATGAAAAGAAGTTTGAACATTATTCCATAGGCAGTGGGGAGTTAAATAAGAATTTTGAGTGGGAGAGGAATATGACCAGATGGGTACAGAAAGAAAGGTAGAGTGGAAACTGTGTGAAGGGTGGTTTGGATCAAGTGGCCAGGAGAAAGAAAATCCTGTTGGAAGACTATTTATTGAGATAAATTTCAGAGAGATTGGGGGGAGCTGAACCTGATGGGACATGGAAACTGGATGGCTAAGAGAGCGATGGAGAGGAAAGAAGCTGCAGACTAATCTAAAAGATTCAGAAAAGTCAGTCTGTATTCATAGTATTCCCTGGAGGAAGAACATATTTTATTTCTGATGCTGCAGTTGTAATTGTAGTTGCTAATGATCCCCCAAAGTAACTCTCTGATCTATCTACCTATCCATCTATCTATCTATCTATTTATCTATCTATCTATCTATCTATCTATCTATCTATCTATCTATCTACCTATCTATCTACCTATCTATCTATCTATCTACCTATCTACCTACCTATCTACCTACCTATCTATCTATCATCTATCTATCTATCATCTATCTATCTATCTATCTATCTATCTATCTATCTATCTATCTATCTATCTACCTACCTATCTGTCCATCTCTATCTCAGATTCTCTCTAGAGACTCTTGGGATAGATATAGATCCATATCTCTGTAGATCTGTATCTATATGCATTTATCTATACAGAGTCCCTGGACTCTGAAATGCATATATGTGTGTGTATATACACTCTCCCAAGATACATACATACATACATACATATATATATATATATATATATTCTGCATATATTTATATATATTTGAAAGAATCTCTACAGTCTCCAATACAATCCTATATATGTAATACATACATATATGTGTGTATATATATATACACATAGCTACATATATACCACACACATATATACATTCACATATACATATATACATAAATATTCATATCCACACATGTAGCTAGGTTGTACAATGGATAAATTGCCAGACCTAGAGTCAGAAAGACATGAATGAGTTCAAATCTGGCCCCAGACACGAGCTGTGTAAACTTGGGCAAGGCACTTAACCTTGTTTGCCTTGGTTTGCTCATCTGTAAAATGATCTGGAAAAGGGTAAGGTAAACCATTCCAGTATCTTTGCCAAGAAATCCCCAAATGGAGTCACTAAGAGTCAGATACGACTGAATAAACTGAATAACGTATCTACATATACATGTATACATATACACATACAAGTTTGTTTGCCTGAATAGGATATAAGCTCCTTAAGGGCAAGGGCTGTTTTATTTTCGTCTTTGTATTTCCATTACTTGGCATGTTGCCCAGCACAAAACAGGTGCTTAATAAATGCTTTTTTATGGATTAATTGATTAAAGTTAGAGGTGGTGACAGGTGTTAGTGAGCAGAGTGACTAGAGCTAGTGGCCTGCACTTTGCACAATGAACCCTGGCTGCTTTAGTCTTTAGCTTGTGGGGAAAATATCACTGAATACTCCAGAGTACTGGTTTTGGAGTCAGAGGACCTGGATTCAAATCCCAGATCTGACATTAACTACCTGTGTTAATTTGGACAAATCACTTCATCCTCTTGGTTCTCAGATTTGTATTTCAAAATGACTGTCTTTTGCCTCTTTTTGTATCCCTAGAGTTTAGCACAGTGGTTGGCACATAGTAGGCACTTAATATATGTTTATTGAATTAAATTGAAAGGATTGGAGTAGTTGGCTTCTAATCCTTTCCACCTCTAGACCTCCGGTCCCACCATCTTTCAAAAGGGCTAAGCTAAAGGATTGCTAAGATTCTCTTCCAGCTCTGAATCCTATGACTGATACCTAGTTGTTTATGATTATTGTCCTTTGTTCTCGAAGAGGACCAAAATGGCATCACTATGGTAGAGTCAAGTTAGAGTGTGTCTGACTGTGGCTGATGAGACCAATAGGAGCTCGGAATGCTGTACCACAAGTTGGGTACAATCTGTGTGAGCATTTAGGGTGGATTCCCTAAATTTGCACATCTTGTGTTTCAGTTCTGCTTTGCTCATAGAGCACAGCACCTTTTCTGATGTGAGCACGCCATGCTGAGTGGTCCTGTGCCAGTATCTCCCAGGTCACACAATTAATTCCACAGTTCTTAAGAGAGGCCTTGAGAGTGTCCTTGTTTTGCTTCTTCTGACCACCATGTGAATGCTTGCCCTGTATGAGTTTTTCATAAAATAGTCTTTGGGGCAAATTGTCTTGATTCCATCCTACCCAATTCTATAGCTTCTTTGGGCATGTTCCTTCATCTTCTGCCCTACTGGGAGGAGGATCTTGGCACATAAACTCCCTGAAGGCAGGAACAGTACAGGGTCTTATTCATTTATTCCCAGCACCTAACAGAGTCCTGTACTTAGTAAACATTTAATACATATATGTGGAATGTTGGCGCCTTCCTACAACCCTTGCTCTGCCCGAGGTGAAAAGGAAAATAGAATAATGCATTGCAAGGATGGAGATGCAGGCCAATGAAGGAGATCATTCTCTTCAGCAATATCTGAGAAGCCGACAATTTTCTTTCTTTTTCCTGAGATTTGAAATTCCATTATGCAAACCCTTGGCTTGATATTCCTGCCATGAGGCAACCAAGTAAACATTGTTTAATTTCCTTTCTTTTCTCTTCTTTTTTCTTCCTTCCTTCCTTCCTTCCTTCCTTCCTTCCTTCCTTCCTTCCTTCCTTCCTTCCTTCCTTCCTTCTTTCCTTCCTTCCTTTCTTCCTTCCTTCCTCTTTCTCTTTCTTTCTCTCTCTCTCTCTTTCTTTCTTTCTCTCTTCTTTCTTTTTCTTTCTTTCTTTCTTTCTTTCTTTCTTTCTTTTTCTTTCTTTCTTTCTTTCTTTCTTTCTTTCTTTCTTTCTTTCTTTCTTTCTTTCTTTTCTTTCTCTCTTTCTTTCCATGCAGTGGAAATGAATGTAAAATATCCTATAAGGAAAATGAAAGTAGCTTCTGTTTGGGAACTTGAGGAGGGGTTGATAGCTAGTGCTGGAAAGAAGAGTTTGGAAACTCACTTACCTGTTATGGAATTCTCTCTTGTCTGGTACAAAAAGAGAGAGTAATTTATTGTCATTGAAGCCATAGCTATAAAAAAGGGTAAGAATATTTTTGGGAGCAGGGGCAAGAAATAATCTGGTGTGTATATACCCTAGTGCAGGCAGCAATATTATTATATTTAAAGAAAATCCCTCCCTTTTCACACCACTACCTTCTTCCTACCCCCATCCCCCACCTCCAGGCCAGTGAATCTTTTTATGAAGATGTTTCATTCAAACCAGTGAATTCAATCACAGTGAGGGGAGGTTTCTAGCCAAAATGTTTCTCTGTCGTGGTGTTGACAGCTTCTCAGTTGGACAGGGTCACATAACAGCACTGCAGGCATCCTGGGGACATCGATTCTCAACCCCTGTGTCAACCTCCAGAGTTCCCAGGGTCAGGTCAGCATCCTTAGGATGCCTGCAGTCTCATTCTGGGATACCTCTGGTGTATCCCAGAGCACTGTTGTATTAATTGGCCCAAAGAGTTCCCAGCCCTGTTTTGTAACTTGCTTTGTGGACCTAAACTATGGAGCACGGGAAAAAAAATGACTTGAGGAAAGGTGGTGTCAAATCATTCAAAGAGTTGGTTGCTTTCTTTCAGCATAACCTTAATGAGAATTATGAAATCATAGTAGAGGTATTGGAGGTAAAACCGTGGTGCCTTCTGTAAAGGCACTCCTCAATGTAGTTTCAACAGTCTATTGTTTCTCTCTCTCTCTCTCTCTCTCTCTCTCTCTCTCTCTCTCTCTCTCTCTCTCTCTCTCTCTGTCTCTCTCTCTCTCTCTCTCTCTCCCTCTCCCTCTTCCTCTCCCTCTATATAAAATATATATTTATACATATATTTGTTTTGCATATTTATAACACTGATTTTATTTCTCAAAATATCTCACTAGGAATCCTGGGTTGGAATATTTACAGTGATGGCTTTGATAGTAAATCCCATTGAGAGAACATTCCACTTGTCCAAAGTCCATCCTTAATCCTTTGGAGCAAATCTCTGTATTCAGAAGTGAAAAATAAATTAATGCTCCTGAAATAGCTACCACAAAGCTATGAAAGTCCATGCCTTTTCTCACTTTATTCCTCAGATTCTTCATAATAGTCTCATCGGTGCTAATTTTAAATCATGATTTAAAAGGATCACATTAATTTAATAGATTTAGTTGTCTGGAGTTGAAGACTAGAGCAGATGAGAAATAGTAAACCAGCAATGGGAAAGTGAAGAGACCCTTTGAAGCTTGTAATGAATAAGTGAGTGAATGAATGAATGAGTGAGTGAATGAATGAATGAGTGAATGAATGAATGCATATTTATTAAGTACTTAGTAAGCACCAAGGACTGTGCTAAGTGTCATGTGTACAATTACAAAAGCAGAACAATCCAATGATAGCAATATAGGTAACAGCAGACAGTCTGGCATCCCAAGAGACAACAGAAAACTTCAGAAGAAGATGCAGAATGTTTCATTTTATTATACCTAGACCCTGAATGGTTTGTATAGAGGGCACTAATTTTAAAAATCCAATGTTAGAATAAGTTATTGTTCCATTAGCCCATCTTGTTCTCAGTAGTAGCTAATATTTCATGTGAGGAGGAAGGGAGGGAAATAAGTATTTATATAACACCTACTATGTATGAGGAACTGTGCTAAGTACTTTATAAATATTATCTTATTTGTTCCTAACGACAACTTTGCGAGATAGGTGCTATTATTATCCCATTTCAGAGTTGAGAAAACTGAGGCAAACAGAGGTTAAGTGACTTGTCCAGAGTCATAAAGTTAGTAAGTATCTGAGGCTGGATTTGAACTCGGGACTTCCCAACTCAGGTTCCAGGGCTCTATATCCACTGTGTGACCTATATAAAAGAGGAAAGTGAAACTAGTTAGGTGTGGCAGAGTCAGGGGAGGATGTGAATGGATATTTCTGCCTGACCTGATTCTTGTATGGCCTGAAACAGGTCGTGGAGTCATTTCTATCACCTATTGCACAGCACAGAACGTGGCAGACTTGTAGTAGACAGCCCTATTCAACATAAATGGTAACTTAAATGTTACCTCCCTTTGGGGCTATTTGGATTTTTAATAAACTTCAATGCAAACTATACTCACAGGACAGCCTAGGTGGTGCGATGGATAGAGTACTAGGCTTGGAGTCAGGAAGATTTATCTTTATGAGTTCAAATTTGGCCTTAGACACTTACCAGCTGTGTGACCCTGGGCAAGTCACTTAACCCTCCCTATTTGCCTCAATTTCCTCATCTGTCAAATGAGCTAGCGAAGGAAATGGTGAACCACTCCAGTATTTTTGCCAAGAAAACCCCAAATGAGGTCATGAAGAGTTGAATAGGACTGAAACGATTGAACAACAACAAAAAACAGGTATACATAATAAGTGTGGCTTCGTAGATAGAATGCTGGACTTGGAATCAGGATAGCCTAGCTGCAAATTCTTCCTTGGACACTGCATTCTCTGACAAGTGACACTCTGTCACTTAATCCTCTGAGCTCAGAGGCAGCTATGAGGTAAAATGGATAGAGCAGTGGGCCTGGAGTTGAGAAGACCTGAATTCAAACGTGAGTTTTACGACCCATTCTCCTTCTCTCTCTGTCCACCCCCATTCTCTTCCCCAGTGGAGACTTCAGGGAACTCAGAACTTAGAACTTGCCACTCCATTGTGTGCACAATGAAGAATCTATCCAGGCTGTCTCATCCAAACCCTTGCCTACAGGCATTGCTATATTGGGAGGATGGCAGGAGGACCCAGATTGTAGAGCACAGTCCCATCCTGCTCACCGACCACAATGGGACCGTCAACACCAATCTTCACTGATGCTGATTAAAGAAGCTCCTTTTAATAATCTAACTTAAAAAAAAATGAAAGAGAAATCTTTAGAAACAGACACAGCTGTCCATGTCAGAAGCAGCATGGCATAGTCACTACCTTTCATTAAGGGGATTTATTCTGTGAAGTTTGGATTCAGTCAAGGGCTACACTTGAGGACCTAGAGGGCCACATGTGGTCTCGAGCCTACAGGTTCCCCAACCCTGGTCTAGTGGATAGGACTCTTGACTTAGGGTCAAGAAGACCTGAGTTCAACTCCTACCTCAGACACTCACTAGCTGTGTGACCTTGGGCAAGTCACTAGACTTCTCTATGGCTCAATTTCCTCAGCATCTACAGTCTCTTCCAACTCTATAATTCTGGCACCATTTCTCAAAGACTCCATGTAAAGTGCTGAGGCTCCCTGCTAGATAATGACACTCCTCTTAGACTAAAACTCTCTCATACACAGATTAACTTCTATTCCACACATCCTGGGGTAAGTTTCTATTACGACTTTTATTGAACACCAAGAAAACCTGAAAATGTGATTTCAAGGCCCACCTCTGACCCATGCTGGCTGTGTGAGTGTGAGCAAGTCATTTAAGTTCTCAGGGCTTTGGGCAACTCTCTTTAAGACTTTCAGTTAATTGGGGTGTTTCTAACAGTCAAAATGACTTGTTTGTTCAAAGTCCTTCTTAAAATGGTATGGCTGTTATGGTATACAATGTTCTCTTGGTTCTGCCCATTTTATTCTTCATTATTTCATGCAAGTCTTTCCATGCTTTTCTAAGATTATTGATATAAATTAACTGTAAAGGACATATAAAGAAAGATCCTATCTATATCCAGAGAAAACTAACAAATGGAAATATGTATAGAATAATTTTACATGTATCTATATCTATTTGTGTCTAATGGTAGCCATTTCTAGGGCGGGGGAGAAGGAAGAAAAAAAGGCAAAAAAGAAATTTACATGATAACTTTATTATATATTTAAAAGGAATAGCAAATTGTGCACAATAGATTGGCAATTTCATGTGCAATCATCTTTTTTTGTTATACTATGTTATGGAAATGCTTGTTTTATTCCATAAATTAAAAAGAAGAAAAATGTTTTAGAATTAAAAAAAGACTTTCAGTTGCAGAGAAGGTACTGATCGGTATCAGTGGAAGGGTTTTCCTCACCTGGGAGTTCCCAATACCAGTAAAATCACAGGTCCAGCCCCTATCCCTATATGAGCACATGGCATATGATATGTTACTTAAAGCAATATTATATCTTCATTGCTCTGTTGGCATAGATGTTTGTTTCTCCTTTGCTGGCATTCTGACATGGGAATACTTGAGAAGTGACTTTGTGTTTTGGCTTTCTGATATCACAGATTTGTCATTTTTGACAGCAAAGACTGTATTAATGCTTGCAAATATGGAATGTCTTTCTGGAAATTATGTCAATGGAGACATTGGCATGGTACCATCTTAATGAGCAGACAAAAGCAAGGCATGAACTAACTATACTATACATGCTTCTTTACAACAGTTTCATTTAACAATTAAACTATTCTTATTGCTCCCATATGTTCTCTCTTAATTTCCTGTAACATAGAGTTGGTTTTGCCTCTCATTAAAGTCCTTCCAGTGTGTCTGTTGGTCAAAGAAAATGCATTTATATTTTCCCCAAAGTATCTACATAGTGTTGGTAATCATTCTCCCTTACCCTATGTACAGGAGATTCTAAATTGACTACTTGTTAATAGAATTTTTCCTCAAAGACTTTTAAATAATTAATCCCTGCACCATGTGTCAGAAGGGTCCTTCAATCATGGAATCCTAGATCTCAGAGCTGGAAGGAACTTCCGACATTATTTGGTCTAGTCCCTTGCCTTCAGGTAGGTGAGACATTATCATTCTCACTTTACGATGGATAACTAAGGTCCACAGAGTCCAAATGACTCACCTAATGTCATCGTGATAGAGTAAGAAGGTAGTGGGTTAGACGTTGCTTTTGCTTCCATTTTTGTACTCTATTTTGTTCTTGTTTAATACTTATCTATTATAGTTAGACCACCAAGCCTGGAGTCAGGAAGACCTGAATTCAAATCTTCCCTCAGACATTTAGTAGCTGTGTGACCCTGGGTAAGTCACTTACCCCATTTGCCTCAGTTTCCTCATCTGTCAACTAAGCTGGAGAAGGAGATGGCAAATCACTCCAGTATCTTTGCTAGGAAAAGCCCAAATGGAGTCAGGAAGAACTGGACATGACTGAAAAATGACTGAACAAAAATTATAGTTTTAAACATAATTGAATGAAAAGAGGAGTTTTCCTTCACCTACCTGGTAGGATGTCTGTTATGCCAAATTTCTCTTCCATTGCTTGAAGGATCAGATTTGATGTGCCATTTGACCTTGTAGCATTGAACTCTGCCACATGAGAATCTGTTGAAGGAACTGGGAATGTTTAGCCTGGAGAAGAAAAGATTTAGAGGAGACATGATAGCTGTCTTCAAGTATTTGAAAGGCTGTCATGTAGAAAAGGGATTAGGCTTGTTCAGCTTGACCCCAGAGGGCAAAACTAGCAACAGTGGTGGTGGTGGTGTTGGAGGGAGTTACACAGAGACAGATTTCCTCTTGATTAAAGGAGAAAAAACTTTCTGACAATCAGCATTGTCCAAAATTGCAGAATTGCCTCAAGAAGTATTGGCTTCTTCTCACCAGTCATATGCTAGTAAATATTTAACAACCAGCTTCCCAAAGGACAGGGTTTAGAAATTCAATCTGCATTATTATCTATTTCTCTGACATTTTCTAAAGTCTAGGCAACCAAAAAAACAACAAATCAAGTCCTGATTTGTAGCATTTACCTATTTCTGAGGCGTAAATACTTGCACTAAAAATGAACAGCTCCCTCTCAAGAGTCCTGTAAGAGCTCTCGCTGCTATTTCCTCCTCCCTACGGGTCTTTAAGAAATCCCAAATAATCATTTGCCTGGTATGGAGTAGAAGAGATTCTTATTCAAGCGTGGCCTGGTCTGAATAATCCTTATGGCCCTTCCTTCTAGCCCAAATTCTGTATCTCTACAACAGCTCACAAGCAGAATAAATTTCATTTGGTTGTTTAAAAAAAACACTGTACATTTTTTTGATCTTGTGTACAGATCAGTCTCTATATCTTTTTCTTCCTAAAGTATCTAATTTATTTCTCTAGAAACTTAAACTATGTATATGAGAAAGATGGTGTTTCATAGTGGATAGAGAGCCTAATTCAAATAAGTAAGACCTGGCTTCAAGTCCTGCCTTGGGCATATACTGCCTGACTGACCCTGGCCAAGTCACTTAGCCTCTAAGTGCCCCAAGGCAGAATAATCTCATATTTGCATTAGCAGAGTGAGTTTTCTCATGGAAAGAAATCACAGGTCCATATACAGGTTCCCCCACTCCCACCCACACTCCCACACACACATAGAGTGTGCATAGATAGATATGGACTGGAGGTTCTGTGACTAGATCTGTGATTTCACTGGTATAGAGAGCTTTTGAGTGAGAAAACTGTACCACTGTAGGTTGGAATCTTCCCTGAAATGTGGAGTCTTAGAGAGTTGCCTAGAGCAAAAAAGTTAAATGATTGGCTCACAGTCACTCAACTGGTATGTGTCAAATGGAGGATTGGAACCCAGGTCTTCTTGGCATCAAGGCTGGCTCTCTATTGAAATGGAGTTTGAATTTGAACCTACATAATTCTATCAGAGGCAGCTAAGTGCCCCAGTGATTAGTGCTGGGCTTGGAGTCAAGAAAACCTGAGTTCATTACTGGCCTCAGACACTTCCTAGCTGTATGACCCTGGGCAAATCAATGTCTTCCCTCAGTTTCCTCAACTGTAAAATGAGGTTAATAATAGCACCTACCTGGTAGGGTTTTTGTGAGTGTCAAATGAAATAATATTTGTAAAGCTCTTATCACGGTCCTTGGTACATAAAGAAGCTTAATAAATGCTTGTTTCTCTCCTTGCATCTCGGTTTAAGCAATCACAGGACTGCTTTAGCATACCGGGGAAGCAAAAGAGTGTAATACTCTGGATTCCATTTGAATATATCTACCTATGCTTAATTGCCTATACAATATATAATCTCTATCGTGGTTTAATTGGCAATACGATATCTAACATGGTTTTAAAGCAGAAGTTTCTTAATGATGATGTTTTTATTCTCATCTATTACTATACCTTCTTAGTATAACCAGTCCGAACAGACCAAGCATTTACTTTCATTTTCGTTATTTTTCTGTATAAAAGACATGGGAAAATCTAGTTGAGTTTGTACTCAGAGATACCATCTTTCTCTGTTCATATCCCTTGAATTGCAAGTTTAAAAAATCATTGACTGGCTGCTGAGTCTTGGACTTTTTCTTTTAAATGTCACAATGCTGTCTACTCTGCCATGCTTCTCTGTCTCTGTGTCTGTGTTTCTGTCTGTCTGTCTTATCTATCCATCCACCCACCCACCCATCTACTTCTCTCTTTCTTTTTCTCTGTCTCTGTGTTTCTGTCTCTGTCTATTTCTTCCTTTCACTCTCTCTCTCTTCCCCTCCACTTTTGGAAATAAATCTAAGCTCCTCTTTAGGTAGGTGCAGCTAGGTGGTGCAGTGGATAGAGCACTGGATCTGGAGTCAGGAAGACGAGCAAATCTGGCCGCAGACACTTACTAGCTGTGTGACCCTGGGCAACCTCAGTTTCCTCATCTGTAAAATGAGCTACAGAAGGAAATGGCAAAGCACTCTAGTATCTTTGCCAAGAAAACCATAAAATGGGATCACAAGGAATCTGACATGGGTCCATGAAGAGTCAGCCATGACTGAACAACAATAAACACTCTTTAGAATTAAATTAGACATTTTGGGAAAAATATGATTTACAAGGGGTCCACTTAGCAAACTACTTTTAAAGTATACCAAACCCAGATGCTGCTCTTTTCAAAGAGGATTTCTCTTATCCGCATAAGAGCCTGCCTGAAATCATCACATGTTTGGCTCATAATGTGAGTAGTTATTCTGTTCCCTGTAAGAAAGAATTACTATTTACCTACACTCTGTTAAGGAAACTTATCCATGAATCACAAGTACACATTTCATTTCTTTGACTCATGTTCCTTTTCACTGTCACACAGTGATGCAAGGAGCCAGATCCTGGAAGCAAAAGCATACATGGAGATGTGAAGAGAATGAGAACAGAGTGGGTACACTCACTGGCTTCTAAAGAAACCAAGCTGGACACTCAAATGTGAAAAATATGCTCAGCTGGTCTGACGTAAACATCTGCAGAAATTGTTAATGTGTACCCTGCCTATTTAATTCCACTGGAAAGGTATGTGTCTACTGTCTGTGGAATGGTGCTTTGTATAGATGAAAGAATTTTCCTCCAATGTTCCTAGAACACGCTGGATTTCTTTGCCCCATTGCCTTCCACCTCGTTTCATATTTATTCATACTCCTTCTCTATTGCATCTTTAAATCATTTGAAGGCCAAGACTCTGAACCCTTACATCTTTATATCCCCCAGTGCCTTGCACATAATAAACACTTTATAAACATTTGTGGAATTAAATCAAACTGAAAAGGGCCTTTGAAATCATGCAGCGCAACTCCTTTGCTTTACAGATGAGGATTTGCCAGAGTGATGCAGATGGTAAGTGGCAGGGCTAGCACAGCCACCAGAAGACCAGGTCTTCTGATTCTCAGTCCAGGATGTTTTTTTCTACCATAGCAGGCTGCCTTGAAAATATATTTAATATGGGGACAGCTAGGTGGCACAGTGAATAGAGCTCTGGCCTTGGAGTCAGAAGGACCTGAGTTCAAATCCAGCCTCAGACCCTTAACACTTACTAGCTGTGTGACCTCGGGCAAGTCACTTAATCCTGATAGCCTCACCAAAAAGCAAATATATATATATATATATGTATGTATGTATGTATATAATACGTAGACAGTGAACATTGAAGTTCCTTTTGTTCAAAGTAAATCTATCTCAGATATATAGTATTTTTTTTCTTTTGTGGATCAGGAATGAGAGGATCCAATATGAACCAATGATATTGCACTAGAGATATCCCTAGATTGCTTGAAAAAATTGGAAGTGTCCATGGCCTGCTGGATTGAGAAAGTAGCAGGGAAGATGCAGAATGAAGAAAATGAATAGACCACATGCATAACTATTTGAAATATTTATTACATTCTCTTTTCTTTATTTGAGATTTTAAAATATTATCATAAGTAACAGATATTTAAAAGGAATGGAAAAAAAGAAAGTATATCTAACTACCAACTAGCTATCAAATGCAATATATAAGGAGCAAGAGGAAGAAGAATCAGAATCCCCATCAGATATCTGACTCATTTATGACAAGACAAACCTTTCCAGGTAAGGATGGACTTATAGACTCATTATTGCATCATCAAACTGAATCCAAGATAGGGTAAAACTTCATGAATTCCATTCCCATTAACTTAGAACTCATGATTCTTCATTTTTAAGTTCTATCTGACTCTTCTTGACCCCATTTGGGGTCTTCTTGGCAAGGATACTGGAGTGGTTTGCCTTTTTCTTCTTCAGTTCATTTTACAGATGAGGAAACTGAGGCAAACAGGGTTAAGTGACTTGCCCAGGGTCACACAGCTAATAAATGTTTGAAGCTGGATTTGAACTCATGAAGAAGAGCGTTCTTGACTCCAAGCCTGGCGCTCTATCCACTGCACCACCTAACTGCCCTCAGGTTGGATGAGTTTGTCTTTTCTCTGTCTACCTGCAAAAGGTTCTTAAATAAATTTGAAATATAAACTAAATTCAGGGGAAATGTTTAGGTGGCTTTGGAAAGAAAATCCCCAGCATCTAATTGCTACTGTTTTCATACTAAACATTAATGCAAGTTGAAGTAGGCTGAGCTAGCTCTCATTTTAGCTACCATGAAGTAGCTGCAGTGTGGTAGAAAAAGAATAGATATGGAATTGAGGGCCTTAGGTTGTTTGGTCTTGGCTCTACCACTTACTAGCTTGGTGAACTTGGGACAGGCACTGATCTTCCCTGAGCTTGGCTTTCCACATCTGTCAAATGGGGCTCTAAGGGGCAGCATGGTGTAGTGGATGGAATTCTGGACTTGGAATCAGAAAGAAGTGGGTTCAAACCCTCCTCTGACACTTGCTAGCTGTGGGGTTCTGGGTCAGTCACTTGATTTCTATGTGCTTCAGGCAACTGCCTGATTTCTCTCCCAAGTCATAGAATGTTATAGGGGAAGTGGTTATGTGGGAGAGAGTTCCTTATGCTGATGGAATCATATATCCTTCCAGTATAATCCCATGAAATGAGGATAATATTATCTGTGCTATGTACCTCACACATCTATTGTGGAGAAAGTTCTTTTTAAATCTTAATATGCTAAAGAAGTTAAAGTTGTCATATTGTTACAGTATTCCCAATGCTGCATTCCCTTAACCATGTTTTATAATTCATATTTTCCACTAATTCAGATTGGAGACCACATTTATTCTGATTTGAGATAACCATACTATGTCAGAGAGTTGAAGAAGCCTGACTTACAATTGTACCACAATCCATTAAATCCTTATCTTTTTCATCAAATCACCGCTATTTCAGCAACTACTGGTGGCTCCATGATTGGCTGAGTGAAAAAGAGGAAGAAAGAGAAAAGGCTTAGCCAGGACTGGGTTAAGAACTATTTACTTTAGTTGCATGCTCACTGCAAAGGGAAGAGGGAAATTTTGCCTTACTTTTGGGGGAATGGGAAAAAACCAACAACTTGTCTTTACCTTCTTCATTATCTTATTCCTTTGGTAGTGGTGGATGGGTGGGTGGGGGATGAGTAATTTTTCTTTCTTTCTTTCCTGATTTTTTTTCTTTCTCTCACTTTCTTTCCCTCCCTTCCTTCTTTTCTCCCTCCTTGCCTTCCTCTCTCCCTCCCTCCCTTCTTTCCTTCCTCTGTTCCTTGCTTCCTTCCTTCCTACTTTCTCTCTCTCTCTCTCTCTCTCTCTCTCCTCTCTCTCTCTCTCTCTCTCTCTCTGAGGAAAACTCCCAATATAATAATGGTTGAATAAAATAGCTAACTTTTATATAGTGTTTTAACATTTGCAAAGTGCCACATCTATTATTACATTTGAGCCCTGTAGCAACTCTGGGAGGTAGGTGCTATTTTCTTTTCATTTTGCAGAGGTAAGAACTGAGGCAAGGGTTAAGTCATTGGTCCATTGTCACAAAGCTAGTCTAATGTATCTCAGAGGCATGATTTGAACCTACGTCTCCTGACTCAACGGCTGGTCCACTATGCAGAATGCTGCCTTCTGTAGTACTGTAGTGTTGAAGTGTGTGCTGGAGTACTAGACTCCCACAATTTTCAGGATGCCTTCTCCCTGGCTAAGATATTGTATTTCAGGAAAACGAGCTCACTTTGGCTGGCTGGGGTAGTCCCACATCGGCAGAGACTGTTGTAGCACAGGTTGCCCTAAATGGCAGCTGAGATCACAAAAGCATAGGATCATCAATTTAGAGCTAATCCAGCCCTTTCCTTTTACAACTGAGGAACTGAGACCTGAAGCAGGTGGGTAATTTGCCCAAGGTCACACAGGTAGTAAGTACACAGCTAGTAATGCCTTAGAATCCTGATTTGAACCTAGGTCCTCTGACTCAAAGTTCAGCATTCTTTCCATTTTACCACCATGCCTTGAGGGGTTGTAGAGATGATCTCTTCCAATGACAAAATTTTACAGATGGGGAAACTGATTTCACTTGATGGTAGCACCATGATTATTAGATCCACTCCCTTCTTTTCTCTCTTCTATCTCTCTCTCCTGTGTTATATTTAGCATATGTGAAACACCTTGAATATTATATCTTAATGTAAATAAAGATTTTTCTTATAACTTAACTGTAGTGTATTTGCTGATTGTTGTTGTCTGACTTTTCATGGCCCTATTTGGGGTTTTCTTGGCAAAGTTTTCCATTTCCTCCTCGTCATTTTACAGATAAGGAGACTGAGACAGAGTTAAGTGACTTGCTCAGGGTCACACAGCTAGTAAATGTCTGAGACTGGATTTGAACTCAGGTCTTCCTGACTTTGGGCCCTATCCATTGTGCCAACTAGCTGCCCTATATCACTGAATAATAGTTTTATTAGTATTGGTATTTGAATGGATATTTGAGTACATTTTTAAGAGAGACTAGTGCATAGTGGAAAGTGTGTTAGATCTGGAATCAGAAAGACCTAGGTTCAAATCATGCCTCTGGCATTTGCTATGTCTGTGACCATGAGTCCCTTATCCTCTCTGAGTCTTCACTTACTCATTTGTAAAATGGACATAGCAGTGTCTGTCATACACATAATACATCACACTCTTGCTCTAGAGATTAAGAAATTTTTTTTAAATTTGGTACCTATTAAGCTTTGTTATGAGGATCAAATGTGAGATTCTGTGAAAAGTATGAACTTTGCAAAACGTAAAAGTGCTATATAAATGTGATTTATTCTTTGTGAGGCCTCTGGGAATATTTATGGAATAAGACTGCAGAAGTTCTCTGGAAAACCCGGATTTAACTAAGCATTCACTTGCAGATGTCCTCCATGACATGCCTGAGAAATTCTTCCTCAAATTAACCCCCCTGGAGCAGAAGTCTGTGTAAACAGATGGACTTTGCACCTTGCCCTAAAGGTCAGCTGGCCTGAGCGCTGTCAGATTGACGAGAGCTCCAGAGTCAAGGGCCCTCCCAGAAGGACATTGTGTCCTCTGGCGTGGCTCTGGGCAGGGCGACATGAGCTGACGGCTCATGTCAGATCTGTTATGAGCTAGCCTATAAAAATAACAATAATGAATGATGCATTTACTTTTCATAACATCATCACATAAATCCCATCATTTGGTCTTCACAAAAACACAGCAGAACAAAGTCAGAAGAGCATCTTATGTAACCAAGTGGAGGCCACCCTGGCTCATGCAGAGTTCTTTCCCAGAAAGACTTTCGTTTCTTCCTTACTATTTTAAATGGCTTCTTTCTGCCTTTTTTCACTCAACTAAGAGAGTACACCGTACTGGATAGTGGGCTGGCCTTGGGGTTAGGAGTCTTGTCTTTGTAAGTATAGGCAAATCACTAAGACTTTGAGGACCCCAGGCAGGCTTTTAGGACTATAAATTATAGAGAGTTATCTGTTTCAGTGTAAGGAATTTTTGTACTGGTATTCCCTTTTATTGATAAAATCTCATGTTTAGACCAGACCCACAGCTTCACCTCAATACACACACACACACACACACACACACACACACACACACACACAGAGTGGATAGAGCCCCGGAGTTAGGAAGACCTGAGTTCAAAAGTGACCTCAGATATTTTACTGACTGTGTGACCCTGGGCAAGTCACTTGACCTTATTTGCCTCAGTTTCTTTATCTATAAAATGAGCTGAAGAAGGAAATGTCAAACCACTCTAATATCGCTGCCAAGAAAATCCCAAATTGGGTCACAAAGAGTCAGACATGACTGAACAACAATAACAACAAAATAATTTTTTTATGATATAACTATTAAGACACTTCAAAGCTCAGAAAAAATAGTTCCTTCCATGAGGCTTTTCCTGATTCCTTCTAGTTTCTAATGTCACTTGTCCCTAAATTACCTCATATTAATTTTGTGTATGTCTTTTTGTGTTCCCATTTACATTTCTTGAAGGCAGACTTTAAAAAATAATTGTTTTATATCTACAGGACCTAGGACAGTGCCTGGTACACTTAACAACAGTTTATTGATTGATTGATTAATTATTGATGCTAGCCAATTTGGAAAATATAAATCCAACTAGTTACAAGACCTCCTTCATCTCTATACCAACATTGCTGCAGGAGAAGCATACAAATTAAACAAACAGGAAACCTGTAAAAACCAAAAACAGCAAGCAGACCCTAAAGAGTGCTGCCAATGTAGCTCTTTGCACTCCTGCAGCCAAAGCAGGATTGGAGTTCCCCAATAAGGTGACTCGAAGGCTTGATTTCCTCTCTTGCTTTTGCCGTGTCCCCAGTGGGTGCCCTCTCTACGTCCCCAAGGGGGGATGCTTGCTGAGCATCATGTCAACATTCGACAAAGCCTGTTTCTGACCACGGTGCCTGTTCGGATGTTCTCTGTGAATATAGTGCCATTGAAAAGAACTTTGTTTGCAGAGCAGTTAATTTTCTTTCTTGTGCACCCCAATCATTGTCTAAATGTCAAAGCAGCATCTCTCTCATCTATCAGATTGATGGCATCGCCCTGGACTTCCCACATAGACAAGATAAACCAAAAGCTTCTGCAGACAGGTATGTAACTGTGGAGACAGCAGTGCTGCAGAAGAGGCCTCCTGACCAGGGGGAATGTTGGTCCCATAGTCAGCTCTCTAGCGCGGCAGTCACCTTTGACATGTCTGACTGAATGGGAGTTTGTTTTCTAATTTCCATGGTTCAGCCATAGGCCATGCAAAGTAAATACTGGTAAACGATCTACAGTGGGTTCAAAGGAACATAAGACCAGAAGCCCCCTCCCTGACTTTGGAAAGCAGTTTGGGTTGTGTTCACATGTGAATCAATCTGTTTTGGGTCTTTGAAGTGACTTTGATGAAGAGTTGTGTGAAATGCTAGTGGAATGGGTGGGGCCAACAAAGGAATCGATAGCTACAACTTAGACCCACACTTGGCTTGAACAGAGAATATGGATGGAAAATGTGAGCAAGACAGCAGGAATATTTGTGTTTGGATACTCCCATATCTGAGGAATATTTCCCCATCCAAGTAGAGATTCAAATCAGCTTTAATTTATTTTTTTTTAACAGAATGCCTTTATTCTTAGGAAAATGAAATCCCAAACTTATGAGCGTGTTGAAAATCTGCCATCATAAATAGAGATATCTAGTGAAGTATGTTTGCTGAAAATGACACTGGGAAAAAAGAGGCCTCATATTATTATTGAGTATGGCCACTTGCTTTCTCAGCCTGTATTAACTGACAAGCCATAAGGGTATGATTTGGTAAATGACCTTTTTCAGGGTTCTTTCATCAGTTGAAAGGATCACTGGTTGACCTTTAAAAAGGAGAACTAGTTTACAAGCTCCTCATTGATACAATTATAGCTATAATTTTTAATTACAGCCATGGTATTTATTCTTCCCAACAATGTGGCAGGTGCTACATGGAATTAGAAGCCAAATACAGTCCAGGGAAATAATCCTTCATTGTTGTACAAGTATGAAGTCAACGAGTGAATTTATTTATACTTGATCAAGTTAGCAAAAAAGCAAAAATTATTTAAAAACAAAAAAACCCAACCCCAAAACAAAACAAAACAAAAACCTAGCTTTCTACAATTCTGACAGCAAATTCAATTCAATTCTGAATCATTCAAAGTAATTCCCTGCCACTTGCAAAAGCATTGTATTAGGTATACGATATCTGGGGATACAGAAATGAAAAGACACATGATATAACTCCTGCCTTTAAGGAGGTTATAGTCTGCTGGAGGGTGTAGCAGAGCTATAATATGTATACAACCATAAATGTGTATCTATAATATAAGGAATGATAATAATAACAACTGATATTTATATGGCACTTTAAAGTTTGTAAAGCACTTTACATATATAAGCTCATTTGGTCTCACAATCACTATGTGCTAAATCGCTATGTGCTAAATGTTCTTATTATCCTTATTTGATAGATAAAGAAATTAGGCTGAATGAGTGTACAGAAATAGAACAATTTCTACTATAATATTAATATTACAAAAATGAATAATTTAAGAACTTTTAAAACTAATGAACAATGAAATGTAGGGAACCAAGAGTATAATTTATATGACAATAACACTATAAAATCAAACAACTTTGAAATCTATAAGAATTAAGATCAATATAATGACTGTTCATGTTTCCAGAGGATCAGCAATGAAACATACTATCCATTACAGAGAGCTGGTGGATTTAGGGTATGGAATATAGCATAAACACCTACTTACATTATGTATATTTGCATATAGCCATTAGGGGAATTTGTTTTGCTTGAATAGGCATACTTGTTACCAAAAATTTCCTTGTTTTTCTTTGCTTTTTTTTCCCCCAGTGAGGTTGGGGGTGGCAGGGAGAAAAAATAAATTTCAGTTATTTTTTTAAATAGAGAGGTGGAGAGGAGTGCTATAGATATGAAATGTTACATGGACTTTTGGAGAGGTCACTGTTAGTTTTACTTAACTGTTTCATTTTGTTACAAGAGACCTTCCTCAAAGTGAGGTTAATCTGTAAATGTTTGCGATGTAAAGATGAAATATAACAATAAAACTAAAAGTGTAAAATTAGAAAAAAATTTTTTAATGAGCCAAATGATTTGTATGGGGTCACATAGCTGATAAGTATTTGCTGCAAGATTTGAACCCATGTCTTCTTGATTTGAACATTTGATCCTCTCCACCATTTTATCTCCAGGCAAGAATGTTAGAGGCAAAAGAGAAATCAGACAAATTGTTCTAGTAATATCTGAGAAGGAAGAAAGCGTTATCACTGGGGCATCATTAAGGAAGTCTTCCTAAAGGAGAGGGTACTTGAAGGAAGGCCTTGAAGGAAGATAAGAATTTTAACAGGAAGAGTAGAGGAGGGAGGACATTTGAGTCTTGGGGGATGGCCATCATAGACAAAAGCAAGAAATGGTCAATCAAGATTGTGGAATAGCTAATTGTCCTGTTTGGTTGAAACAGAGTGTACAATAAGGAGTAATGTGTAATAAGACAGAAAGGGTAGGTTGGGAAAAGGGCTTTGAATGCCAGGATAAAGAGTTTGTATTTTTCCCCCTATGATTAATATGGAACAATTGAGGAGTTTTTGAACGAGAGAATGCATGGAAAAAGAATCAGTAACAACAACATAGAAAGAGGTTCTGTTTCAAGATCTACCAACCATACTAAAAAAAAAAATTAGGGAAACATAATTACTTGTTTCTCCCTTTGCCAAACAATGTTTAATGTATGAATGTAAATATAACGTATATGTACAGAATGATAAACATCGCATTCCACCAAAAGTCTACATTTTTCGATTTCTATATGCTTATTTCTTTCTCCCAACCATGACTGGCCTTGTGAACCATTTGTCCCTATGCTTTTTCTCTTCCAATTATATAAAGTCTCTAACATTCCATTAACTCTATGCACATTTTCCAACTTCGCAGCGTCCTGCTTTTAGGGATTGCTTCCAATCCCTCTACGAGATTGACCCTGCTACAAACACCTTCATGTTACATATAAACTAATGAGACCTCAAGTGCTTTTGAAAGTTCAAACTATATGGTTTGTGTGGCTGTATAGTTTCAGAGTTCCCTCACCAACAGATTCTTTCGGAAGTTAAACAAAAAGTGATAGAGAAGATGAGGATGTTAAATGTATTTTGACCTCAGATTTTTCCATACCAATTTCATTTTTGCCTTTTCTGATTTATCTTGGGGATTGAGCATTTCTGTTGGGGCAAAAATACTAAGTTGATTTGATAAAATTGATATAAAAAGCAAATATTTTTAGATTTGTGGGCCAATGCTTACTTCTGTGTTCTTGACTATACAACAACGATTTTTATACAATGAGTTTTTATTTCTTTTGGAGTTGGTCATTTTAACTTTTAGAGGAGCAATACAATATAGTGGAAAGAGTACTAGTTTTGGAGTCAGGAGACCTGGGTTTGAATGCTGATTGCATTAGTTACTGTTTGTAAAACTGTCTGAGGCAGCGAGGTGATACAATGAATAGAGTACTAGACCTGGAATCAGGAAGACTGGAGTTCAAATTTGACCCTGTGCAAGTCACTTAATCTCTGTCTCAGTTTCTTCAATTCTAAAATGGCAGGAGAGGGGAGGAACATCTATCTTATAGGATTGTTATGAGGATCAAATAAAATATTATTTATAAAGTGCTTGTCACATAGCAGGCACTTAGTAAATGCTTATTCCCTTCTCCCCCTTCCCCCCCATTTATATGACATTGGACAAGTCATTTTCATTGTACTTGTATTACTATTTATTTCCATGTTATGATTCACACTAGAATGTAAACTATATTTTGCTTTTCTTCATATCCACAGAATTCAGTGCAGTACTTGGCACATAATTAACTCTTCAGAAATGCTTGTTTACTTGATGGATTTGACTGATGAGTTGTTGTGAATAAGGTCCTTTATAAACCTTAAAATACTGCAGAAATATTGATTGATGTTATTATTCAATGAATCTCCCTGAAAATTGCTGCTTAGGGGAAATAATAGTTGCATTTTATTAACACAATAGAATAAGCATAACTTTTGAAAATAATCTTTTTCCTTAAAGTATATTTTCCACAAGCACATCTTTTTCTAATACACACATTTGAATTTTGATCCTTGTTTGCCTTAAAAGTTATAGAAAAAACTCTAGTTAGTATAAAAAGCAAACATTCCTTTTTCTCCAAGTTTCAGATATATTATATTTCCTCTTTAATTGACTGTGAGTACCATATTAGCCCTTTCTATGACTATGAGCCTTTTATTTTGTGAACAGAAATGGATAAAGCCTAAATAGCTCGGTGAATACTTGGCTGTCTCTTTTATGATTAAACAAGCTGCCCGTGCCCAAGGTTGCCGGGGAGAAAAAAAAGATTGACTAAGGAAGGCTATGGGACACCTTAGAATTCGGTTCTAGCCCAACAATTCAATTCAACTGAACACACATTAAACCATCCACAAGGCACTATGCCCCATGGAATCTGTATCCTTGGGACTATAAATGCAAAAACAGTCTCTGGGAGCTTATCTTTGCGAGCATGGGCTCTGTAATGCCTGTACTAACCGATTAAATATGCCAGAGCTTCCCTTTTTCACTGGAGAACCAGTGGAGTAGCACAACTTCTAGCCAATCCGGAGGACTTCTGAAGCTCAGAGATGCTTGACAGTAATTCTTTTCCAATAAACCTTAGCTGAACTCGGAGATGCCTGCAATTGCTGAAACAAGTCTTGACCAGCTCAGAAAGAGCACCAAATATCTTGTTTTCTGACTTATCTAAAGAGCAGCAAACATCTTGCTTTCTGATTTACTGTGTTTACAGATATTCTCTCCCTGGACCTCCACTTCCCTGACTTCCTAAGCTAATATTTCTCTTTTAATCCCCACTTAGCCATGAATACCTCAAATAGTCATAAATACCCCAAGTATGTATAAACACCTCACCCTTTTCCCACTCCCCTTTGAGCAGCTGAGAAGCAAGCTTCTCAGACAATAGATGCTGTTATAATCTTTGTAAGCTGTGATTGGATTCTATCTCATTCTAAGTCTCCCTTTTTGGACCTGGGGTTTCTTTTGTTTTAGCAGCTCGCTGGGATTCTTGTTTTATCACTTCTATGGGGTGGAGATATACACATAACATGTAAGTTTAGTAAAATTTAATATTCCTATAGCCGTAGTCCTTATTATGTCCAATAAGGGTTCAGGTGAAAGAATGTATGTCATCTTCCCAGTGAAATCCATCTTTGTTTGAAAGGCAGTCAGATAGATGAGAAGGGAAGCAATGTGATAACAACAGTAGCAGTTGGTATTTGTATAGTGCTTTACTTAACAATGTAAATTTCATTGTAAGACTGCTCAGTTCTAAGGGAATGCCTGAGGGGTTGGAAGTTTTTTCTTGTATGATATTGCTTTTTTTCATGAATTGTCAATTGATGTAAAATAGCTAGAATTAATTAGCTTTAGGAAAAGAATATTTGCTGAGATGTTATGGTAAGAACAGGACACAAAACATGTCTGAAAACTGGAGGCACAATGTGTCCATGGGAAAGTGGGGTCAAGCTTAAAGAGTCTATGTAACAAAAGGGACAAGTCACAGCTTCTGGAAATCCTTTTGCTGGGGCCTGCTAAGATGTTCACTTTAGGTATGGTATAGCTTTTCTGTGGATCTCCTTTAGGAGCTTTGAAAATACTTTTCTTTATTATATCCAGTTTGTTTGTGGCTCCCAATGCAGACACCACTGTCAGATGATGCTGTCTCAGGGATGCTACTACAGATACCAATAAAAAAGTCTAAATCCCCTGCCCAAGGAGGGGAATATAGGGCAAAACCAAGCTATTTTCCTCTTGCCCTCTAAGTGATTCCTTCTCAGTGATTTGACTGAAATGCTCTCCCCTGGTTCCAAATCTCTTGGATTCTGAACTAGTTCCTGGTTTTCTACAAGCCGCCTAGAACATGACCAAGGCTCTCAATCAATAATATCAAACTTCCTGTCAACCTCACTCCAATTTATGCAATAGTTTTCAAGGACTTTTCGTACTTAGTTAAAAGTCTTGGATTGATTGATTAGGACCATCTGGGTAAAATATTAGAATATAGCATCTTATGACTTTCTTTTTTAAAATGTTTTTTATTAATTTATTTTATCAACAATCACTTCCATAAGTTTTTGAGTTTTAAATTTTTCTCTCTCTTCCTTCCCCCCTCCCTCCTCAAGATGGCTTGCAATCTGATATAGTTATACATATACATTCCTATTAAACATATTTTCACATTAGTAATGTTGTAAGGAAGAATTAGAACCAGTAGGAGGAACCATCAGAAAGAGGAAACAAAATAAAACAGAAGAAAAAAAATAGCAAATATTATGCTTCGATCTACATTCAAACTCCTTAGTTCTTTCTTTGGATGTGGATAGCATTTTCCATCATAAGACCTTTAGAGATGTCTTAGATCCTTGCATTGCTGAGAAGGACTAAGTCTATCAATGTTAGTCATTGCACAACATGGCTGTTACCATGTATAACGTTCTCCTGGTTCTGTTCAATTCATGCAGCGACACTTATGACTTTTTTTAATTGGGGGTAGGGTAATTGATTGAGTGGCACAATGATCCCCAACCTTACATCCACATCATCTCATCTATACCTTACAACAACCCTAGAAGATCAGTAATAATTGCGCCATTATTCCCATTCTCAGAATAAATTAAGAACCAACTAGGAGAAGATGTATGATTTTTTTTTGTCTCAAGCTATCCATTGATCCTAGGTCTGAAGTCTTTTTTTCTCTAAGAAATTACTAAATTCTAATGAAATGAATAAGAATATAGTAAATAAAGCTTTGGTTTCCAAATAAATATTGTATTGTAACTAAGTATGCATTTACTAACCAAGTGATAATGACCTCACATAGCAAGCAACTTCCCTTCTGGATTTAAACCCTTAAGAGAGTAGAAAGGGAGAAATAAGAATCAAAAGAAAGGACAAGAAGAGAAGGAACCAGCATACAACAGGGAAGACAAGAAGGCTAGGAATGTTCAAGAGAGGAAGGTAAGATACTTTGAAGCTTGTAACTCCTAGTTTATTTCAAAATAAGAGTGAGGAAATCCTATATATCTTTCATAAAGGAAAGAGGGCTTAATAAAGCAAATTGTAGATGCTACAATACAGAGTACCCCTTCTAGTTGAGTCCAGCTCATGGCCAGTAGGTTTTAACTGGTCCTTATCTCTGAATGAATGATCAGTTAGTACTGGGCTCTTCAGTGTTTGAACTCAAATTTACAGGATATCCCCAGAAATTCCAGATGAAAATTCCTACTTGAGTATTGTGTTTTAATCATATTAATAATCATTACATGCAAGTTTAATAAATACTTGTTGGTTCTCTCAATCAATAAACAGTTATTAAGCACTTACTATGTACTAAGCACTGGGGATAAAAAGAAAGGCAAGAGACAGTACCTGCTCTTAAGGAACTCACAGTCTAATGATGGGGGAGACAGTATTCAAATAACTATGGACAAGCAAACTATATGCAGAATTAGCTGGAAATGACCAAAAGAAGGAAGGCATTAGCGTTAACGGGGATCAGGAAAGGCTTCCTGTGAAAGTGAAGAAAAGAGGGCATTTCAAGCATGGGGCAATCAGTAAAATTTCCCAGAGTCAGGAGATTGAGTGTCTATTTTGAGGATCACCTTAAGCTTAGCTCCAGATTTTAAAGAATCCCAGAGATGTTAAGGCTTCAGTAGAATCAGTCCTTGAACCTTGAGACAACATAGCACACAGGAAAGAGCAATGAGTCTCAAGTCTGAGGAAATGGGTTTGAATCCTGTCTGCCACTCACTACCATGTAATGATTTGATGTGCAAGTGAAAAAAAAATCTCTCTGGTGTCAACTTCCTTGTAAAATGAGGGTTGGATTAGACAAGCCCTAAGGCTTCTTCCAGATTTAAATCTATGATCCTATTGCCTCTGCTAAACCTTTTTTAAATGCAGTGAAGCTGAAAAATTAAGAGTAGCTTTCTCACATCCCTGGACAGATTTCAAAGTTTGATGTTTTTATGGTATCCACTCTAGTATTGCCCCAATGATGGCTTTATGTCTGTTTTTACCTAAACACATGATGCCATAGAAACAGCCCCTTTTCTTATTAAGAAAAAAAAATTCTGAACTCAAACACCAAAACCTGAGAGAATTTTGATGCATGTAACAGATCACAAAAAACAAATTGAAACCATGAATCTCCATTTCATTTTTGTTGTTCACATGTGTGACTCTCCATGACCCCATTTGGGGTTTTCTTGGCAAAGATACTGGAGTGGTTTGCCATTTCCTTCTCCAGCTCCTTTTACAGATGAGAGAACTGAGGCCAACAGGATTAAGTGAATTATACAGGGTCACACAGCTAGTGAGTATCTGAGGCCAGATTTGAACTTAGGAAGATAAGTGGTTTTTTTTTTTAAATTCCAGGCCTGGCACTCTATCCACTATGCCATCTACTTGCTCCTCCATTTGATACCACATGCTTTAAAAATAAAAGAATATAATAAATTCTACATTACCTACAAAACTATCCTACTTGTTTGTGCTTCCTTCTGTTCTCTTCTGAACATTTAAAGAATGTTACAACAGCCTTTTGGGGAGCATCACTATTGCTAATTCCTTCTCCTTCTATCTCCATTAAAAGAGATATAGGGAAAGAAAAGGTCTTTGTAACAAATAGTAAAGGAAAAATGAATCTATGCATTGGCCATGTCCCAAATGTATGTTTCTTCCTGTACTTTGTGTTTATCACCTCTCTCTCAGTAGGTGTTTAACATGATTTTTTTTTTAAGGCAGTTGGGGTTAAGTGACTTGTGCAGGGTCACACAGCTAGTACGTGTCAAGTATCTGGTCTGACACTAGGTTTGAACTCAGGTCCTCCTGACTCCAGGGCTGGTGCTCTATCCATTGTGCCCTCTAGCTGCCCCATTAACATGCTTTTTCATAGGTCCTCTGGAGACAAGGCTGGTCGTTGAATTGATGTTTAAGAGTTCTTAAATCTATCAAAGTTATTTTTTCTTTTCAATATTGCTGTCCTTTACAAATTCTTTTCCTGATTCTGCTCACTTTACTCGGTGTCAATTCATACCACCCAAGATTCTGACGTTATCTTACTTATTTCTTATGGAACAACAATATTCCAATACATTCATATACCACAATTTGTCTACTCCTCAATTATGTAAAAGATGAGCTAAGGCACTTCAATTATCTAAAAAGTGCTAAATTCTAGTTGTTTTCTTCCTTCCTCCCTTTTTTAATCCTATCCCCATCAAGATGAGGAAATTTGTTTTCCTTGTGATGACTCTACCCCTCCCATTTCTAATGTCTAAAAATACAACTGTTTATCTGAAGAGGATGATTTCTGGGTACACGAAGGGTTGCCCAGTGCAACCCCAGCTGTTGTCTTAAAACACAGCCTGAAAACCAAGTCTAGAACTTGGATATGGTTACCATCTCTACTTTGCCTGGGCCACTCTCTAATTGACACCAGTACTGCTACAAGCTTGAGCAAAAGTAAGGAGAGTTAGATTCTAGATCAATGCAGCCACTTACATCTATAACAAATAGAACTTGATATATTATTTTGCCGAGGTTTCAACGCACTGGTCTGCTTGTTAAAGAAGAACTGGGCAGTGCAGAACCTGACAGCCTAGAATATTGGCTAATCCAAAATAATAATTGAACCATGAGGCTCATCCATATCTGAGAGAAGAGGGACATGGGTAGCCCCAGCTTCCTTTGTTGACTGTCATGTTTGGATGTTGGATTAGATTAGACCAGCTGCTATTTGTTATTCCCTTCTAGGCTGGTAGATAGTACATTCTATGTAGTGTCAACATTTCTGTGATGCTCAATCCTTACACTGACTGTGATTTTAAAGTATTCTCAGTAGCTGCCACTTGACTACTATTTTTTCCTTGTAACACAGTATTTGGTATTTGCAAATAGATAATCACACCACATAAATAAATATATCCAAGACATCCAAATGTAGTTATTTAGGGACAGATTATCTGCTCTGTATATTATTCCAGTCCTTCTATTTGTATTCATTTTTATAATTCACTAGCATTTTTATTAGGGAGTGAGAAAGTGAAATCAAAAGGCAGCCAACAAAGATGAGATGTCAACTTGTTTTCTGCTCTTGACAGAATCAATGGGGAAGAGATCAAAACAAATGACTCAAATGAAGTTTGTAGCTTAGCTGTTGATTCCATTTATTCATCCTTTCCTGATCTCAGCATGAATAATGAAAATTGCTTATTCATTTTACTCCAATGGATTCACAGCTCTCAAGTCACTTAAGCTCTCTGGGCCTCAGTTTTCTGATGGGTAAAATGAAGAGACTGGACTAAATGGCTTCTAAGGTTCCTTTCTGCTTTTGACCTATCATGCTATGATATGTCACTGATGCGAGTATTCCCTACAGTGATGCATATTGTAGCCTATCCAGGCCTTCTCATCCTGTCTGATAAAGTATCTTATAGTAAGATAATAGATTTAGAGCTGGAAGTTACGTTAGGGGTAATTGAGAACAACCTTCTCATTTTACAGATGAAGAAATTGAGGCCCAGAGACATAAAATGAATCTCCCAAGGTCTCACAGGTAGTATATGTCAGAACTGGGATTCAATCTCAGGTTCATTGACTCCAAATCCATCCCTATTTTCACTGTACTTTTTGTTCATGTGTAAGTTCATCACAGGGATTCCACCCAAAAGTCTACAGACTTTCCTGGCATTCTCTTGGCATTAAGAGAATGTTAGAGAACAGATGTACTTTCTTTTAGTTACCCTCAACTCTTGCCACATGATTGATTAACCCAATTTTTTTGATATGGCATTTCTTTGATGATATCTTTTCATTTTTTTCCTTATTTTTAATTTTTAATTTTCAGTTTCATCTTTTCTCTCTCTACCACTCATTGAGAAGGCAAGAAATACAATAACCATCATGCATATGAAATCATGCAAAATATATTTTCACATTAACCATGTTGTAAAAAAAAAGAAGCAAGAAAAATAAAGAGAAAAAAATATGCTTCAGTCTGTACTCAGAGCCCATCAGTTTTCTATCTGGAGGTGGACATCATTTTGATGACATCTTTTACATGTAATTCCTTATTTGTAATGTGCTTCAAAAATAAATATATAAATAAAAATAGAAGACAAGATTTGTCTGAAGATAGGTACAGAACACACACACACACACACACACACACACACACACACACACACACACACGCTTCTGCTAATTTGAATTTTGATCCTGACCAATAATTTCATTGATTAAAAGGAATTTCCTGTGAGGAAATTCTACCCCCTCTTCCCAGTAGACTTTTATTCTATAATGTTGCCCCATAAGGAATTACCTGAAAAGTTAGATGATTTATAGAGAAGCATATAGCCAGTATGTGATAGAGATGGGACTTGAACCCAGGTCTTTTCTGGCTCTAAAACCAATTCTCCTTCACTGTGCTACATTGCCTCTTGTGATTTTCAACTACCTAGTTAATCATTGAATATCACTTTAAAGAAAGATCAAGTGTAAGACTTTTGCTGTGAGATTTCGTGGTAGATCAGAATCAGTGAAAAACTTGAAGTGGAAGTGAATGCTGCCCATATGTCTTAATCCATATCCACTTGAGACTGAAGTGCATAGACAAGTACTTTGTGGTTTTTTTAAGTGTGAGAAAAGTTAATCTTTGAAGGGCTTAAGAAATGTCGAACTAAATCTTGAAAATTCTGCCTCTTAGATTTCTCACCTGTGGGACCTTGGACACGTTACAGCTTTCCTGGGCCTCAGTTTCCTCACCTGTAAAATGAAAAGGTTTGACTAGATGGCTTCCTAGGTCCCTTCCACTTTTAAATCTATTAGCTATGGAGGAGATGAGTATTATGACCATTTGGAGTATAGGCATGTTCCCATTTTGAATGAAATCAACAGAAAAGTCTTGTGTTCCATTTTCCTTTTGCTCTTCCTTATCATTATATTATAATTATTTTGCATGTATATACATATATATATAAAATATATGTGTATATGTATATATGTATGTGTGTATATATATGCATGTATATATCTACATATATTTTCCCCCATACAGAATGTAAGCTCCTAGAAGGCAGGGACTGTTTCATTTTTGGTTTTATGTCCCTAGTGCCTAGCATAGCACCTGGCCCCTAGTAGGTGCTTAATAAATCCACTTGATTGCTTGATTGATCATCTTCCTTTTCCTCCTAGAATTCTTGGTTTCCCTCAAGGCTCAGTTTCAGGTGCCAACTCCTATAGGAACCTTTTTCTTATGCCTCTAAGCATTCATGATCTTTCCTTCCTCAAATTATCTTGTAATTTCTTATCTATTTCTATATTATGTCTCCCACCCTAACCCAGACTGGGCCCTGGCCCAGTAGAATCTAAACTTCTTAAAGGCAGGAATATTGTTTCCCCCTTTTCATTCCTAGAGCTTGGCACAATTCATCAACTACTTACTTCTGCCTTTAAACATCTCCCTTTCCTCTTTAACACTCAGCTCAAACATCAATTCTTATATTAGACCTTTCCCCAGCTTCTAATTCCTCCCACTCCCAAATTACCTTGTCTTTATTTTGCAGATATTTCACACATGCTAATGTAAGTGTCCAGGTTGTTTTCCCCTGCCCTTAAGGACAGGAACATTTCTTTTCTAGTTTGGATCCCTAGTGCCTAGTAGAGTGCCTGACATGTAGTAGGTATATAACAAATACCTGTTGGTTGGTAGACTGAACAACCTGTGAGATAGATAATACAAAGTATGTTATCTCCGTTTTAATGCTTGAAGAAAAGGAGGCTCTGAAAGCTTGCATGATGGGTCTATGATCCTAGAGCATGGATCTAGAATTCTAATTCCAATTTCAAGAGCCTAAGTCTAACACTGCTTCCTCTACTTGGCTCTGCCTGTCACATCGTTGAATTGATTTTATCTGGGCCCTAAATTTTTTTCCTTACATATTTACCATGGAATCAATCAGTGCAGTTAAGATTGGCATCCAATCCAACTCACCAAACATTTATTATCATTTCTATGCAAGACACTAAGCAAGTTGTTGAGGCTATGCTGTAAAATAATTGTTGCTCTCAAAGGATTTTACATCCTCCTGGGGAGAGAAAATGTGGAAACAGATGAAATAGTTGCATGATAATTGGAGAAGGGAGCAAGCCTTAAGTTGAAAAAGCATCTGGAAACATTTCTATAGTAGGTGGCACAGGAAGCTAGGGATTCTTAGAAGTAGAGGCAAAGAAGGGGTTCATTCCAAGTATGAAGGACAGCTTGTGCAAAGACTTGGGAGTTGAAGATAGAATGCCAAGTATGAGGAATGGTAAAAAGGACAGTTTGACTGGAACATAGAGTTCATGAAGTAGGGTAATATGAAATAAGCCTGAAAAGGCAAGGTGGAGTCAGGTCATGAAAGGCTTGAAATGTCAACCTAAGGAGTTTAGATTCTACCCTTAAGGCAGTAGGGAGCCATTAAAAGTTCTTAAGTAGGGGAAAGGCAAAAACTCCCTCCTAAAATGATTGTGTATTTATTTGGCATATATTCTGTATGTACTTATGTGAATGTTCTCTCCTCCAATCAAATTTAAGCCCCTTGAGGGCAGGACGTCTTTGATATCTGTATTTGTATCCAAGAACCTAGCACAGTGCTTGTCATATAGTAGGCACTTAATAAATGCTTGTTTATTTATTGATTGATTGACTTGTGCTTTAAGAAGGTTATTTTGGCAATTGTGTAGAGGATGGACAGGAAAGGGGAGTCCAATTAGGAGACTGTTATAATTCCCCAGAAAGGGGTGATGAGGTACTGAGCTAAGGTGGGGGCTGCATGAGTGAGAGAAGAGGATACAAATGAGTTGATTTCATAGAAACCAAGTTGACAAATTGAGGATGATTCTGAAGTTAGATACCTGGGTAGCTGGAAAAAATGGTGGCATTCTCCTTAAACCAAAGTACCCTATTAGGATTAGATTTCTTTCACTAAGACTCTTAACACAATCCTTGGCCTATTTACGTGCTTGTGAAAATGGCCCTGGGTGACAAGTGTAAAGAAGCAAACAATGTATGGGTGAAATTCAGTGTCAGGCTCTTCTTTGTTCATTTTCAGGTCAATTTGCAAGATCTAAAGTTATATTGCAAATAATAATGTTTCCTTTAAAGAGCTCTAGGTACTTTTATACACATTATCTTTTTTTTTTTCTCAGTACAAATAAACTTGCTGGGTGTGCATATTTTGCAATTTTAGAAACTGAGGCACATGACAGTTCCCACAAAAAGTGCAATACACTACCACATCTCTCTCACTGCCCAGTGTTAACATCTCTCTCCTTCAGAAATAGGTCCCACATAAAATCTTCCCCTAGTCAGATGGTGCTGTGGTCATTTCTGTATCACTTGTGAATATGGTCATATCAACATGGTCCTAAATGCTTACACCTTGGCATGTTTCTGTATTTGGTGTTCATCAATGGGTGTATTTAGCCATGACACAACTTGGGGGTAGGGCATGACAGCTGATGTTCTGGGCTGAGCCTGACTTAAGCTGGTGCCCTGGTAGTTCATGAATCATTCAACAGTTAATAAAAAGGAGATTTTTTTTCTTTGACATGGAGGAGAAAGATGTCAACAAGGATGAGCATTTTGCTTAGTCCTAGAGCACACAACTGGGAGTGATAGGATGATACTACCTGAGTCAAATTTCAGTTCAAAAAGGAGGAAGAACTCCCTGACAATTCAAAATCGAATGGGCTGCCTAAGGTATAGTGAGCTCTCCATTACTGGAGGTCTTCAAGCAGAGGTTGGATGAGCTTTTATTGGGGAATGCCATAGAGGGGGAAAGTTATTCAGGACAGATTTGGAGATGTTGTTGTGTTGTGACAAAGCCAGTGCACTGTAACTATTTAGTAAAAAACCCCAGAATTTCAGGGTTGAAAGGGGCCTCAGAGGCCATCAATTCCCAACCCATACATAAACAGCAAACCCCTCCATAATGCATCTGACAAAATGGTCCTCCAGCCTTTTTCTTGAAGATGTCCAGTGAGAAGGGACCTATCACCTCCTGAGGGAGCTTATTCTTGGATTTAATGTGGAAAAAGTTCTTCCTTACATCAAATCTGAGTCTATGTCTCTATAATTTCTACTCACTACCTCTAGTTTTGCTCTTTGAGCCAAAGCAGAAAAAAAAATCTCATCCTTCTTCCATATGACAGCCCCACTTCACATACCTTCTCTCCTTGTACCCCAAAATCCTTAGCTCCTTTAACCAATCCTTACGTGGCATCTTGAAGCTCCTTAATACTCAGGATATTCTCTAGCTCATCAAAATCCTTCCTAAATGTGGTGCCCAAAATGCAACCCAATATCTCACACGTCCTCTGACGAGGGCACAGAATTTGGAGTTGGAAATACCACAGAAATCATTAAAGAGTACCTTCTTATTTTACAATTAAGAAAATGAAATAATAATGAGAGATATTAATGGCTTGGCCAAAGTCCTATATGTAGTTGTCCATATAGGGTTAGAACTACACATATACAACTTAGTGGAAGAAGCAGTAGATAGTGGAAGGCTAGTAGTAAGGATTAGATAGATTTAAAGCTAGGGGAAAGGGAGGAATCTAGAGAAAATGAGAGAGGGAAAAGAAAAGGAATAGAATGGGAGGAGAAACTGGAGAAACAGAGATGAAGATGGAAGTGGGAGGGGCAGCAAAGAGTAGTTGAATTAAAGGATGGAGGAATAGGGATTGTATTGAGATAGGTAAGGCCCACTGAAATGAGAGTTAAGCATGTGATAGGGAAGGACAAAGGTCTGATAAAAAGAGAGAAGGTCCAACCTTCTATAATCACTATATTGTGTTAATCACTATAGTTGACCACTATATTGTCCCCCTAATATATTAGCCACTCCTGTCTATACTTCAATATTTATTTTTCTATTGTTTTCTTCATTAAGGTTCCACTGCCTGCTATCTTCCTTAACAAGAGCTCTCTCTCTGTCAGATTAGAGACCAGAGTGGATATGTTTTCTCCTGAAGAATGAAAGAAGTATGTTTTCTGGAAGGGTATCAAGTAGCTATAAGCTGGGATTGGAAGACTGATTTGGAGATACAACAGGGGTCAGGGTCTGGACAGCAATCTGTCATGTAGAAAAGCCTTTCATAGACAGCCCAGGAGCTGGAGACAAAGAAGTGTGACCATTATTTTCCAGAGAGGGTCTTTAAAGCACCTTGGGCTGGGAGAGCTTTAAACGTCCATGCTAGACCACCTGCCAGGAAATGTGTGGCAGGCTGACCTCTCCCAACCCAGTATGAATAACTTCCGAGAGGTAGCCTCCCCCCACAGAAGGGCAGGGACTGCAGGCTCTGCAAAGAAAAAGGAGAGATTTATAACTAGAAAATATTTCCCTCTTTTGAAAATGAAATGGCATGTTTAAAAAAAAAAGGTGGGGGGAGGGGGCTGATCCCCAGGCAAGAGCAGTTCAATGTTCAGGACCGGGTGGAATAGCAGCAGGTCAAGCCAAGTGAGGCCAAGGGAAAAAGAGAAAGGAAAGTTGTACTAAGCAATGGAATCCCTTTGGATCTGAAGGGAAAGCAGAGGCCCATGAAAGACCTCGGGACTTTAAAATAATTCTTAAAAAAGAATTCCCAATCCAAATAATAATGCAAATGATAATTAAAAAGAAAGTCCAATGGTGAGTACCCACTATGTCCTCCTCATCCCCCCAATATATATTAGCCACTGCCGTTCATATTTCAACATTTAGTTTTCCATTGTTTTTCTCATTAAGGCTACATTCCCTACTATCTTCCTTAGTAAGGCCCCTGTCTCTTACTGGAAACTAAATTGAATGTTTTCTCTTAGCAGTGAAAAAAGTGTGTTCTCTGGAAGGGTGTCAAGTCGTACGCTCTGGACCCCTGGAAGAGCTGTTATGGCCTTGGGAAAGGGGCAAAGGAAGGGATGAGATGTATATCCCATGCCTGCTTTGGGGAAAAATGATTCTTGTGGACAATTGCATACTAGACAGTTGCATGAAAAATAAAGAGGTAGATATCTACATATAGATATATACACATATAAATAAAACCCTGATGTGTGTGTGTGTGTGTGTGTGTGTGTGTGTGTATATATATATATATATATATATACACACACACACACACACCTGATTTTATGTACACATATAGCCACACAAAATATACAACCCAGATATCATATATATGTACATATGTCCACAAAAGTTAACCTAGACATCATATATATGCATATATATATATATATAGAGAGAGAGAGAGAGAGAGAGAGAGACCCCTAAAAGATAATGTAGTCTAAATATCACACACACACACATACACACACATATACATATATGTATACACATACATACAGATATTTTCAGAAGAAATAAAAAAAAAACTTTGAAGACCTCAGTGATACTCAGCCATTGGAAAAGATTGGAGATTTCCACTGGGGTTGGGGTGGACATGGACAGCATCGTGTGGTGGAAATCAATCAACAGTCAATTGACAAATATTTATTATCCACTAGGTGCCAGGCACTGTGCCAGGTGCTGATGATAGAAGAACAAAGAATGAAACAATCTCTGCTCTCAAAGAGCTTACTTTCTAATGGGGAGACGGCAAGTGTGTATGTGTGTATGTGTGTGTCTGTGTATATATGTGTGTGTATGTATTTACATGCATATGTTAGAAATAGAAAGTCAGTAAATACAAATATCTACAAAGCAGTTAAATGCAAGTTTGGAAGGAAGGGCATCAGCACTTGATGGAACCAGGAATGGCTTCAAGACGAAGATGGCACTTGAGAGGGGCTCAATGGAAGATTCCCAAGAAAGCATTAAAATTGGAAGTACAAAACTTGGGGTCTTAGGACGTGAATTTGAATCCTGATTCCGTCACTCTGCCACCTCTGTGACTTAGGCCGCACAGTTAACTTTTCTGTGCCTCACTTTCTTTATTTGTAAAGTAAGGGGGTTGGAGGAAAGGTCCTCTAAGAATTCTTCCAGCTCTAGGTCAATAGATGGATATTGTTCAGACATTTCAGTCTTGTCTGCCTCTTCGTGACCCCATTTGAAGTTTTCTTGGCAAAGATACTGGAGTGGTTTGTCATTTCCTTCTCCAGTTCATTCTACAGATGAGGAAACTGAGGTAGACAGGGTGAAATGAGTTGCCCAGGGTCACACAGCAAGGGTCTGAGGCTAAATTTTAGGAAGATGAATCTTTCTGATTCCAGGCCCAGCAGTGTATCCACTGTGTTACCTAGCTGCCTCACTGACTATAAGCTGGGCCCTAGAGATACAAATTACAGCAAACAAAGCAATCTCTGCCCTCAAGGAGCTTACATTCCAATAGGGGAAAGTAGCATATAAAGAAAAGGATACTGGGAATGGGAGGAGTTTGCAACCTTATGTCCATCTTCTGAATACTGGTCTGATTCCAGTGGGTTGTCAGAGAATTATAAAGCATCTTCCCACTTCTGTGATGGGTAGGAAAAAAATGTCCAAGTTTTCAGGTGTTGTCCATCTGAAAACACAGTATTTGCATGGGGTTTGGGGGGCAATAGGGACAGCAGAGGGAGGGAGGAAGACAGTGTCCTTCCTCAACTCTCTTCTGTGTACAAGTGCTACATGGTGCAGGAAGGAGAGGATCCAGCCTTAAAATCTCAACAAGTAAATATCTGAAGCTTTGCCAGAGGAATCTGTGCACAACGAAAACACAACCAAGGGAAATTTGCACAGCTTTTAGCTTAGGTCAAAAGAAAAAAAACACAAAACTCCTGTAATTTGTTAAGAGGAGAAGGTACCAGCATGTGCCACGTCATGCTAGATTTTCTTGGAAAAAAAATATTAGCTTTTTACGGGGGCTGTGTGGAATGAATGGGACAGATGCTGCTTTTTAATTTTTTCTGTCATCCATTTTCTGTGCCCTCTCAGAGATGGAGAGAAAGAGAGACAGAGACAGAGACAGAGACAGACAGAGACAGAGACAGAGACAGAGACAGAGAGAGAGAGAGAGAGAAAGGAGATCAACAAGACTTAAGGGAAAAAAGGTAAGGAAAGAAAGTGGAAAGTTTTCATTAAAAATGCAGCCCAGGGCATTAGGAAAGCTTTGCCTACATGACAAGAAGTGAAAGTATGGAGCATAGGCCCAAGAATATTATAAATGACAAATTTTGGCTCCATAAAAACTGCAATCTTTTCAATATAAAGGAGCAAGAGATAAACAGTACATTAAGTGGGCAGGAATTGAAAGATCCAAAGGCCTAAAGAGAAGTGAAAATTCAATAAATTATGTGTCATAAACAAGCGACAATTTCCACCAATATTTTAATTTCCTGCTCTCAAAATACCAAATAATTTTCCAAAGGTCACAGGGGTGGCAGGCTTGAGAAAGAAAGAAGAAAAAATTCTTAATTAAAGGATACTGAATATTTATATCTTTTGAGTAGAAAATGGTACATCGGAGAGAATAACAGAAACCCCACAGGCTCTGCTGAAAGGGTTTAGGACCCAGAAGGATGGAAAGCTAGCTTTCACAAAATCTCAGATTTTTAGGAATATACTAAGCAGGAGAAAGCCAAGATAGGGTTTGTTTTTAAGTAAGTTTTGTTTTTTCCTACCTTTTTCCCTCTGACAAGATAAGTTGAACTAGCAAATTTATTTTTTTCTCCATTCCCCCTCCTCTTTTTAAAGAACATCATATTCCTCCTTTTGATGACTTCTTGGTATTCTCTAGTTCACACAGATATTCTTTCCTTCCTTTCTGACCTTGCCCTTCAAAAACACTTTGGAAAAGAAAAAAATCCAAACCACTCACGCATAATGGAAGGTCTAACTTCTCTCGAGTGAAGGAAGGCAATTTGTAAAGGATGCCTATTGCAATCTCTAAATATACCTTTAATCCTTCAACATTTGGTTCTGTCCCCATCCAGGGCTTAATGGTGTGCTAACTCTCTCTAGTTTGTCCAGGGAGCTTTTGAGCTGTCATTCATCTTAATTCTTGCTCCCAGTTGAAAGCCCAGAATCACATTACTGTACTTACACTTGCAGCCCAGTGCACTCCTCCCTGTCTTTCTCTCTCATGCTGTCGTCAGGAATGTGCTGGGGAGTGTTGACCCCCAGTGTCCACACAATGAGCAATGGACAATACAGAAGGTTGGCTCTTTCTATACAAACCTGCTTTTGTTGTCCCTGTTTGGGGCTTGATCCGTACAGCCCCGAGAGCTCAGTAGATGCCAGGGAGATAGATGTGATCTGTTAGCCTCATCCAGAGCCGACAGCTGAGTCACTTTCACACAGCCAGGCAGGTATGGCAGTGCCTGGGTAACAGATGAGAACCCCTGGGAAGCCCTTGACTATGGAGAACGAAAAATCAAAAGAAACCATATTGGACACAGATACAAAGGGAGTCCCCCTGTTTCTTTTCTCTCCTCCCTTGTTCCTTTTCTCCTCTTCCTTACTAAGCCGTAATGAATGTGGAAAGCTGCTTTCCCCTTGGAAGTGTGTGAGGACACATAGACTCCAGATGCTATTCTGTGCAAATGTTTTCCATCCTTTTCCTGCCTGAGGACAATGTATTAACCCTTCCGAAGGTCCACTTTCCTTCCCTTCCTGGCTGAGTAGGCTAAGAAAAGTTTATGCTATAAAAAGTTTCCAGATGCTTGCGACCTCTACTTCAGGTTGATAGGTCTTAGAACACTTTCCAGTTAAAGGGAAGCTTCATTGCTATGATTTGCCGACGGATTCCACCCAGTTTTGGGGAAAGGAGGTTGTGGATCAGTGTGGAATTCTCAATAATTAAAGGGTATTAGTTATTTTCCTAGCATTTAGTAGCGAGGCTTGCTCGTTGAAAGGATAAAAATGAATCTTCCCAGACTGATGTAGACATACCATTTGGTAGCTATCCTTTAAATTGCACAAACTATGTTAGTGTTTAAAACAGCCCCAATGCAATTCATTGCCTATTTTCTGCTAAGGTCTGAAATGAGTTTCAAAGGTTTCTTCCTCCCATCTCCCTTAATTAATAACATACGAAGTTGGTTTTGGATTTAAAGAACCAGGATCACTACATTTAATCATAGTGGCTTAGTTTGTGTGAACTGCATAGATCTTCCATACTTTCTAGTTCATTGACATGACATTAATTTACACTTTTTAATATAGGGTTTTCATCAAATCAAACCCAAGAGGTGTAGAATTTTTAGCAGGTCAAGGGTCATATCTTCCATCCCTTCCTAATGAATCCATTTTAAGCCCAGATCTCAGAAAATGTTGGGACAAATTTGATGTGCCTCTGGCAAACGTCCCAGATATTCTAATAGCTGAATGGATTCCATAACAAAAATGCTTGATGGCTTTCACTTATTTGTCTAATAATAAAATATACTGTAACAATATCCTGAGGCCCCGGGAAAAGTTATGTTATTACCACAACCCAGTGTAATATAATCCTGGTGGCCATTTAGATTTTGAATAATTAACTGTCTTATTCATTCATTCATTTAACAAAGATTTTTAAAATGCCTACTCTGTGCAAGGTGTTCTAGGGGGTATAACTCGGCAACTTGAAGGGAATAACTTCTCCCTCCAGAGATGAAAGAACCCCTAAAAAGTATCAAAATCCCTTTAGCAGACAGCTTCGCTAAGGCTCCAAAAAGATGAATTTAAACCTTTAAAATATTTTTCGACCAGAGAGGTAGCAACAGCACCAACTGCCACATTAGGCTTGGTATGAGAGTTTTTCGGGCATAAACATTTCCGAGCTCTACTCGCCAGGAAAGGATCAAAAGTAGGCCTCAGGAAAGTGAATTGTCTTCAGGCAGGAAAAGGGTAGAAAACATTTGCACAGAATGTACCTGATAAGAGAGGACAAAGATAGCTGTAGAACAGGATGGCCCAGAGGTGATATGGCTTGCCTGAGGTCACACAATTAGGAAGAGATAGAGTCAACACTTGCACTTCTCTCCTCCAACTCTAAATTCTTGTTCTTTCAAATACACCAAATTGCTCTTCCTGTGATACAGCCCCCAAGCCTCATGCATACTTGATTGTGATGGTTTTCATAGTTTTCTTCCAGGAGAATACCATAGATTGTCAGTGTATGGAACACTTAGAATAGTGCTTTATCATCATTTATACCTTGTGCAACCTCAGACAGTTTTTAAAATCTCTTTTTTTCCATTCCTGGTCAGCTATAAGAGTGTAAATATTGGGGTTATACAGATACAGCTTATGAGAGGTTGGAATGAGTTCTCAAGGGAAGAGAGAGAATCTCTTTTGTCAGCAGAAAATAGGATAGCTATTATCAATCAGTAACAACTTAGGATCATAGATGTCAAGCTGGAAGAATCCATATAAAACAACACCCTCATTTTATAGATTAGTAAACTGAGGCCTACAGAGGTTAAGTGATTTGCTGAAGGGCATGAGTAGTTAAGTGTGATAGGCAGGCCTTGCTTACTCCAGAATCAGTGCTCTTTTTTCCTGTACCACACTGGAGAATAAGGCCTAGACTCTGAGGACACATGCTTTCCTCTCCACCATTAAATGATGATTGTCTTCCTTCATGAAGCTTTTACCCAGAGCATTCCTATGCACTGAAAAATATAGTACATCAAAATTATGAATGGGGGTGTACATTATTTCTACATCTGTTAGCAAAGGAACTACAGGCACTAGGAGAAAGTGAGGCTGGTGACTTTGCCCTCCCTCACTCAAATCAAAGTCAATTGCAAGTCATGTCATAATCTCCCTGATGTCATGGTCCTCTTTGAGAACAAAGGAGAAAACCGCTGAAGACCCAGAAAAGAAAGTTTTTGTAACCAAAGAATTTGTCACTGTCGAATGGTTCAGTATCAGAAACTGTTTCATTATCATATCATTTTTTTTTTTGGTGAAGCAATATTGGTTAAGTGACTTGCCAAGGTTTACATAGCCTACTGATCCTAAATTTGAACTCAGGTTCTCTGTACTCGAGGGTTGGTGCTCTATCCACTGAGACACCTAGCTGCCCCAATATTATCATATCATTAAAGAAGACATTAAAGAAGAAGCAACAACATTTGTTCTTTTTCTGCACCCTAAGTACCATGGGACTTTTCCATCTGACTTGCAGCTGAGACCTTCCACATGTATTATCTCTCCCATTAGCTTCTTGAAAGTAGGGACTGTCTTAGTTTTTCTATAAGTATCCTCAGTGCTTAGCACAGTGACTTGCACACAGTAAGTGCTTAATAAATGTTTTATTCATTTATTCAAAGGATGATTCCCTATGTATACTTCTTCTATGAATATTGGCACTAGAAATGAAACTGTGGATATTTTCCTATCCATGATTGGTGTCTTCTCAATTCTTTAAAAAAAAAAATTTAACAGAAATCCATTTTCTCTCGCTGTCAACCCCACTCTATCGTGAAACAAAACAAAACAAAACAAAACAAAATCCTTGTAACAAATATGCATACTCGAGCAAAACAAAATCCCTCTTTGGCCATGTACAAAATATGGATCTCTCATTTTGTACCTTGAGTCCATCACCTCTCTGTTTGGAGGTGCATGACATATTTTATCACTGGTCCTCTGGAATCATGGTCATTGCACTGATCAGAATTCTCAGAGATTTCAAAGCTGTTTGTTTTTCTGTTGATGCCTATAAATTGTTCTCTTCCATCTGCTCATTTCATTCCTCATCAGCTGTTTGCTCCATATCTATATTCTAACTGTCATTTCCCCAAGTTAACTTTTGGGGAGGGGATTTCCTTTTCTTCCTGTTTCCAGTAATTTTTAAAAAGCAAGCAAGTAGAATTTAGCTGAAAATTTTGTTAATGGTGGGAGCAAAACCGAACTGCTTCCCTGACTGTGAACTGTATCCTTTACCTTGCTTCAAGCCACTTGAATACTTTTTGGTCAATGTAGTGAGCAGATGTCAGTCTATGTATAGACAACCCCCAATATGGTTGGCCAATGCCAAATAATTAAAATGGGGAGTTTCACATCGTTTGTAATAACAATACAATAAGCTAAGAACACCAAAGGGACCTAAGGGCCGTTGGGACCTAAGCCACTCCCCAAAAGATGTGGATATAGCCAGAGTATTAAAAAATGTCTAGGCTGCATGTGTTTCTGCATTTTGTGAGCTCCCATAAACAGACTGGATTAAACAAACCAAAGACTTTTCTCATTAATGGTCCCACCACTGTCAGTAGTGGCAAGCAAGAAGGGTAGGAAAGCAATTGTGAGGGCTTTACAATAGGGGTGAACCCTGTGGGATAACTTTTTTTTTTTTTTAAATGTGATTGTAGGCAATTAAAAACAAGAGAAAGATTTAAAGCTTGATGTTTTCCATTAACTAGAAGCTGATGTAGATGTAGCCACCTGCCTGAAATTCGGGCATTTAGGGGAAGAATTTATGCATAAGTCCTTGACTGTCTTTGTGCCGCTCATGCCTACTGTCTTTCAAAACTCAGTGTGGGAGCAGCTAAGTGGTGCAGTGGATAGAGCAACGGACCTAGTGTCAGGAGGACCTGAGTTCAAATTTGGACTCAGATGCCTAACACTTACTAGCCATGTGACCCTGGGCAAGTCACTTAACCCCAATTGCCTCACAAAAACAAAAACTCAGGGTGCTGTGATATAGGCTAGATTTGGAGTCTGGATTGTGGCCTCTGCTGCTTCCTGTCAGTGTGAGTGAGGTCTTGACCTCTTTATTCATAAAAAAAAAAGTCCTGTTCTACATCCATCTATAATAGTGACAGCTCTTATTTATGCAGCACATTAATGGCTTAGAAAGGAGCAGTCAAAATGGGTAGTGGGGTGGAGAGCTGGCCTCAGAGATGTAACACCTGGGTTCAAGTCCCATTTTGACACATACTGGCTATGAGACTTTGGGTACATCACTTAGCCTCAGTAGTGCCAGGAAACTTTCTAAAACTCTTAAGAAGCAGTACAGTTGCTATACTGTTGTCTGTAGAACTTCCTCTGAAGCAGCTGGGTGGCTGAGTGGATAGAATGCTGGGCCTAGAGTTGGGAAGACCTAAGTTCAAATCTTGCCTCAGACACTTATGAGATGTATAACCCTGGACAAGTTACTTAACCCTGTTTGCCTCGGTTTCCTCATCTATAAAATGAGTTGGAGAAGGAAATGGCAAACCATTCCATTATCTTTACCAAGAAAACCCCAGATGGGTTCATGAAGAGTCAGACATAACTCAATAACAACAATGAGTTTTCTTACCTGGGGTTCCCTAAATTAATTAAATCACAGGTCAGATTAAAAAAAAGTTTACAAAACACTTTCTCTACAATAGTCTGATGGATAGGCAGTACAAGTAAATTAAGGTCAGAGCTTTTAAGTGATAGATAAATAATTTATTAAATGCTTTTGTGTGCTAGGCACTGTGATTTTCCCAAGGTACGTTCAGACTATTGGGACCTAGAGTTGGGTATGTCTTCTATGGCCCTCAGTGTCTGTACCACTCTTATGGTACAAATGACTTCTGTTAGAGTTATTTGTTTCTACCTCTTCTATCACATACTAGATTAAAAGGTCCTAGAGGGCAGCAACTGTTTCAAACTTCTCTGTATTCATCTAATACCTGGCAAAATGTTTTGTATGTAGTAGGCAATTTATAACTATTTTTTAGATGAATAAATTGTAATGCCTTAAATTTAATCTTGTATGCTTTACACTTATGCTTAACACTTTACACTTAAAACAATGATTTTATTTGATCATAGATTTAGAACCAAATGTGACCTCTGAGGTCAAGTAGGTAGAACATTGAATAGATCACTGGACTTGGAATCAGGAAGATTTGAGTTCAAATCTTTCCTCAGATATTCACTAGATATGTGACACTGCGTAAGTCACTCAACCTCTCTCAGCCTCAGTTTCTTCATCTGTAAAACAGGAATAATATCACCTCCTTCATAGGGTTGTTGTGAAGGTCAAATGGGATAATACCTGACCTATCAAGTGCTTTCCAAATCTTAAAGTTCTATGTAAATGCTAGTTACTATTATTATCTGGTATCCCTCATCTCCATTTTAGAGATGAGAAAACTGAGAAGTTAAATGACTGACCTAAGGTGATGCAGAGATAGGATAAAAAAATCTGGCCATCCAATTCCAAATTCATTGCTTTACCCACTGTCCCATTCAACCACTCCGTGAGTTCTGTAACGCAGGAATTTTGCCTGTTTTACAAATGATACCATTGTAAATAGGTCCCTAGCCAGGGGTGTATTGGTTAGAGTTTAACAATCAGCTATCTGAAGAAAAAACAAACAAACTATCCAGGACATACTTTTAAGTTTCATCTGTATTATGAACGTTTTCTTCATCTATTTCTTGAGTCTAGACAGTCAACAAAACAACTAATTAAGCTCTGATTTGAAGCATTTGCTGGTTTCTGAGGTGTAAATGCACATGCTGAAAATGTGACAGCTGGCTCTTGTGAGCCTTAGAGCAGCTTCGGCCCAACACTTTCCCTAGTTTGTGTCTTACCATGGGGAGGTAAGTGGCCCTGGAAAGAGGACCATACACATTACTATACTTCTCATGGTTACCTCCTCCTTCTTGCAGAGCACAGAAGTAGGCCCAGACTAAACAAAGTGATAAAAAAAATATTTCGGATCAAAGGAACAGGGAATGTTAGCTGCTATTATTATTATATAAAATATAATCTCATCTTGATTACTCCATTGGTTTATTCTATCAGGAAAGACATTATCTTCATTTTCATTTTCTCATTGCCTACCTTTCTTGTTCTCTCTCTTGCCAACACCCTCCTTTCTCTAGCATAACAAATAATCTGTTAGTGTCTCACAAACTTCTCACAGATGATAGTTAAACTTTAACTGTTCACGATTCCATACCCTCTAAAAGAAATAGAAACAGTTCTCGTAGTATCTGTTGGAGAGGCTATGGAAACTGGTGTTATACATATATGATCCATATTTGATTATTAATTCCTTTCAGGAAGCATCTTTATCTTATTTCATCCTTGTTTCCCCAGAAAAGTACCTTATACCTAAGGGGTCCTTAATAAATGGATTGGGCAGCTAAGTGGTGCCGTGGATAGAGTGCTGGGCCTGGAGTCAGGAAGACTTATCTTTGTGAGTTCAAATCTGGCCTCAGACATTTACTAGCTGTGTGGCCCTGGGCAAGTCACTTAATACTATTTGCCTCAGTTTCCTCATCTGTAAAATGAGTTGGAGAAGGAAATAACAAGCCACTGCAGTATCTTTGCCAAGGAAGCCTCTAATGTGGCCACAAACAGTTCAACATGACTGAAAAACAACTGAACAACAGTAAATCTGCATGCTATCCCATTCAGATGCAGTGACATCAGGCAGAGGAATTGGGAGGTTGCCTGAGTCTGACTCCAGCTGTACCACGCTGATTGGGGGGAGGAGGGGGAAAGGGGTCAGGCCAGGACATGGTGAATGGGAAAGAAACGATCATCTTGCCCGCGGCTGCCACACCACTAAAAGCATGACATGCAGCCATGTCTGGCTCATTTGTTCATTGAAATCAAGAATTGTGACCAGAGAATCGGAAGGGAGCTAGGAATAGAGGAAACCTCTTGGTCTCTCTGCATCCAGGTGGGTGCATTTCCAGTGACTCCCAAGACAGAAAGAGGAGAATTCAGCCCATACATCTACAGAAAAGAAGGATGTATCTACAAGGACCTATGGCACCTCTTCTTGCTGAGAGTCTGGGAGTTCATTATCTTACTTTGGACCCATGAGATCACAGATTTCCAGTGCCTCTGCTTTTTACTTCCTTTACTCAGTTTTGTGACCTAAGTCCCAGACTAACAATCAGGGTCAGTGGGGAAAATAATGATCCACTCTGAAAACAGCCATTTTCCTCCCACCCCTGCCCCCCTAAAGGTTTTTGTTATCCTGTTAGATGTCATGTTGATGATTCCAAATCCCAGATGTGTCATGCTCAGTTAGTGAATAACAGATTGTCAAATAGAGCAATAAATCTTCTTGCCTGTGGACTGCTGTGCACACTCACATAGGCACTAATTCTGTGTGATGAGTGAGGTTGGCTCCAGCCCCAGGTCTCCGGGGATGAGCAGTGAGGTGCAAACATATTGAGATGGGATGACTGTCAGATCAGCCTTGCTTTCCCAACCCCTTGTGATCATGATTGGAAATTCAACGGCAATCTGCCATGTAAATGCTGTTAATTATGTTGGCTGGTTTCCTCTTTGGAATAGGTCTGCTTCCCAAGATTCTGACACTTCTTTTGATATAAGGACTGGTGTTTAGGGTTCTTGTATAAATTTGCTAATTTGCCTTTTTTGGGGTGTTCTGGGGGCCACAACTTAGAATCTGAGGGTTCAGGTAAACAATTACTTCAGTAAGCAGGACTTAGCCTGGTATGGTCTTTTTGCTTTGTTGGGCTCTAGCATGGGGAAATTTTTTTTAAAATTCCCTTTCTATAGTTTATACAATCTTGGAGGTTGGAGTTTTGTATCCAGGTATCATTTCTATCTAGGTATCATCCCCAAATCTTACCTCTGGCAAAGAAAACAAAAAGGTATTTGCTTTGTCTTGGGACCAAGAAATTGAGTTGGAATGGATGCTCTCATTGCCTAAAATTCTGGTAACTTTCCATTGGTCAGGTGAAGTTGCTTCTAGTGAAGGACAGATATTTCTGTCCTTATAGAGTTGCCAACCTTTGGTCTACACAGAGATTGCCAACAAGGGGCCAGATATTGTCCCAGACACAGTGCTGACTTTCTGGTCTTATAGCTGGATCATAGAACATTAGATTTACAAATGATCTGAATGGTCATCCAGACCCACGCTGATCTAGATCATGATTCATCATCTCCACAGCTTCTTTAAGAAATCATCCTCTGGTTTTCACTTAAAAACCTCCAGGAGCAAGGAATTAATTATGCCCTCAAGGCAACCCATTCCATCTGGGGACAGCTCTAATTGTTAGGATTTATTCCCCTTATATTGAGCCAAAATTAAACCTTCCGATAACTTCTACCCTTTGGTTGTATTTCTTCTTCCTAAGGCCAAGCAGGATAAGTCTACTGTGTCTTCTGCACTATAGCCCTTAAAATATTTAAAGACTGTAATCATGTTCTCCCCAAGTCTTTTCTTCTCCAGGCTATATATACCTATTTCCTTCCATTGAAAGGCTGCGCTGTCAAAGATAAAGCTCCTGATGTTGTGGGCTGGCCACCTGCCCTGGTGCTCCCTGTCCTGGGCAGAATGTCTTAGTGCTTTCTTTTGTGGATATCTTCTTTGAGCTCTCCCATCAAGGATCATGTCTTAGAAGGGGATCCTTATCTTGTGCAATGAACAGCTACTCAGGGACCTTTCACCCCACTTAGGTAAAATAATAATAATACTAATAACTAATGTTTATATAGTGCTTTAATTTGCAAGGCATTTTATATGCATTATCTTATTTGATCTTCACAACTCTGTGAAGTGAATGTTAATTTATCCTCATTTTACAGATGAAGAAACTGAAGCTTAGGGAGATTAAGGGACTTGCCCATGATCCCTAGCTAGCAAGTATCTGACATAGAATTTAAATTCAGGTCTCAAAGTCCAATGCACTGTCCACTATGCAACTTATCTGTTTCTTAATAGAACCAAAACCAAAATAATCCGAACCAAAACAAATAAAAAATAGCCCACAAAGAAGTTCTGTGGGATAAATTCCTCTGCTCAAAAAGTAGGGCATCCATACCTTCTTACCTGAAGGTCCCAAATCTGGATTTCAGGTCAACCCAAAGAAGTTAACTCAAACTGTACCAAGCACTCAGGCTGTACAACAGCATTCTGGCCTATGACAAGCTGGTTTGTGTAAATAACTATTCTGATTGTGTTCTCTGCTTCATATATTCTGGGTTCTTCTAGGAGGAGTGGACATCTAGCTCCATATCCTTTTCATCTTAAATCTGAGGCTTGAATTTAATTGCTGTAAGCTTTTTTTTTTGTCATCCTTACTAGCCAAATCTCTTGTCCTGCCATTTTCAGAACAAGGAGGATATTCATTGCAATGATGACTAACCCCTGTCCTAGAATTACATTGATTTACAATATTAGCTGCTAAAGGGTCTTATGAGCAGTAGAATAGTGACTCCTGTGGACCACGTTCAGGAAATGTATAATAACCTGAGGGGCAACTAGGTGGTACAGAGGATAGAGCACTGGGTTTGGAATCAGGAAAATTTATCTTCATGAGTTTAAATCCAGCTTCAGACTCTTATTAGCTGTGTGACTCTGGGTAAGTCACTTAACCCTGTTTGCCACAGTTTCCTCATCTGTCAAATGAGCTGGAGAAGGAAATGGCAAACCACTCTAATATCTTTGCTGACAAAACCCCAAGTAGGGTCACAAAGAGTCAGACATGACTGAAAAATGACTGAACAATAATAAATTTAACTCCAACTGAGATCTCAGGCCTGTAGAAGCCCTATTGATCATCCCTAAAACTATCTGGCCTAACTGTATCTGATGAGACAGAGGAATGGTGTCTTGACTTACCCTCTTCCCAAGGATCTTGTTTCTGCTATCACGGTTTACTTAAAGTGAGTGCCACATTCTACACCCACAGTTGCTAGCTAGGCCTCAGAATTGGTCAGGATTTTCATCTGATTTGGTCAGTGTCAGTCCCTGGCCCAAGGCCTATACTTTCTCAGACAAGACCAATGGAAATCTCCAACCCTTATGACTTTCTTATCTCTGGATGGCTTCTCTGTTCTACCCCTCCTCCCCAACTCATATAGTTGCTTTCTGCATCATTAGGCCAGAGTGACATGTTTCCTGCACTGTGATGATCCCAGTATGGCAGTCTTGGTGAGACAGATCTTTGATTAGCTCTGACTCAGTGGCAGAATTCTCCTGTACTCTTGCTAAGCTCCTTTCTTTAGTTCTTTGTTTTTAGATTATCTGGCACTGCCGGGACAATTCATCAGAGCATAATAGACAAAGAAAGGGACTTCAGAGGCCGTGTAGGCTGAAAATGCAGTGTTAGTGGTGACCATTAACACCCTGGGCAGCCAGGAAAGACTTCTTGAAGGAAGTAGCACTTGAAAGGAGGCTTAGATGTAGCAAAGGTGTGGGTGAGAAGGCAGAACATTCCAGGTATAGAGAGGCAACCTATGCAAAGACACATATGAACTGTTTCTGCTCCCAATGACCTTGGGGTGTTGGTGGGGAAATGACAGCAGGTTCAAGCAGCAGCAAGGGTCATCTATATAACAGACATTTTTAGAGTGCTTGAAAGTTTACAGAATGATTTAACATAACATTTCCTTTGAGCTTCACAACAACACTATCATGTGGAAAGTATGAATATTTTTATGCCTATTTTAAAGACAAGAAAACTGAGACACAGAGAGATTACATTACTCACAGTCATAGGTTTCAGAGGTGGGGTTCGGCCCAAATCTTTCTGGTTCTAACTCCAACACTTAATCTGCTGTGACATTATCCCTGAGTTTAAATCCTGCCAATTCTTCTTTTTGTAGTATGTCTCAGACCTATACCTTTTGCTCTTTTTTACTGTCCACTTCAAATCCTTTTGCTTCACAGTTGGGATATAGTAGTAACTGCTTAGTTGGTCTCCCTTAATCTAGTTTTTCTTATATATATCACAGTGTCCCTTAGAAGCCATTTTCGTTACACTGTGTACCTTCTGAAGAAATTCTAGGACTCTTTACACCATGAAATTTAAACTAGCCCCAAACAGCTTACCATCAGCCTATTTCCATGGTGTCATAGCACTCTTACTTGGTTTTGGAAATCCCTCATTTCAAAATGATTTCTCTGTTGTAACAATGGCAATGTCTATGGAAGGTCACTTTAAGATTCCAGGTCCAGTCTGCCTTATTTGAATAATGATGGCAGATAGACCATATCAATGTTTTTACTTTTCTTCCTTTATTAATTCATTAAGAGAGTAAAATTCAATAAAAGTACTTATAAGATTGATAAGCATTTTTCCTATTTTCTTTTCCAGTTAACCACTATCATTTTGTAAATTGGGACATCCATCAGGGCTCTATGAAGTTAAAATGGTATTTCCCTGTGCCATTGTAATGGGGAGAAGGGATTCTGCATGTCCCATCTCCTTAGTCATTGTTTTGTAGGAGACAAATGTGAAGAAATCAAGTTATGTACCTTCAAGTTCCCATTTCACTTTACTTCATTCTTAAAATTGGGTCACCTTGGGGGTGTGGTGGAATCTGCTTCCCTGGATAACTTTAAAAAGAGTACTGACATTAACGACTCTATTATTTTTAGATATGATCTGGTCTGAAGGAAGTGGGGTGGGCCATGTTCTTATGAAAAGAAAGAGCTCTTCCTGTTCTTTGATGCTATGATTTACTTGGCTACCATAGTTGCTGCTGTGTGTGAATGTACTGGAAAGACTGGACAGATTGAAATTTAAGCAAAAGTAGATTCTTCATTTTCTTAGCTCAGATTCCTGGCAAATCCCCAGAGGCTCACAGTGTCTCTAAGTGCAGAATCTGGCCCTCTGCCTACATAGAATTTCACAGTTTTCACTTAAGGATGGTTAGAAAGTCTCATCAGCCCTTTCCCCAGCCAAATTTGTAGATGTTTCAATCCTAAAAACATAACCTTCCAACTCAGTGCTGAAAGTGATTTGCCCTATAAGGTCCATGTATAGGTGTCAAAAATCCAGGTCATATCTCCTAAGAATTCAAGATGAACTAACTGCTTTAAGGAAATCTCAGAATTTGGGTTAAACACATGAACCCAAAGGACTTAATCAATCATCACTTTGTCATCACTGTGTTTTCTTGAAAGCCTATATATCATCCTGTGGCTTTTGATTTTCTGTTGTGTCAGCCTATAGAAAATAATTATTTTTTAAAAACTGCATTATTTGGGAGAGTTTTATGGAGGCCCAGGAAGAACTAGCTCAAGTGGCTGCTGAGTCATTAGTAGAGTTGCAGTGTAATCTCTTTGGAAGACTTTGGGGCTCTAGGATTGGAGCATTTCTGGACCAAAGGAGCTGTTAGTGAGGTCCAGGCCAAGGAACCTGAAAAGGCATTAGTGACCAATTAGAGACTACTGAGGCCAAGAAGAGAAATAAGTAGCTCAAATTTCTATAATTCTTTGTAGCTTACAAAGCATTGCTTTAACCCCCTTATACACTCCTTCGTCCCAGCCCCATATTCTACTTGCTGCCAAATCTTATTTATTCTACCTTCGCAATATCTCCTTCATCTATCCCTACTACACATATGGCCACTGCTCTAGCTTATATCTTCACTATCACTTGTCTAAACTACTGAAATACCCCCCTAATTGGCCTCCCAGTCTCCAGTTTCTTCTCCAATGCATCCATCCACACTCCAATCCATTCTAAGTTGATATTACTAATGCATTAGTCTGATCATGTCATTCCCTTCCTCAAGAAGCTTTGGATTACTTTATTTCATCTCTTCTAGGTATTCAATCATATTTTAACTTACATTATAGCCCACAGTTTATATACTATTTCCCCTACTGAAACAGTTAGATGGCAATGTGGAAGAGTGCTAGACCTGGAGTCAAGAAGACCTGACTTCAAATCTGCCCTCAGATGCTAGCTGTGTTATCCTAGGCAAGTCATTTAATCTCTCTCTGCCTCTGTTGCCTCTACTGTAAAATGGGGATAATAATAGTATCTGCCTTCCACGGTTGTAGTGAGGATCAAATGATACTGTTTGTAAAGTGTTTAGCACAATAGCTGGCACTTAATAGATTCTCATTTCCTTCCTTCCTACTAGATTGCATGCTCTTTGAAGGTAAAGAATGTGTCATTTTTCATCTCTGTCTCCTCCAAAGTGATTAGCATATAGTAGGTGCTCAATAACTATTTCTGGAAATAAATGTTTTTGGTAAAGAGTTAGTGGCCCTAAGTAATGTACTTGGCTTCCTGTCCCGTTATGCAGAAAAGGAAAAATTTCCTACTCAAGGAGAGATGGGACTGAAAACAAATGAACTGTGTTCTCCCAACACATTTCTTTTCATAGAATAGGTGCCAGGGATGGGATCACCTCTTATGTGAAAAGTTGTTCAACATGGGCATGGATGCTTTCCACTTATAGACATGAACTTCAATTTAATCTTTGATTCAACCAGTCAATAAGAGTTTTTAGGCACTTATGTGCCAGATGATAGGGACACAGAGACAAAGATAACAGTCTTTGTCTTCAAGGAGTTGGGGATGCCATATGTCCATCTATAAGACTTTGTTATCTCTCACCCCCACTGTTTAATAACTAATTCTTAAAAGATCCTTTCCATCTGTCCTTCTGGAGTTTATAGGAAGATGAGTTCATTTATCTCAAAAACACCAATTCAATGAATGAAATGTCAATTTGTCCAGCTCTGATTTGAAGAATTTTCTCATGCTTTATTAAGAATGGAAAAACCATATCATACCACTATGTAAAACCTAATTATATTCTGTTTAAAAGTGCTTTTCAAAAAAAATTAACTATCCGACAACCTAAAAAAAAATCCAAATTCCTTACAAGCTTTCATTCTCCCTGCCAACTCTCTTCTATTCATCTCTTTCATTCAACTTATATAGCTGTCACCCCAGTTCACACTTTCATCACCTCTTCCCCAGAATAGCCAACTAATTGGTTTTTTTGCCTCAAGTTTTTCCACTTTTCAAACCATCCTCCACATAGCTACCAAAGTGATATTCCTAAAATACTTTTCTGGCTAAGTCATTCCCTTACTCAAATCTTCAGTGGCTTCCTGTTACCTCTAGTATAAGTTATATACTGCCCCCTCACACTTCCACAATCTGATTTCTATCTACCATTCTTACTTAACTTTTGCAACTGTTAATTGAGACCTCAATTGGTGTAGAAATAATATTGGAACTGGAGTTAGTGGAGCTGGGTTTGAATACTGGCTCACATTCTTATTATATTTGTAACCTTGAGTTTTTTCATCTGAAGAATAAGGGGGTGGGACTCAATAATCCCTAAGGTCTCTTCCAAATCTATATGTAGATACTTCATAGATGCTGATTGATTGAACGATAAACCTCTACTCAGTTATCTTGCATAGCAAAGTCTTATCAGACAATTTTATCCTCCCAGTCCAAAGATCATTCTTCTTAGCAAAGAAAACAAGTAAAATGAAAACTAATTATTTTTTCCTTCTCTTTGAAATTATAATAATCTCATTCACTTTGGGCATCCATCCTATCCCTTCTTTGATCTTCCTCTTTTTCCCAAAATATTTCTAAAAGCTCATTTTACTGTTTTAGCATTCTGTTCCCCATAACATTCATTTGACCTTTAACACTCCTGACCTTTATAGGACCGTGCTGATGGGGTGATGGAACCTGGAACCCTAAAAGGAAAAGATCATGTCTTTGAGAGCCACCCAGTCCCTAAATTTTCCCATACATTTCAGTAGCTCAGATCACTAAAGCCTCTGCCCAAAGCATCGTGCCCTTCCCAGCCTACCTAGATCATTTAATTAGCTTACTTGACAGTCTTTTCACTATTGCACCTGGACCACCCATTCCTTAATCTCATCCAGATTCCTTTCGCTGACCTTTTTGTATATAAGCATCAGACTCACCCCCATTAAGTTGCAGGTTCACTAGGAACCTGGCCCACTTCTTTTGGTATTATAATAAACCTTGTCACTTGACTGGAAGAAGGTTTGAATGCATGAATTCATTCCAGGTGGACAACACTTGGACATTCTGACATTTGGGGTTCCTAGCAACCTCAAACCACATTGATGAGGAAAAGGAAAAACCCTGAACTTTCCCACATGGCCAAATCTCTGGCTTTAGCCTAGGCTATAATCAACCGGCCTTTCTTTGTGGCTACACCCAATCTCCCAATTCTCTGTTACCCTTGACCTAGCCTAGACCTCCCTATAACTCCAGACCACTTCCCACCCTTAATCCTATCCAGGCTCCATTCTCTCTTGGCCACCCCTGGAGTTCTTTTACCTCTTAGACTACTTGACCACTCCTAGATCCCTCCCACAGTCTTTCTGTATATAAGGTCCATCTTTTCTCCATTAAGATGCTGGGATTCTTATAATCCAACCACTGTTACAAACAGAAAAATCAGAGATTAAAGACCTAAAGAAAAGTCCTGTGTATACCCTATGTATACCCTAATATTCATAGTAGCACTTTTTGTGGTAGCAAAAACCTGGAAACTAATTGGGTGTCCATCAATTGGGGAATGATGGATCAAATTGTAATACATAAATATAATAGAATGTCATTGTGCTACAAGAGATGGCAAATGTGAATTCATAGAAACCTAGGAAGACCTCTCTGAGCAGACGTGGAGTAAATAAAGAAGAACCAGAAGAACAATATATACAACAACTACAATAATGTAAATGAAAACAACACAAAAATCTTAGATTAAATACAATGGCCTATCTTTGTAGTAGTGAACAGATTAAGAAACTACTTTCCTCTTCTTGGTAATGAAGTAACATTCTATAGGTGTGGGATGTTGCCTATGCTGTCAGATGTGGTCACTGTGGCAACCTGTTTTGTTTGGCTATTTTTCATTATTATAAGGAAGGGTTCTATGGTGGTTGTGGTGGTGGGAAGAAGGAGATGGTCATATATTTGGGGATGACTTTGATATATATTTTTTTAAAGGAATCAGTTAATTTTTTTTAAAGAAAAAAATTCCCGGGATAGTTCAAAACAAAATCGCCACCACCATAAAGCAGGTATCTGCCCATCAGACAGATTTGGAATTGCCTCAGATATTATACAAAGCTATTCACCATATGGTATCCAAGGATTATAGAATGTTAGAGTAGAAAGGTTTTAGAGATGGATGATCTCATTTAACCCTCTCTTTATACAGATAAGGCTTAGAGTGATGAATTAACTTGGCTAATATCACAAGATTAGAAAGAGAACTGGAATCAGGAGTCTGTTATCTGCCCTCTGGGAATTTTTTTTTAACCCAAGAATTTTTTATTGTTTTTATTTCACAGCCATTTATACCATGAATTCATAGGGGATTGGTTCCAACAGCTCAAATTCCTTGACATTAGTTCTCACAAAGTGTGCTTCTCTGGCTGGAGCAGACTGGCTTCAGTTGAACCCAAGTGCCTTTTTCTTTGGATTCCTTCTTCTTCTGCTCATTTTCCTTTACCCGTTTCAGGAAGCTATCTCTGCTCTTAGAATGCTTAATATAGGTAATATGCACATTAATTCTCTTGGCTACAATCTTGCCCTTAAGCTATTTGTTTACAACAATGCCTACAGCATGCTGAGTAACATTACAGACCTGTCTAGTCTTGCCGTGGTAACATTTGTGGGGCATTCCTTGCTGAACCGTGCCCATACCCTCGATATCTACAATATCATTTTTTTGTATGTTAGCACATACGTAGCCAGAGGGACAACACTATGTTTTTGAAAGGACCTAGAAAACATGTATTGTGTTTTTTTCCTTTTGTGTTCGTCATTTTGACAACTCACTGGAATATGGCAGAGCCAGCAGAAAGACTCTCTGGGAAATTTTAATCAATCAACAAACACTTACTGAGTGCATACTACAGTCAGGGCAACATGTGAGGTGGTGTGAGAGATTTAAAGATGAACAAGAATCTCTTTCATCAAAAACTTTATACTCTAGTTGAGGTGCTTAATTGAAAAGGCAGGATTCTAATATAATTAATTAATATTTAATAATTATATAATTAATATAATTTAGTGTTTAGTTTGATCTTTGAATTAGAGTGGAGGCAACACATAAGACAGAGTAATGAGAACTTTAAGTAAGGTACATTGGACATAGCAAGCAGTGAATACAGGATATGACCCCCAGCTCTCTCACTCCAGATCTCCAGCATTCTCTTCACTGTTATTTCCTTTAGTGGTCATCACGGTTTTCTGAGGGCAGCTAAGTGGAGCAGTGAATAGAGCACTGGGCCTGGAATCAGGAAGACTCATCTTCATGAGTTCAAATTTGGCCTCAGACACTTACTAGCTCTGTGACCCTGGGCAAGCCACTTAACCCTGTTTGCTTCAGTTTCCTCATCTGTAAAATGAGTTGGAGAAGGAAATGGCAAAATAAGAAAACCCCAAATTTTCTTAGCCAAGAAAACCCCGAAATGGGATCACAAAGAATCAGACATGACAGAAACTATATGACTGAACAACACAGTACTCTGAAGTATTCCCTGAGGGCCTATAGACAACATTATCATACAAAGTTCTGAGAAATTAAAGGGAGACTATACCAAAAGAATTATAACAAAGAATTCTGCCACTTACCAGACCCCAGTCGGCTTGGTGGTTTTAGGTAACCTTGCTTTCCTGCTGGAATGTGTTAAATGATCCCTAAAAAGACCACTTTCCATGGGAAGAAAGTGGCTTGGCAGACCTCATCACCAACTGATATTCTCCCAAGGCTGTCCAGGAGCTTCACTCACCTACTGCCAGGGGTTGCACATGGAAGAATAGCATCTCTCCACCAGACTCTATCCCTGAATGCTGCTTATCCATGACCCACCAGGTACCTAAAGTATTTCTTCCCTTTTTTTCCTAAGGGAGGGGGACTGTTACAGGGAGTAAATATACCCTCCCACCAATATCACAGCGTTGGGGAAAAGCTGCAGTAGTTTCATCCTAGTTGTACTTCTAAATATCAATGTATACTAACCAAACTGTAATGTTGTATTGGTAATCACTGTATATAAGTCCATACAAATTAGTTAATATAAATGATATATTGTAACAATCCTAAATAATCCTAAATCTAATAGCTATCAGTTTAAGGATCAAAGTGATGGAATTTAGTAGCAACCTTCATTATTTCCTTTCTGTGATCTTTAGATGCCCATGCAGTAACTTAAAGGCTGTAGATGCATGAAGGTTGGATATTCCAACTGGTGCCAAGCTAGGCAGCTAGGTAGCACAACAGATAAGAGTGCTAGAGCAGGTCAGATCAGTAAGACCTGAGTGTAAATCCAGCCTTGGACTCTTACCAACTATGTGACCCTGGGCAAGTCACCTAACCTTTATCTGCCTCAGTTTACACATTTGTAAAATGAGGATAATAATAGCTCCTACTCACAGTATTGTTGGGAAGAAAAATAATAATATATTTGTAAATTGCTTTGTAAGTTTTAAAGCACTCTACAGGAAGTCCCAAAAGTGAAAAACAAACGAACAAAAAAGAGGCTCTTGGAACACTCTGCATAACTGCTATTGCTGTTGTCGTTGTTATTGGATTTATTGCTATACTATGGCTTGGTTCTCTATCTAATGCAGAAAGCAAGATGTTATCTCCTTCCTTGGTTATGGCAAAGATGGGGAAAAGGGACCTCAGCAACCATCTAATTCAACTTATACCCTCTGATAACTACGTCTTAATTATTAAAGCAGAGCCAAGCTAAACAAGCCAATGAAATGAGACATGTTCTACATGTATTTCTATGGAAGAGCAGAGCAGTGTCACTGAATCACTTTATACTATCTGTTACACGGACAGTGTGTGTACAAAATTCTGCCACCTCTGTATGAAGCTAGAGAGGGCTTCTCTATAGGCTTACAAAAGCCAGCAGCATAACCAGACTAGGGTATCTGGAATTTTGACCTGGGGCAACACATTTATTGGCTGTGACAACACTAGGAGTTCTTTGGAAGCTTAGAAACAACTCAGGACATAGTTGACAAAGATAACTAGTTAAAATCCGAAATTGTCTGATGGTAGGCTTAGGTGAAGTCTCTCATTCTCCCTGATCTTGTTTCAGAGTCACTTTCTCCGCAAGAAGGGGTAATAGTTCTCTTCCCTTCCTATGCTCTCCATTGCCCTCTCCAACTTTACTGAAGGAATGCTTCGTGCTGCAGGTATTTTATAATTTCTCTGGGTGCAAAAATTCTTAGCTACGGCTCTGACAATAGCTTCATTTCAAATATGCCAGTCATAAAAGTAGTTGAATTATGAACAGTTAGACAAATTTGTGTGTATTAATGAGGGCTTAGTGCTCTCTGAGAATGGGCTTAGGATAATATTATCTCCTAAGGCCTCTTTGGACCAGATTTAGATGCTTCAAAAAACTTCATTGCTGGTTTTCACCAGGCCTTTATGTTTTCCCTTTTGCTTTAACAGACTTTGTTGTTGTTGTTGTTGTTATTGTTGAGTTGTGTTCAACTCTTCATGACCCATGGACCATAGCAAGCCAGGCTCTTGACCTAAGGGATTATCTTCTGATGTCATGAATTTTAATACTGCCTAAGGGGTTTTCTTGGCAAAGATATTGGAGTGGTTTGCTATTTCCTTCTCCAGCGGATCACTTTCTGTCAGAACTCTCCACTATGACCTGTCAGTCTTGGGTAACCCTGTACGGCATAGCTCATACTTCAACTGAGCTACACAATTCCCTCTGCCACAACTAGGCAGTGATCCAGGGGGTGTTAATAGGCTTACCCACACATTCATTTTCAGGGCCAAAGGGTAAACCTTCATTCTTGGAAAAGTTATTTATCAAATGGGATTCCAGCTTATGGGGAGAAATTATGAGTGAGTACTTTTTTCTTCCTAATATTTTCTTCCCTTCTAGCTTGCCCTGACATTAAGTATAATAAATATTATTACTATTAAGAGAATTGTAATTATAATAAACATTTTATAGACATTTCAGGTATTTTAGTAATAATAATAATATCCATGTATATTGGACTTTTGAGCTTTCCTATAACATTAAGGTAAATTTGTTTTATTTTAAAAAAAGTAAATCTTTAGATGATATTTGGTTTTAGATCACAGTTTTTTCACCACTTATAGAGTGGAACTCTTATAACAAAGAAAATCAGTTAAACAACAGCAACTGATACAGTAACTATCTGGTAATGCATATAACATTCTGCCTCCATTTTGTTGGATTGTTTTAGTTCTTTGTGACCTCATTTGGGGTTTTCTTGGCAAAGATACTGGAGTGGTTTTTTTGTTTGTTTTTTTCTTCTCTAGCTCATTTTACAGATGAGGAAGTGAGGCAAAAAAGGTTAAGTGACTTGCCCAGGGTTACACTTAGCTAGTAAATGTCTGAGGATGGATTTGAACTCACCAAGGAGAATCTTCCTGACTCCAGGCCCAGCACTCTATCCATTGCACCACCCGGCTGCTTTTGCCACCGTAGTTCTTTGTTTTATGCTGAGAGAAGGGAAATATATTTCATTATTTATTCACTGGGACTCCCGACCCTCCAACCTTTTTAAAAAAATCAGTATTCAGTTTCCTTTTAGTGATCTTTTCATATGCATTTCTGTAGTCATTTTACCAATAAGCAGTAATTTCTTTCGGTCTTGCTTATTTTACTTTGTATCAGTTCATATCAGTCTTCTTATGTTACTTTGAATTCTTCATATTTGTTATTTCTTACCGCATAATAACAATAATATTATATTACTATATCCCATTATAATATTATTCATTCCACAATCAATAGATTGCTTCTATGCTATCACAGAAAGTACTGCTGTGCTTATTTTAGTCTGTATTGCATATTTCTCTCTCTTTGTCTCTTTCTAATAATATAACAGCTAACGTTTATATATCAATTACTATGTGCCAGGCACTATACAATGCACTTTATAATTATTATCTCATTTGAGCCTATCAACAACCTTGGGAAGTAGTTGCTACTATTATCCCCATTTTAGAGATGAGGTACAGGCAGACAGAAGTTAAATGACTTATCCAGGGTTTCTCAGTAAAATCTGAGATCAGATTTCAATTCAGGGCTTCCTGACTCCAGGCTCAGCTCCTTTCTCTGGAGCCAACAGTACTGTTCACACGCCCCCTTCCCCCCCACCCCTTTCAGGTATCTTCCTTGCCTTTCAGCTCTCTTTTACATGCTATATTCCCCCATTAGAATGTAAACTCCTTGCCTTCTTTTTTGCTTGTATTTGTATACCCAGTGCTTAGCATAATAAATGCTTGATGTTGACTTGAACTCCCATTCCCTCCTTCCTTCCTTCCTTCCTTCCTTCCTTCCTTCCTTCCTTCCTTCCTTCCTTCCTTCCTTCCTTCCTTCCTTCCTTCCTTCCTTCCTTCCTTCCTTCCTTCCTCTCTTTTCCCCCACCAGGACTTAGTTCTTAGTATATTCCTAATTAACTTGCTTTTTCTAAAAAAGCCAAAGGAAAGTTAATTCCTCTTAAGCCTCTCAAGCTTGGATAGCATTGAAAAAAAGTGGCTGAGTCCTCCTCAAGTGGAGGGTAATTTGTGCTGTCACAGTTCCAATTTTTTTGTATCCTACAAAATAATTCAGGCCTCTGCTTTATACCTCTGTGACTCTTTTAGTTCCAACAGGAAATCTGAACAAGTATCGTTTTAACTTTGGTAGCATCTGGCCATCTACTTCTCTGAGTTGGAATTTTTTTTTCCCTTTTCTTGATGCAAACATTTTTTTAATTGAAGTAAGCCTCAAAAACTAGAAAAACAACAACAAAAGGTTGGGGCTTGCAGCAACTGCTTAGAGCTGCATGTGACATAAAACTGGATTATAATGTCATTCCCTAACTGACAGATCATTTAGTGTCTTGGAAGAGTCTGTTTTCACACTGCTGAAAGCTCTCACAAGGGAATTCCGTGGAGGCTCCTTATTGTCAGAGCTATTTTTCACCCAATTTGTTTCCAAATGATGTCTAACCTGAGGTCTTCCCACTGAGAGAGGTTTAAGCCATGATTAATGAGGAGTGTTTGGCCAGCCCCACCTGGGAAATGGCCCATCTGCAAACTCAGGTAAGATGTGGAGGCCTACAAGGCATCAGCTTGTGAATGGCAGTCAGCTTTCCGTGGCTGGAGGCACTCTCTCAGCAGTAGCAAGGTGTTCAGCGTTAGGAGCTCAGTGTTTCCAAAGGCACTGAAGAGAAATGTCACTCTTGCATTGATTCTGGGTCTTCTGAGTGAAGGGTAATCTTGAGCTTAAAAAAGTCACGTTCCTTAATTTCCTTCATTTTTCCTGAGAATTTTCATGGGTGGATTTTTTTAAAGCACCATATTGAAGTGTTGAATTTGGAATCAGGAAGACCTGAATTCAAATCCAGCCTTTGGCACATACTATCTGTGTGACACTAGGCAAATCATTTAACCACTCTGTACCTCAGTTAACTCAGCTGGGGATAATAATGGGGACAATAAAGTGGGAATAATAATAACACCTCCCTCACACAGTTGCTGTGAGGATCAAATGAGATAATATTTGTAAAGCACTTTACAAACCTTAAAGCTCTGATAAATACTAGCAATTATTGTTAGGTATCATTATATGGCATTGGGTATTTTGCATAAAGATATTATACCTACACAGATGTGTTTGCTGAGGATGGAGGAGATAAATGTATAGTACTGTGTGACTGGATTTCATCTATTGAATGGAACTGAACTAATATAGTCTGCAGAAGATTTAAAGTTACTCAGTTTTACAATTAAGGTTGTAAGTTACACAGAGGGCATTGGAGAAGAACATAGTGGGTATGAGCGGGCTATAGCACATTACAAATGAATTGAGCAAGTAACATAAAAGATATCATTAGAGATTTATATGGGAATGGGAAAGGATGTTGGCCTGTCCAGGTAGTGAAGATGAAGGATAAGTGATAGATGTTTTATATATTTTGTTGGTATCCGTGCAGTGGACACCAGCATGATAAGAGAAAAGAGAATGGACAGTAGTATCAGAAGATTTCAAATCCCATCTCTGATCCTTATTACTTGTGTAAAACTTAGGCAAATCAGTTAACTTCCCTGGACCTCAGTTTCCCCATCTTTGCAAGGAGATGGTTAGATTAGAGGGCTTCTGAGGTCCTTTAGATCAATGTTTCTTTGGTTTAGGAACATGTTGGATATGTCCCCAAAAGGATTTATGGAAAGACATGGGTAATATTTTCATAAGAGGGGCAGGCATGGATGGGTTGCATGGAAAGAGATAAAGAGAATACCTGCATTGATGATATAACAAATTCATTGAAAATTTGGTGGGTTTTTTGAAGTATTTTTTTCTTTAAATTACTTAATCTAAACTTATATGTTTTAGGTACAAATACAAATTTTAGCATTTTGATCCTTAAACAAATTAAGTTTTGGGTCAGATTTTGCTGCCCAAGTACTGTTGAACTTCTGGGCCATTGGGATAGTTTAGGACCCTGGGGGAAAGAACACATTTTTCTTCAAGGAACCAGAGCATCAAAGATGTGTAGAAAGTAGAGTCCTTTTTGTTTTGGGACAAAATGAACTAAAACACAACTTTTATAATGTGTCTCAGATCTACATAATGTGTTGGGTTTGAGAACTGTGTAAGTAGGATTTGCCAGTGCCTAGACAGACTTTATTTTTTTTTAACCAAATCTTTTTTCTTCTTTGGTCTAAAATGGAAATTCTAGACTCAGCTCTTATCAGACTACTATATCATTTAAATGGGACATCCTACAATCCCTTCTGTCAAGACTAAACCATAACTGATCCAACTGTCTACAAATAAAACAGATTGTTTGTTGGGAACATTTATGACCCATAAAGAGTGAGAGTTTATACTGGCAAAGCAATGCTTCTTGTAAACAACCAATATTCCTGGAATTTCAGCAGCTGACTGTGGATCGAGACATTTCTCACTTGGTATTTGGCTTCATCAGTAGCCACTTTGAATGTTTTTTGCACCCAACTGTTGTGTGAAAGACTCTACTCATTGAGTTTGCCTATTATTCATCCTCCAAAACAATCCCCACACTTTCTTTAACTACTTCTGTTGCCAGCAACATGTTTACTGTGATTTAGATGTCTATTATACGCATGAATGACTTGTCTACTTAATTTCATCAAAAAAATGAACCCTCCTAAGTGGCACAGATGCTGGTATGATGGTAATCAAATTAGTTTTTGGACAGGTTTATGGCCACTTGCTGTCAGTTAAGCTCTCTTTGGCTATCTTCACTCCTAATACAGTTTTGATGGTGATTAATGGCCCCATTAATACACTGTTTGTGCTATGATAGACCCAACATTATGGTCTTGTTTGCTGACCACAGATGATAATATGTTTTTTGTAAGATTCAGCTCTGAAAAATATCAGTTCCGAATCTGGTGCTGTACCCTTTGGCTCTACTGGGTCATATGTATAGATAAATGTATGTATGTGTATCTACCATGTGCTGTTACTGTCAAAATATTTTTGAATTTGATTTTCCTGAACACTTCAATCACTGATTTCCTAATTGTCTTTAGTTGCTATGAGGTTTTTTATATGAATTTTCTCTTGTCTTTATGTTCCATCCTGCTCCCAATTCCCCAATGTGCCTTACTTGTTTTCAGCTCCAAATTTCCAAATCCATTAATTTGAATAGTTTTTGGGATTTCTTTTAGCTGTTATTTGCCTCACTGTTTCCAGGCTGCTTCAATGATCTTCATTAAATCTCAAATTCTCATTCTCTAACTTTTCTTTCATATCTCTTTCATTGCCCCAAGTATGACTTTTAAAATCTTTTTTCGTCATTCTCTTGCCATAGCACAGTGAATTCCACACTCTGTATCTGGATTAATGAACCCAGGTTCATTTGGATTCCACCGTGCTGCTAAAGAAATAAGAACAAAATGGTGACCTTATAGGCTAAACCATGGTTAACACATTTGGAATGTTTACACAGCTTTTTAATGTTTAAGCAAACATGTTTTTTTATAATGAAATTGGGTTTTCTCTTGCCCATTTTTGATTTTTATGTTCATCTGTGCACTTGCCTAAACTCCACCCACTTGCTGCTATGCAAATACATATTATGCAAATTTTTTTCATTTTGCATTGGGTGAGTTGAGCAGATGCCCATTTTAGCACAAAGAGTCTTCAGGAAAATGGCTTGAATAGACAAGTATCAGTGACAAATTACCAAAATACATATAAAGAGACATAGTTCATTTTGACACACATACATGCACTTTTACATGATGAAGATATCTTTTTGATTTTTAGGAAGAAAATCTGAGATTATTTTTTTAAATAAGGGTAAATACTGAGCCATAGCCCTTAAATGAAACAGTGAACCTTCAGACTAGCCCCAAAGCATTGGACAACTGTGGTGGATCTTTGAACCTATTAATTTATTGTAATCTCCCTTCACTTAAGTAAATATGATCCCAGCTGTCTAGTAAATTGCTTTTATCTAACACTCACATGTCTACTGACAATTTCATCTTCTCAGTTACCTCAGCAAAATCTAGATTCATTCAATGCAAAACCTTATACTTAATTTAATTTAATACCTTTAATTCTTTCTCAGGCCAAATTTCTAAAGAAATACTTGGAATGCACATTTGGTTATGGTTGCTTGAAAGCAGTTCTAGGGATGAAAAAAAGATGTGAGATGGAAAGGAAAAGCATGAAAATGAGATTATAAGAATTAAATCAGAGAAGACTTTAGAGAAGTCTATACGAAAATGTACAGTAAGAAGAAAAAAGCTACAAGGAAGTTTTAATCATATATTCTATTTTCTGCCTTTTTCTAACTGCAGTGTTTTCACCAAACTTCTCCTTTGAACTTAATAACATTCTGTCATATTTGCGTACTGGTTGTCTTATCCCTCTTATTAGATTATAAACTCCTTGAGGAGAGAGACACTGTCATATCTACTTTCATATCCTCAATATTTAATGAAGTGTCTTTTATATAGTAAGCACTTTATTGAGATTAATTGAACTTAGAAAAACATCTACATGAGGCTATGTCAAAGAAACATAGGATTTAAAAGCTAGAAAAGACCATCTAATCCAATCTGTACCTAAGAATGCCTTCTACAAAATCCCAAATAAATGGTTGTCCAGATGTTACTTGAAGACCTCCAGTGAAGGGGAACCCATTACTTCCCATGGAAGCATATTGGGATATTTCTAGTTATTGGGAAAGTCTTCTTTACATTGAACCTAAATCTGCCTCTCTCTCAGTTCTACCCTCTGGTGCCAAGGAGAATTACTCTAATCCTACTTAAAAACAGCTGTCATGTCACTCTAAGGATTTTCTCCTATAGACTAAATGTTCCTTTTTCCTTAAATTCCTCCTGGTGTAGAATATTCTGTAGTCATGTCACCATCTTGGAAATCATTTTCTGGAAACACTCCAGCTTGTCTAGGTCTTTCTAAAAATGTGGTACCTAGAACTGACTGTAGTACTGTCGATGCGATCTCATCAGGGTTGATTCTAATGAAATGATACTTCTCCTAATGAAGCTTAGGATGGGTTTGGTTAGCATTTTGTGGGGCTTTTGTCACAGTATTTAGCTATATTGAGCCTGTAACCCACTATTGGGATTTTTTTTCACATTAATTATTGTCTATTCATGCCATCTTCAACTTGTATTCATGAAGTTGATATTTTGAACCCAAATGTAGAGATTTACATGTACCCTTTTAAAATGTCTTCCTATTCAATTTCCCTATCATTTCTAGCCTATTGATATAATTTCTGGATCTTGGTTGTCATCCATTGTTTTTACTGTCCCTACCAGCTTTGTGTCATTTTCAACCTTGATTAGCATGCCATATATTGTATGGCTCATCTAAGTTATTGATAATCATTCAACAAACTGAATATTTAGCAGTCTTTCCATGCCAATGTCTAGGCCAGGGGTGGGGAACCTGTGGCCTCAAGGTCACATGTGTCCTTCTAGGTCCTCAAGTTCAGTCCTTTGACTGAATCCAAACTTCACAGAGCAAATGCTTTAATTAAGGGGATTTGTTCTGTGAAGTTTGGATTCAATCAAACGGCCACACTGGAGGACCTAGAGGGACACATGTAGCCTCAAGGCCACAGGTTCCCTGCCCCTGCTCTAGGCTATCTATTTGACAATCTAATGGTCAATTTGATTTAGTCATCTTACCAAGAAAAGTTTTCAGTTTTTTGATGGTTAGTATGACCATTGAGTGATTTTATTCTTTTTTTATATTAATTTGTTTTTAGTTTTCAACATTTACTTCCATAAGCTTTTGAGTTTAAATTTTCTCCCCTCCCCCTTCCCAAGATGGCATGCAATCTGATATAAGCTCTACATATACATTCCTATTAAACATATTTTCACATTAGTCATGTTGTAAAGAAGAATTAGAATCAATAGGAGGGAACCACAAGAAAGAAGAAACATAACAAAACAGAAGAAAAAGAAAGAGCAATCTGTATTCAAACTCCACAGTTCTTTCTCTGGGTGGATAGCATTTTCCATCATGAGACTTTTGGAGATGTCTTAGATAGTTGCATTGCTAAGAACTAAGTCTGTCAAAGTTAGTCATCACACAACGTGGCTGTTACTGTGTACAACATTCTCCTGGTTCTACTCATTGAGTGATTTTATTCTTTAGGCAGTATTCAACCATAGTGATAAGCAATTTAACCAACTTCAAAGAGTAACATTTGTATGGTGTTATTAACCTGACCTTTGACTTTTTTTTTCACTTAGTAAAAATGAATGTGAAAAGCATTGCTATGACTGACTTCAAAATATACTATAAGCAAGTAACTCTTTACACTGGGGTTGGAAATTTATTTCAAAAGAATAATATGAGAGGAAATATTGTTTAACAGCAATATATTTGAAAAAAAGACCGGAGGGTTTTGGTGGAATCAACAACATGATTTGGCAACCAAAAAAGGTAATATGATGTCGAGTTGCATTAACAAACGTGCAGCTTCCACGGAAAAGACTACTGAATAGTCCTGGTATTCTCTATCAGATCACATGTGAAATATTGCATTCACCTCTGGAGACTGTATGTTAGAATGGAAATTGATAAGGTGGAAAGCAACTAGAGAAGGGCTGTCAGGATTGGCAAAAGACCATGAATTACTGAGATATGTGGATCAGCTGAAATAATCTGGATGCTTAGCCTGGAGAAAGGGAGATTCAAGAAGAACATAATAGTTAAGATAAAGCACCTGAAAGGTTGTCCTATGCAAGAGGGATTAGGCTTGTTATCTCTGGCCTTGGAGGGTAGAATTAGGAGAAAAGGATGAAAATTACAGAGAAGCAAATGTGGACTTGATGAAAAGAAAAACTTCCTAACCACTGCAGGTAGAATGGACTGCCTTGGAAGTTTGTGAGTTTTTTCTCTTTGGAAATATTAAAGCAAACATTGGTTAACCAATTGCTGGGAGAGGAGATGGTCTTTCAGATTAGTGTTGGACTGGGTGGCCTCTTGGGTACATTCCAACTCAGAAATTCTCTGCTCCTCCTTGGTTACCTCAGGTTTTTACAAGTGGCAAAGAAGAGAGCTAAAGAAATGTAGAAAGTAGGGGTGGATGCAGCACGATGAAGATTTGTTGAAAAATTAAATTTGTCTCAAGTTGGGATTTTTAAAGGTTTATTTACTGAAAATGTTAAGAATGAAAAATGAGGTATCTTTCCAACAAGGAATTAGGAAGTACTCTGAAGAGGGAGGTCTCCAGTGTATGTGTGTGTGTATGCATATTTATGTATGGCCAGGAAAGAGGTGGTAGGGATGGTGGTGAAGGGCATGAGCGATGTTAAGGCTGTCTTTTTTCGAATTAGGAAATTAGTTAGAAACTGATGCTTGATACAAATTTATTCGATATAGTTCAACAGAGATGATTGCGAACTCTTTGACAAAAATTATATACTACGTGCTCTCTCTTTCCTGCCCTCCTTACTCAACCTGACCTGAATACTCCTTAAATACATCTTTAAAATCCCTGAGTAGATTAGACTGTCAACTCCGTGAGAGTGGGGACCACGTGTGCCTCGGAGCCCAACAAAATGCCTTGCATGTAGTCAACAAGTTCAAGAAGTATTTGCTGAATAAATGAATGAGCAAATCTAAGATCTTGTGACCTGCATTTTTTGTATCCCCTACAATACCTAGCATAGGGCCTTGCTCATAATAATGGTTGCTCAATAAATATTTGTTGATTGATTGATTGTGCTATTCCAAACAACATAAGCCAGTTAATTACATTTAAGCTGTTTTCTCGCTTTGATTTCACACTTAATGGACAGATACAAAGAATGAATTATATGTCTGCTCTACTATTTTCACTTAATAGCAACTCTTGCCTTTGCCTGGGATGACAGATGGAATATTTTATTAAAGTTGAGAATGCAGTGGAAAGAACCTGCCAAGATGGGTTGAAATAGATGCCAGGCTAACTTTCAGAGCCAGCAAGTGAAGTGGAAAGAATATAGGAACTGGAGTCAGAAAGATGTGGCATTCAGTCCCTCCTCCAACATTTCCTACCTTTGGACAAGTCACCTAATCTCTATTAGACTTAGTTTCCTCATCTGTAAAATGGGAAATAATCATACTTGTAGCATATACCTCACAGGGTTGTTATGAGGTTCAAATGAGATAATGAGTGTAAAGCATTTGGAAAAACTTTAGAATCTTTTTCAAGAATTTTTATTTTTTTGTGTGTGTGTGCCATGGACCTTCTTTGGAAGTCTAGTGAAGCCAGTGGACTCCTTTCTCAGCATAATGTCTGTTACATATATTCGTAATTGAAGGAGAGGTTTAAATTTCAGTTAGAGGACAATGAAGGTAAAGATGCAATTTTTTTCCCATTCAGGTTCATGGACTCTCTGAAATCTATTCATTGTTGGACCCCATCTTAAAAACTTCTACTCTCTCTAAAGGATGGCTAATATTAGGAAGGTCATGGTTAGAATCAAGAAGGGTTTGTATGTTCTATCCACTCAATTAGAGTATAAGTGTCTTGAGCACAGGGAATTTGGCTTGTCTGCATCCTTGGTAACTGGTACATTATCAGTTGCTTAGTTTTTTTTTTTTTAAGCTCAAAGGTGCCTAGTAAATGCTTATGTAGCTGAATTGGAAAATCCATACTCCCCAAGTCATAGCTTAATGAGTAGAATTAGAACAGAAAGTCTACAGAAATATCCAAATAGACCTTTCTTCAGCATAGAGGATATTGAAGAAATGTCACTAGGGTTCAACTTGGTTAATCAACAAGCATTTTAAGCACATACCATGGACTTAGTGCAGTGCTAAGTACTAGGAATAAGAAGATAAAAATGAAATCACTCCTGCCCTCAGAGAGTTTGCATTCTAACAGGGGAAATAAGTCTACATACACATGTTCAAAATATATACAGATAAAATAGAAAGTAATTTCAAGGGGAGAAAGCACTGGGGAGGGGGTGGAATCAGGCAAGGCCTCATTTAACAGGTAACACATGAACTGAGCCTTGAAGGAAATTAGGGACTCTAAGAGGCAGAGACGAGAAGGGACGGCATTCTTGGCATGGCAGATCACCTGTGTGAAAAGACGCAAAGACCAGAATAGAATATTGAGTGTGAGGAACAGCAAAAAGGCCTATCTGAGGCAATTTGGGTAGTCCATAAAATGTGCAGAGAAGTAACTGTGTAATAAGCCTGGAACAAGCTTGTAAAGGGCCCTAAATGCTAAGTAAGAGAGTTTTAATTTTTATCCTACATATAACAGGGAGTCACTGGAGCTCACTGAGCAGAAGAGTGAGATGCTCAGACTTGTGTTGTGAAAATATCATTTTATCAGTTGTGGAGAATGCATTGGAGAGGGGAGAGGTGAACCAGAGAGAGACCAATTAGAAGGCTATTATAATAGTCCAGGCAAGAAGGGATGAGCATCTGAAAGATGACTGTGTGAGTGGAGAGGAGGCATAATTCACACACAGACACAGATAGACACACACACCCCTACACCTACACAGCCATCATGACTATTTTCATGAAGGAACATAGAGAACTGAGGCTATTTTGTGACACTCAGCAGTGGTGAGAACAATCCTGGACTATTTATTTTCAGAATTGCTGTAAAAAATTCCATTGGAACATAGTAGAACCAAGTTCAACTAGGTGGGCAGGTAGGTGGCACAGTAGACAGAGTGCCAGGCCTAGAGTCAGGAAGACTGATCTTTCTGAGTTCAAATCTGGCCTTAGACACTTAGTAGCTGTGTGACCCTGGGCAAGCCACTTAACCCTGTTTGCCTCAGTTTCTCATCTGTAAGATGATCTGGAGAAGGAAATGGCAAACCGCTTCAGTATCTTTGCCAAGAAAACCTCAAATAGGGTCACGAAGAATCAGATATGACTGAATACAAATGAACAGCGACAGAGCCAAGTCCTGGTTTTGATGCCCAGAAGATTCTGGAAAAGTACAGAAAATTAGCATGGACAGCATCCAGGGGCTGGCTACAGACCTGAGCTAGGAAGAGCAAAGGATTCACGGTACAAAAGGACAAAAGCAGCCACATGTTGCTGGAGGAGAAGCAAAGAGTAATACTTTTATGTGGCAGCTGTGGTCCCTGGAACGTGACTCCAACTTGTGTGAGAGTGACCATCGCTGTAACTCTGTAGCTGTGACTTCAAATGTCAACAAAGAACTCAGTTCCCTTTACTCACAGGGCTCTAATACTTCTGAAAGGTTTCTCAGAAATTGACTGGGCATTGATGAAACAATCCAAGAATTAGGAGAATTCTTGCCTCACTTCACTGGGTAACAGAGTCCTTACTCCCTTGAGTGAACTGGAAAGGACTTTAGAGATCATCTATTACAAGTAATTTAATTGAGGTCTCAAAACCATTAAATAGCAGAGCTCAAATTTTAACCCAGGTTTTTTACTCTGAGACTAGAGCTTTCCTCACTATGTTTCCTTGTAGGGAACTGGATGTCTTCTGTATTTCTAGGTAGAAGGAATAATTTCCCTTATAGGGATTCGTTCATTCAATCAATAAGTATTTTTATTTTTAGTTTATTTTTAAATTTTAATTTATTTTATTTTTAATTTATGGAATAAAACAAGCATTTCCATAACATAAAAAAGATTGAGCATGAAACTGTGAATTTGTTATGTACAACTTGCTATTCCTTTTAAATATATAATGAAGTTATAATGTAAATGTCTTTTTTCCCCCTTTTTTTTCTCTCCCCCCTCAACAAGTATTTTTAAGTGCTTACTATATGCTAAGCACTACTGTGTTAAGTGCTGGGGATACTAAGAAAGGCAAAAAAAAAAAAACCTGCCCTCAAGAAATTTACATTCTAATGGAGGAGATAATGTATAAATAAAAAGGCATACATAAGAAATATATATATATATATATTTATATATATACACACACATATGTGTATGTGTGTGTGTGTACGTATATACATGTATACAGAGAGAGACAGAGAGAGTGAGCAGATGGAACAGGATTGGGACATTTATATAACATTCTATTGTGGGATATTATATAACATTGTATAGAGGTCATTATATAACATTTATGAGACAACTAAGTGGCATAGTGGGTAGAGTGCTGGGCCTCTAGTTAGGAAGATCTGAGTTCAAATCTGGCCTCAGACACTTACTAGCTGTGTGACCCTGGTCAAGTCACTTAATCCTTTTGATCTCTGATTCCTCATCTGTAAAATTGGCTGCAGAAGGAAATGGCAAACCATTCCTATATCTTTACCAAGAAAACACGAAATGGGGTCACATGATTGAAAACTGAACAACAACAATATAACATTTATGTGACACTATGTGCCAAGCACTGTGCTAAGTGCTTTATAATTATTATTTCAGGTGATCCTCACAATAACCCTAGGAGGTAGGTGGTATTATTATTCCCATTTTATAGATGAGGAAACTGAGGCAAACAGAGGTTAAGTGACTTGCCCAGGGTCACACAGTAAGTGATTGAGAGCAGATTTGAAATTGAGTCTTTCTGAGTCTGGGTCTGGAACTCTGTATCTATTGTACCACTTAGCTGACCTAGGTGCGCTGGGATTGCAAATGTTGAACTGGAAGGGCATTAAATAAGCCAGCTAGTCTAACTCCCTTATTTCACACGTAAGGAACTGAGGCTAAGTCACTTAACCAAGGTCACACAACTATTAAGTAGAACTGAGAACTGAACACAGATTCACTGTCTAAATTTATCACATTTCCCACTAGCCCTATTCAAAGGCCAGGAAGAAATAAATGTTGCTTCCAGAGATCAATGAAGCATTGTAACTTAGTTGATCACTAGCTTCTTTTTCATCTTATGTATGAGCTTCATGGGTTGCAAGTTTACCACCACATTGGATCAGTTGGAAGAAGGAAAAGAATGTGTCAAAAGATCTCTAGCGGGATGGGACCTTGGAGAAGAAAGCTGAAGAAAGTATAGAGAAGGGAGGTGTAGAGGCAGCAAGAATTTTTTGAAAAATGAAATAGATTTATAGAAGAGGATGTCTCTCACCCCAACTCCAGTTATTATAGCAAGATGCTCTCATCTTTACTAGGTGAGAATACCAAACAAAAAGGCACTTCTTTGATTGAATTACAGAATAAATTGATCAGATATGCTAGGGTGTACTGGTAAATGTTGACAATGAACTCTCCAAAAAATAAGACAATTTTGAGTTTAATCTTCATTATTAAAATTTTCTCCAGCACTTTCTTAAGTCCAGACAATCAACTAAATGATAACTCAAAGCATGATTTGTAGTGGTTGTTAATGTCCTATTCTAAGGTATAAATGTGAACCCTGAAAACGTAACAAATAGCTCTTATGAGTGGGTATGAGCTGGTTTCGCCACACCCCTGCTTGTGCCTTTTTCTGTGTGGAGCACTCCCTGATCACACTAATGGAAAGTGATCCCCTGAACTCCTTGTATGCACTAGCCAGTTAACATGATATAGGTCAGACATTTCTTGGAGGCATAACAGAGTGGGAAGCGGAATGGGAAAGACTTGCTTTCAGAAACAAACAAAGAAACAAAAAAACCCTTAGGTTCAAATGCCACCTTGAGCATTTACTGTATAACCAGAGGCAAATCACTTAATGTTTCTGGAAAACACCTTGTGCCTAGTAGATGTTCAATAAATATTTGTGGATGGACTGGTTCTGTGGCCATGGGATGAAAGGGCCCGTAGAAAAGTATTTCATGTCATTAGAAGGCCTGGGCTGTGACAGCCTCTAAGCCAATTTGGCTGCCCAGAGAAGTTCACTAAAAATCCTCTGCTGGCTGCATGATAGCCTGCCAGTTGTGTCAGAATTGATGATCTGTCTAATTAATTCTCTGTTACCGACAGAGTGACAAGGGACTGTATACTAGTCCTACTTTTATTTAATCTACTTTTTTTTTAATAACCAGGTTCAAGGATGTGACAAGGGATCTAAAAGCTGGTATTAGGCCACATTTCCAGTCCTCCAGGAAACTCTTCCAACTGAGCCATCTTTGCACATCATTTGAAGTGCTTGGAGCAGGAAGCCAGGAGCTATTGTCTGCTGATGACTGAGGCCTCTGAGGACATAGGCATGAGACATGTAAAAGGTGATAGATCATTTTCCAAACTTGGCATAGTGCTATGGGTCAGTAATAAGCTTTAAAAAGATCTGTCTGTGTGAGGGAAAGCCTATGTATTCGGTGAAAGATTAAACTTCCTTGGCAATATAGAGTTAAAAGCTGTTACCTGCAGAGTACATTGCCAGATTTGAACTCAGGTTCTCCCAACTCCAGGTCCAGCGCTCTATTCACTGTACCACCTAGCTCTCTGTGTGTGTGTGTGTGTGTGTGTGTGTGTGTGTGTGTGTGTGTGTGTATGTATGTACGCATATATATGGAGAGAAAGATAGAGAGGGAGAGAGGGAGAGAAAGACAGAGAGAGAGAGAGACAGAGAGAATGAAGTAAGTGGAACCAGGAGAACAATTTATAAAATAACAATAGTATAAAGATAAACAGCTTTGAAAGCTGTAAGAACTCTGATCAATGAAAAGATCATCCCTGATTCCAGAGGATTGGTGATGAAAGATACTATCTACCTACTGATAGAGAAGTGATGAATTTAGGATGTAGAATTTTATATGTATTTTATATACATGTATAATTACAATATAATATATAATTATACATTAATATAAAACATTTGATGTGTTTATATAATATATACACACACTATCTATCTATCTCCTAAATCCATGTCATTTCGTGCAGTTGGATGAAGGTATCATAATGGGCAATATTTGTCTCCCTGCCTTAAGTGTCTCCCCAACTCAATCAAGTGATTTTCCTAAGATTTTCCTTAGGAAAGTGATTTTCCTAAGATTCAGATCTGACCACCGTCACCCTGGCTACTCCCATGTTTCAAATCACCTCTGTTAGCTCTCCATTACGTCTAGGATCAATATAAACTCTTTTGTTTAGTATTCATGAACTGACTCTTTCCTACCTCTCCAGTCTTTTTACATATTATTTTCTTTTCTACAAATTTTATATTTTCTTTGTACATTATATAATTACATTTCATGTATAGATTACTCCCACTTTATAAGTGGTCTCTTGTAGCAAGTAAAATAGTTAAGCAAAAGTAATGAATAAATGCATTATATATATATATATATATATATATACTTATATGATATATAAGTAATAGTAAATATATAAATAAAACAGGTAAGTAAAAAATAAAAGTAACTTCATCTGAAAGCGCATGCAACATTTCATATCTATAGCAACCCTTTCATCTCTTCAATTTAAAAAATTAACAGAAATCTATTTTCTCACCCTCCCACCCTCCCAACACCATTGGAGAGTAAAAAGGAAAGAAAAACAAATTTCTTATAACAAATACACATAGTCAAGCAACACAAATTCCCTTAATGGCTATACATAAAACCACACATGTATATATAAATAAATACATACATGTGTGTATATATACATGTACACACACATGTATGCACATATGCATGGAGATGTATATATGTGTAAATATATTTATAAAATATGTACACATATACATATATATGTGCATATACTCATATGCATACATACATAAAATTCTGTGGTAAATCTATCATTTCTCTGTGATGGATAACATGTTTCTTCAATTATAAAGTGGGAATTACAGAAATGGCAGCTATCTGGCAGGGCTGTTGTGAGGATAAAATGAAGTAATATTTGTCAACCACTTAGCACAGTTCCTGGCACATAGTAGGCCCTTAATACATGCTTAATCAGTTCCCTTCCCTTCATCATCAGTCCTCTAGAAGCATGAATGGTTATTGTCGTGGTCACAGTTCTTACAGTTTTCAATTTTTTTGTTGTTTTTATAATGTTATCATTGTATACATTTTTCTCCTGATTCTGCTCATCTCATTCTCATCATTTTACAGAAATCTTCAAATTGTTCATTTTAATAATGTTGATGCAATAAGTTATTCTTCTGGTTTTGCTCACTTTGCTCGGAATTAGTTTATAAAAGCCTTTCCAATCTTGTTTTTGAAAGATGACTTTGAAAAGACCTTCTATTCTTCCACACACTCTATAGTCCAGTCCTATAGACCTATTTGCTGTTTCAAGGTGAAATGTCATCTCCCATCTCCATGACCTTCTATTAGCTGCTCTCATGCCTGCAATTCACTCCCTTCTCATCTCCACCTCTTAGAAACCCAGATCTTCCTTCAAGACTCAGTTCATGCTCTGACTTGTACATGAAGCCTTTCTTGAGCCCCCTGAGCTGCTTGGTCCTCCCTCCCCAAGCTGCCTTGTATTCCTTTTGTAGGTATTTTGACTTTTCTTCCTTCCTTCCTTCCTTCCTTCCTTCCTTCCTTCCTTCCTTCCTTCCTTCCTTCCTTTCTTTCTTTCTTTCTTTCTTTCTCAATCAGAGTAAAGTTACTTGCCCATGGTCACACTGCTAGTAAGGGTCTGAGGCCAGATTTGAACTCAGGTCCTTGTGACTACAGGGCCAGTGCTCCATCCCCTGTGTCACCTCGATGCCCCTGATTATTCTTACATATGTACATGTTATGAGCTCACCGAGGCCAGGGACTGTTTCACTCTTTTGTCTTTGTATCCCCAGACCTTGACCTAGGGCCTGGCACATGCTAAGTATTTAATAAATGCTTATTACTTTGGTGGTTGATTTTTTAAAAAAGATATGGCATCAATGGCTTGTCTTTATATCTCTAGCCTAAAATATAAATTTGTTAGACATTTTGGAAATAAAGTAATGAAAATAGTTTGGTTTTCATATAGAATTATAATATGTTAAATAAGTTTCAATATTATGTCATTTTAAAAAAATTGCACACCATAAGGAAAGTCTTCTCCCTCTCTTTCCCAAAGTCTTGGTGCCTAGAGAACCCAAAGGTCATTAATTTGCCACTATATCTTACCCTATTTTACTTATATCCCTGAGTTATTGTGATGATAACAATAATATTATATAGAGACAATATATGTATTGTAATATATCATATAGGGGCAGCTAGGTGGTGCCAGGCCTGGAGTCAGGAAAACCTGAGTTAAAATCAGGCCTCAGGCACTTACCAGCTGTGTGACTGTGGGCAAGTCACTTCCCCTTGTTTGCCTCAGTTCCTCATCTGTAAAATGAGCTGGAGAAGGAAATGGCAAACTGTTCAAATATCTGTGCTAAGAAAACCCCAAATGGGATCATGAAGAGTCAGACACGACTGAAAAATGGCTGAATGACAAAACAATATGTCATATGTACTATATATGTGTATGTGTATGTAGCATATACATATATGCATATATTCATACACACACAATGCCTTCTTCTGCTTTTTGTGCCTTTGTCTTTCCTTTGTGGTTGCCTCCTACCTGGACCCTATTCTGTGTCTAATTGGGACATCTCTCTTAACTAGCAGTTATCATTTCTTCTATCCTGTTAATTAATAATGTTTTAAGGAGTCATCCTTCCCAATAGTAGTTTATTCTAATAGGTACATCTAGAAACCTAGAATAAATTTATAATGGTGGAATTTTAGGTACTTTGGCAGGTGGTATGGGATAAAACCATATCAGTAGAGACCAAATCAAAAGGTCTACCTTAGCCAAAGCCAAATCTCATTCCTGTAACTCATAAATGAAAATGGATGTCATGGTAGCATGGCACAAAAGAAAGAGTGATAGACATAGAATCTCAGAAGATCTGAGTTAAAAACCCCATTTCTACCACCTACTCAATGTATGACCATTGAGCCTCAATTTTTTCATCTGTAAAATGGGAATTATTTCTTGTATTACCTTCCTCACCAAGTTTTTATAAAGTTAAAATGAAAAAAAGTAAAGAAGGCATTTTGCAAACCTTAAAGAACTAATTAGATGTAAACTATTAGTAGTCAGGAGCTAGCTGGGGTGAGCAGAGAGCAAACAGTGAGGACTATGGACTTGAAACTGGAGAAGCTTCTGTTGGTAAGAAAGAAGAGAGCTATCAGTTATAAATAATAAATAAGCAATTAAAGTCAAACAGGTCGTTTTCAGGGAGCCAGAAACTAAGACTAGAGGAGGGCAAAGCATGTCAGATCTGTAAGTTAAGGTATGAAAGAGGTCGGAGGGCACTCTAGTCACAAAAGAACATAGACTACGTTGGGGCGGAAAATCAGGCTATAATCATAGAGAAATTCTATGATGCAGTGGATTCTGATGAAGTGTTCAAGGGACCTAACAAACTTTTCATCAATTTCATTCTCACTGTTTTTTTTTTTTGAGACTGAATCTCCCTATCTTACATAGGCTTGGAGTGCAGAGACGACTCACAGATCTCATCCTGCTACTGATTAGCATTTTTTGATGCTTTGACCTGCTCTGTTTCTGAACTTGGCCAGTTTGTCTCCCCTTAGGCAGCTTGGTCCACCCGCTAAACCCTCATACACTTAGGGGCTCAACATATTGCCAAACATAGTGTGGATACTTACAAGCTTTGCCCACAGCAGCTCAGAATTCCCAAGTTCGAGAGATCCATCAGCCTCAGTCTTCCCAGTACTAAAGGATTACAAGCATGCATCATTACACCTGTTCCACACCCCTATTCTGACTCTGAAAGGAGACTGGTTTTCTGAATAGCTTCTGATAGCACCAGTCTTTCTATGATAGTTCCAGGGGAAGTTAGACTCAGAATCTGTCATGATTCTACCTTATTTAATCCCTTCTAATAAATCACTAAGATTATGGAAATATACAAATAAAACCAAGTGTGCTTTTATAGCATAGACTCTAAAGCTGTTCTCCCAATCCCCATGCACTCGTAGGTGGGACCACAAAGTATGGTTACTGTGCCTCTTAGGAGCCAAGGGGAAGGTAGTCTTGAGGAGTTGTGGAATGCTTGTCTAATTCCATAACTTTTGATCCCCCACCAGCGTATTTCTTCCCACGAAATCAATTACTCATCCAAATTTAATTAGCTTTAACAAAGAGGTATTTACTAAGGTGATATAGTAAAAACAGCTAGTCCAAAATATTTCTCCAAAAGTCTGTATCTCATTCTCCCATAAGAACACACAGAGTTAAAGGGGAAATGGACTGCAGTTTAGAGAACATGTGGCAGAGGGGTTACACATGGTTCTTCGTTGCTGGAAGTCCTTTTCTCCCCTTTTGTGGGACACTCAAGAAGGTCTCTTTAGGCATGTCTTAGATTTTTGGCCATACTCACTGTAGAGACTTGAATCTATTTCTGCTTCCAGTGCAGACATTGCACCAGTGGCAGCTATACCAGAGACTCTGCTAGGATGATGATGAAAAATACAAATTCTCTGGTCCTCTGAAGTTCATGAGGCTCTTTTGGCCAAGGGGAGCAAGGACACAAAGGAGTAGATGGAGACTGAGGTAGAGGCCAAGGCCTGGTTCTTCTCCCTTCTCCTAAGCAATTCCTTCTCAGGGGCTAGGTTTGAGGCTTCCAGTACTACAAGTTGTTCTAATCCTTGATTCCATTCCAACTGACTCAATCAATGTTTTACGTAAGCCATACAGGCCTTGATGAAGCCCCATAACCAATCCAAATAGATTTCCCATGTAGCATCATTCCAGTTCATCTAGTAGGAGTTCTTAACCTGAGGGGGGGTCTATGAACTTTAAATATGTATTTAAACATATATTATACATACATACATACATACATATATACATATACACTTTGATAACTATATTTCGTTTCGTTTGCAATCCTATGCATTTTATTTTCTGCTTTATTGGGAGAATGGGTGCACAGGAATCCATTCAAGAAAAGCTTAAGAAATTCTGGTCTAATGACTTTCAATGATTTAAGTCAGTCATGGATTTTTTACAGTTGGTCAAAAGCCTATGATTGCTTGCTCTATTGATAGATCAGCTCAAAAGAGATATCCAGGACTTCTTCACACCTAATAAACAATTCAGATATGTTTTTACCTGTCTAAAGTTATTGGCATATAGCATGTGGCATTAATCTTAACGTTAAGTGTAAGGAAATATCCATAGCTTTATATTTCCGTTCTAGTTCTCAAATAAGTACTATACTTCCACATTTTTGACACTGAAAATGGTCGGTTGCACATCTCACACATTATCTTCGACTTTTACCTCGGCATGGCATAAAGAGAAACATTCTGAATCATTTATGCTTTTTTTATTAGTATATTAAAGCCCTTAAAATAGTGATCCCCTAGTTTTTTTTTTCTGATGTGAGTATGCTTTTGATTACATAGATGTCATGGGGCATAATGAAGAGAATATTAAACTTGGAATCAGGAAAACCTGGTTTCAAACCTCATCTCTGACATTTACTCACAATGCAACCAGATAAGTCATTTAACCTCAGTTAGATGAACCTTTAGTTTCCTCCTCTCTAAAATCGGGATAATAGTACATCTGGTACCAACCTCACAGGTTTATTATGAGGACCAAAGTTAGGAGCTATATAACGGCAAGCTATTGTCATTATTTGACCACAATCTTATTATCCATGTGTATAACATATATGGAGAGGAATGAGAGGAGGAAGCTGGATTGTAGAAGACCAGTCACATTCCTTTTGCTGATGGGAATCTCTTGAAGTCCCTGAAAGTTACTGACCAAGAAGAGGAGGCATAAAAATAACACTGAATTGGGAAATTGACCTTGTAAGTCTATAGGCACTCTTAGCCTAATGCAATTTTTATATGGACCATAGATTTTGAGCTGAGAGGCCATCTCAGCCAAGGGACATAGAACAGTACAGGGGTAGGACTATAAGGTCTGAAGTCACAGGACCTGGGCTCAAATCCTGACTTTGCTAGTTATCACCTGTGTGACCTTGGGGCAATTTATTTAGGCCCTTGGGGCCTTGGTTTGGTCATCTGTAAAATAAGGATTAGATGACTTCTAAGGTCTTTTTTCAACTTGAAATTTATGATCTAGGGGCACCAGGGGTGGGGAACTTGCAGCCTTGAGGCCACATGTGGCCCTCTAGGTACTCAAGTGTGGCCCTTTGACTGAATCCAAACTTCACAGAACAAATCTTCTCCATAAAAGGATTTGTAAAACCTGGACTCAGTCAAAAGGCTGCATTTAAGGCTTTAGAAGGCCACAGGTTCCCCACTCCTAATCTAGTCTAAACCTTATTTTCAAAATGAAGAAACTGAGGCCCAGAAAGGCTAAAGGACTTACTCAAAGTCATTACAGATAATAAGTGTCAGATCCTCTACCCCCAAAATCCACACTCTTTCCACTCTACAAGGTGTATGAAAAGTACAAAGCTTATGAAGAATTCAACAAGCATCTATTCTATAGGGAAGGTGCTGCACTATATACTAGGGCTACAAACACAGCTCTTATGCTTAGGAGCTAATATTTTAATGAGGGTGATACAAAATGCAAACAGATAAGCAAATATATGATCATTTTAAGAGGGAGAAGGTACATTAACTAGTGGGATTTGGAAAGACTTCACTTAGCCGCTAAACTGAGCCTTGAAGGACACAAAAGCTTGTAAGAAGAAAGGATTTCAGAAACAAGGGGATAGTCCGAGAGAAGGAGATGGAGAGAGAAGGCAGAATCCTGACTGGCGGATGGTGAGTAGGTCAGTTTGCCTGAAAAGTAACATGTATGAAAAAAAAAAAAGGAAGTAATGTGAAATTGATCTGGAAAAGCAGGTTGGAACCAAGGAGTGATGCCACTTGTATTTTATCTTAAGCACACTAGGGAGCCTGAGTCTGAAGCCTGGGAGACTTAAACACACTGAAGACTCCTGAGCAGGGGAGTGACATGGTCGAAAGATCATTTTTTCCAACTACATCATAGATAGGAGGAGAGAGAGAAACTGGAAACAGGAAGACCAAGAATCTGTTACAGTAGTCTAGAAGAGAGGTGATGAACGAGGATGTTAGCCATGTGAGTGAGAGAAACGGATTGATGCAAGACAAGATTAACTATGGATATTGAGGGGGAAAGGGAGTCAAGGATGACTCTGAGGTTGCAATCACAGATGATTGAAAGAGTAGTGGTGCCCTCTATAGAAATAAGTTTAGAGGAATAGTCATTGAGGATGAGGGTAGAGGAAGAAGAAGCTAAGTTCCATTTTAAACATGTGGTGTTTGAGAAGCACATAGGAAATACAGGTGGAGATATCCTTCAGGCCGTGAGTGATGTGTGACTGGAGTTCAATATATAGATCTAAGAGTCATCTGTATAGGGATAACAATTGAGCCCTTGGGAGTTGATAATACCAAGACATGGCTACTGGACAAAGCAGCGAAGACCCAAGACAAAGCCTTGGGAGCGTATCCCTAGTGGGTAAGGCATGGATAATAGTTCATCATAAATGGCCTTCTTATAATCTATAGTTATAATCCGCTAAATTATTTGAATTTGGGGTTTGATTTTTGGCCTTTTTAAAAAACATGGCAACTCTTTTGGATTTAGTTTTTTTCTTTTTTCAACTTTGCCCATTTCCCTCATCATTATAAAATTAAGTTCTCCTAAAATGAACAATAGTATAAAGTATTTACCTCTTTCTACCTGTCCTCTACTTGACTTTCAAGGATTTTTTAAAAAATAAAAGACTTATAGAGAGCCCCACCAAAAAAAAATCCATATTTTCTAACATTCTACAAGTATTTTTTTCTTGAATATGTCAATTAACAGCACATAAATCATGAGAAACAGTTAAAAGTTTCTGATCATAATTTAGCCAGGCTCATGATTGAAAAAAAAAATCTGTGTACTTTGATTTTTCTTTTTATCTTAGAGAAGCTTGTGTGGGAGCTCAGATTTAGATATTTAAGTTGTTTGTACATCTTTTCTAGACATATCTATGCTGACTTTATGGAAAGCCAAGAAAACTCCTCTCAAATTGTGTTTGACAACAAAAGCTTTAACTTCTGGCACCTAAAAGATTAGTTTTTGCTTCTTCTATTGTTAGTCCTCATGGTTTCATCTGTAATATATATAGTGATTGTCTGCAGCCTGGCAACAGCATGAAGGAGTGAGAGGGGGCCGGAAAAACTATAGCCCCTTGTTAGCTGCAGTCCAAACTTCAAAGGCTTTGAGGACATTGAGTAGACAGGTTTCAGCAGCCGATAAAGCAGCCTGGAAAACAAAAGGCCCGCTTCCCTCTCACCGAGGTGTCTACTGATCCAGGGTGATTTTCAGCCCACTTTTTTCTTTTATTTGTGGTGAAACTCCTGGCAATGAGAGAGGCACATTCTGCCCACGGTTGTGTGCCCCTTGATTCTGCATCAGAGGGAGATATGGGCATTTATGGCACCATAAATCAAGGGATAAACCATACATGAGCAGCTGGCACATGTGCTAATAACTATAATTATTAATCATGTCAATTTCACACCCTTCAAATTTATGCTATGTGCTTTCTGTAGGAAAGCCATCCCTGGCGCCTTGAGCTGTTTATGGTATGAAAATATGATGTGCTGATGGTCTTTGATAATTGTCTTATGACAGTATTGATCTGCCTACAATTGGGTTTGTGGGGCATCGAAGCCCCCACAAAGTAGCTGTCCTCGGTCTTCTGGTATATATCATTGTCACATATCCCCCATTGTTAGTGAGTGGCGTGAATTACTTTCAGCATTTGGCCAAGTCTCTAGCTGCTAGGTCACCATTATTCTAGCCTTATGTCAATGTGAGGACATTTACTTTGATGTCCCCTTTGTACCTCTCCGAAAGCTTTTTTTTTTTTTTGCTTTCAGCCACAGAACGCTAGGCTGCAAGAGAGGTTCAAAGAGGGAGAGTGACTACAAGTTTGGGGTGAGAGAGTGAATGGAAGCAAATAAATGGAAAAATATGGTCCCTCAACATTTAGAGGGATTTTTGTATTCTCCTCTCTCCCCTGACTTGGTGTATCTACACCAGGGGACTGTGGAATCCAGTCCAACCCATAAGTGGCATGCTCAGTTCATTTGAGCTGCTGAAGAGTGTTGAAGGATTCTGAGATAGTTTGGATTGTCTATTTCTGCTCATGGGATAAGCAATCAGCCTATGTAATGAGGATTTAACAGATAAAGCCATGAAAGGTGGGCAAAATGTCGATGTTATAGAGGCCCTCTGCTTTCTTAAAACTCTGATCTCCTTATGGAAAAAAAAGGCCTCTTCCAAGCCCAAGTGTCAAGCACCTTACTGATTGATTGGGTGTATTAACTTGACAGTGCAGTGGCCAATCCTCTCCCACTGGCCTGAACTCATGCATGGGACACTTCCCACTTGCTCAGAACCCTGCAAAGCCCCCATTGGGCGATGGCTAAATCACTCCTGCTGTCTTTACAGCTGCTCTGTTCCAATGACCCCCAGAAGGTTCTGGGGATTGTTAGAAGAAATTTCTATTAATCAACCACAAACCGACTGTTACAATTTCACACTTTTTTTCCCATCATTTCACACATTTAATGAATTTGGGTGTCTGTTAAATTCAAAACATTTACAATCAGGGCCAAAAAAAAAATTCCCAACAAAACCCTCAACACAATAGACAGCAGCAAGATGGCAAGTGCAACTTTGAGACTGTCCTCCTGGAACTGGCTGTTTAACCTGGAACAGCTGACCAAGAACTAAAGGTTTTACTCCAGCAGTGGCTGCAACAACAGTAGCAGTTTATAGAAAGATTTACCATAAGATGTGGAAATTATTAGGAAGCTTTGGGTGGTTTGTTTGTCAGTGGAGTAAAATCAGGGAATGTCCCCTTCCAAGCCTGATCAAAACCCCAAACTAGGCTTTGCATTTTGTTCCCTGCCCCCTTGTCTCATCTATCCTCTTTGGGAGCTGACTATCTTCCAAGGTCTTCAGGGAACTTACTTCAGGGAGGTGGATGGTCACAAACTACTGATTGTTTCTCAATCAATTCAGAAACTGGCTTTTATCAGCAAGCTGCTATGCTTGTGGTTCCATATAAGTATATGGAACACATAAGATTCTAAGGAATCCTAGAGAGCCTCTAGTCCACTTCCCTCATTTTACAGATGAGGAAACTGAGTCCTGGAGAAGGGAAGTGATTTGCCCTGCCCTAAATCACACAGGTGCCAAGTAGCAAAGCTGAAATTCAAACCCAGGTCCTTCTATTCCAGATTAAATGCTCTTCCCAAAGAGAGAATTCTACAAAGTGCATTTAATCATAATCTCTTTCTTCATCAGAATTAGTTCATCCTGTCCCCTTAAATTAAGCATCTTGTTTTGCCTAGCTATTTCCTCCATGTGCTCCTCAAAGCTCTGAATCCTCCCTGCATCCTTTAGGTTTCTGTAAGGAGATGCTGACTTTGTGCTTACACCATTCTTTAAAAGAGAAAGGATGCTTCCCTGGGTTGTTCTCTAGCCACCCCTGCTGGTTTATATTGAATAGTGGGGACTGGCTTTCCAGTAGCTGTTCAGTTTTCTTTACTCTAAATGAAGGATTTCAGTATGTCAGGGAGGGCTAATGTAATTAGGAAAACCAGATGATGTTGTGAGTTAAGAACTTTTCTTCATATTTCCTTATGTATTTCAGTTTGCCCAAAACAAGGAAAGTCAGAATTTCTTGAACCTGGCTTGATATTAATATCTGCAGCAATTAAAATAACAAAATGTGTAAAACTACAGAATCCACTGACAACCTGCATTGAAGTGAATATTAACAATAACAGCAGTTTCCATCAGTAGGAGGTTTTGCTTTTCTCAAAACAACTCTATCAAGGTAACTATCAACACCTCAATTTTATGGAGAAGGCAGACAGAGCTCAGAAAGATGAAGTGGCTTACTTGAGGTTCCATGGTTAATAAATGGCAGAATTAGGACAAGAACATGGGGCTTCTGATACAAGTCTAATGCTCTATTAAGTAAACCATAGCTTTAGTATAATGAAGTATGAAATTCAGGAAGCCACCATAAACAAATTCTTAATTTAGAAAGGCACTTGTTTAAAAAAAATTTTCTCTTCTCTGCATTTCTTTTTCAAATTTCTTTTTAAATTCAAATTTTTTAAAAAAAATTGTTGATAGCTTTTGCCTTTACATCCTTTACATTTTTATATGTATCCCAGGCAGCATTTGCATTAACTCTAGAAATCTTGGCAAATAACTACTCCTAGAGAGTTTTCTCTTATAATAAAAAATTTAAAATAGGCAGGGAAATAGTTCAACAAAGCCTAGCATTATATGTAGTGCTCTATTCCTGCAGTCCCCCAATTCTTAGAAAAAAAAAGGAAAGAAGTACATTCTCATATCTTACTTTGCATTAGTCTTCCCTCGGTTTCACAATCCTGCTATTATTAGGAGTAAAAAAAAATCCCTAACATCTTCATTGCTCTTGTTTTCCTTATGCTTGAAGAAGATAACTAGGGTTTTTTTTGCTTATTTTTCTATTATTATCTAAAGTAGTAGTTCTCAAAGTGTGATGTGGGGGTCTCCTCAGACCCTTACAGGGGGTCTGAGAAGGCAAAACTATTTTTGTAGTAATACAAATATGTATTAATGTTTAGTATGATAAATATTTAAATATATCCCACATAAAAGCTCTTTAAGCATCGTCAATAATTTTTTACAGTTGGAAGGGGTCCTGAGACCAAAAAGTTTGAGAATCACTGATCTTGGCTACTAAAACTGAATTGTTTTTTCTTTAAGGAATTATATTTATTTCTTCTTGATTATGGGCAACTGATTGTCACAGATCAAAGCTGAGCAAATAGCTTTGTAGTACAGTTACAGCCATGGGACAGAATTTTTGTTACTTTCTTTGTAATTTGCATGTCATCCTCCTTTTTTCTCTAAGTGTCTGGCTGGCAATGGGAACATTTGCATTAACTGGAGAAATAATGGCTAATGTGTGCTCAATAAGGTCTGTTTGCTCTAAAAGGGATCTACTTTTTCTCCTTTTCCTTTCCCCTCAGTTAAATCGGCATTTACAAACTACCTTAGAAACGTTGGCTTCTTAGAAACTTTCTCCAGAGGGAAATACAAGAAAACAAAGTTTGCTCTTGTCTGAGCTCTTAGGATTCTGGGGCCAAAATCATCCTCCAGCCAGAAAGAAACTTAGCTCCCCTGAAGCAGGAATTCTGTGTGTATAATGTCATTCAGGAGAAGAAGGGGGAGAGGAGGACCGACTTGTTTTTGCCAATTTCAATTAGATGTCTAAATGAGACAAGGCCCCTTTTCCTTTTGAGGATGGTTCTACCCGACTAGGAATATCGGAGAAAAGAACAGCTTCTCTCAGCTGGCCCCTTCTGTGGGTTTTCCCATACGAAACTATGTCACCAGTGCTGTTCAGCACTTTGTTATTATGACAGAAAAAAATGAATTTCTAATGCGCTATCTCTACCAGCTGCAAGTACCTTCTCTATTTCTAGTTCGCAAACATGCCTGCTACTGTTTTCTGCTAACTATTAATGAGCCCAGCTCAGAGGACTAGTTGGGAGAGCACACTTTCTAGGTTAGAAGGCTTCAAAAGCTAAAAAAAATCGAAAATGTTCTGTTTCCTTTATTTGCCCTCCTTCCCTTTTTCAGACCTGTCAAAATACATGGATGTTACGCGGGAGAAAATGCGAAATGTTGAACCAGGTCCTGGGGACCCTTCTGAGCATTTCCAATTGTTGGAGATTATTCACACAATTAGGCTTGGGGGTAGCTGCAAGTAGAGTTTTAGGAAGTGTTTTCTCAGTCAGCACAAAATTGTCCCCCTCCCAAGGGTTTTTTTTTTCTACTGCAGTGACTTAAGTGAAGGAAAACATGTTGTGTGGTGAATTTGAATTGAATTATTCAAAACTGTTTTGTGACCTTTGAGATCCTTGAAAAATTCTGTGATGTTTTATTGCCATTTTTGGTTCTGTTCCATTCTTGGAGATATTTGAGGGGTTCTACCAGTTCATGTTTTCATGCTAGGTTCCAGACCCACTCCCTATCAACCTGTCATAATCCTGCCAGGCCCTTTAAAAGGTCATTAATAGGTAACAAAGATAGGTCTCTTTCCAGAGGTTGGAAAACCATATATGTCACCTGAAAAAGAAAGAAGAGCCCCGTAGCACATTGTTCTAGTTAGTTCCTGTAGTTTCAGCACTTAATGCACGTCTCCCCCAAGGGTCAGGCCAGCCAGGGAGGCCTAAAGTAGTAGATCTTTATTATGTGTGTTTTACCTTTAAAATGTTTTTGTTGTCTTTTTTTTCAATTTTAAATTTATTTTATTTTTAATTTATGGAATAAAACAAGCATTTCCATAACATAGTATAATTAAAAAAAGATGATTGCACATCTTAACTCACAGGCAGCAGTCTGGATTTGTCCCATGGGTTATAGTTTGTGGACCTCTGATCTAGAATGGTCGTGGGAATTCAGTTATTTAGAAGCTAGTTCAGCAAGAAACATTTCACAAACCACCCAGAGTTTTAGATCTACCTTAGTGAGCCTCCTGGGGGTTCAATTCAATTTAGATACCTCAGTGGATCCAAGTCCCTGGATGGGCAGTCCTAGAATAGTTTTTAGAGCTCTATTTAGCCTGCACCTAAAGAATCACAAGATCATAAATTTAAAGCAGAGAAAGATGTTAGAGGTAACTGAGTCCAACTTGCTCATTTATAAAATGAGGAAACAGAGGCATAGAAAGGTTATGTGACTTGCCCAGGGTCACATACACTCTATCCACTTATGCCAAGAGTTAGTGCTTCAGGTGGGCTATAAATTAGACACTCATGAGTCCATCTGTAAGTCAATCACACACTCTCGGGGTTAGGATCAATACTGTATTATCTCATGGATGAGGGGAAATAAGAGCAGACTTGAGTAACCTTCATATTCATTCATTTAACACATTTATTGAGCATCTGTTAGACATAAGACTATTTTCTAGGTACTGTAGGGGGTACAAAGAGATATGAGGTAAGGTTTCTATGCTCAAAAAGCTTACAATCTAATAGGGAGATAAAAATATGTGTGTACAGCTATAGCTAATACTTATGAAGAATTTTAAATTCGAAAAGCACTTTATACAAATTATCCCCTTTTATTCTCACAAAATATCCATGAGGTAAGTGCTATTATTAGACCTGTTTTATAGATATGAGGTGCAGAGAAGTTAAGTGAGTTACTCAGGGTCACAGACAAGTTGGTGTGTCTGAGGCAGGATTTGAACTCAAGTCTTCCTGATCCCAAACCCAGTGTTCCATCAACTAAGTCACCTTGCTACCTCTGAGTAATTATAATACCACATAATATACGATGGATGTATAATTATATACTATTATATGGCTGTTCACCAGATAGGGCCCATCTCTATTAGGTTTAGGGGACCTAGAGACAAATAACATTGTGTTCCTCCTTTCTCCCATGCCCTGAACATTTTTATGTAGGCAAGGTTGATTAGGGGCATTAAAGTATAAGAGATTGAGGAAGGGGGGAAGGGGAAGAGGAAGGGAAGGGAAAGGAGGAGAGGAAAAAGGAGAGAAGAGGAGGGGAAAGGAAATAACTTTGAATTTTTTTTTCTATATGCTTAGGATCATAGATGTATAGCTGGAAGGAATTTTAGAGTTAGAGGCACCAGCCCCCTTCATATCATAGTTGAGGAATCTGAAGCCCACAGAGGTTATGTGAATCACATAGTCAGTAAGTGTTAATGGCAGGATTCAAACCCAGATCTTCTTGACTCCCAGTGCAATGCTTTCTCCACACTGCTGCCTCTCCTAATATGTATGTAAGGTACATAGGTTGCCAATACAGGCCATGCATCTGTCTACATGGATAACAACAACAACAATATCGATAGCTAACATTTATATAGCACATACTATATGGGGAGACTGATAGGTATCTCTAGAATATTACCCATCCCACTCCAAGGGAGACTCTTCTGTCTGGGGTAGAACAGAAAGGCCACTACCGTGGCTGCTCTCATTTCTGTACCCCTAAATATTGCTAGTCTAAGGGAATTATTTTTTTCTTAGGTTCAAGCAGCTTTCCTGGTGACTATTTCTTATAGAGGAGAGGGTATGGCAAGCTAATATGACCCCTTGACCCCTTCACCCGAAATACAAGTAACACAGAAGACTGTCACAAACAGTGAATTGTGAGTAAACCCATTATCTGAACAGATAGTAAACAGGAGTAAGAGAAACTAAAGATTAGACTCTACAAGACAAATACATGGAATGAATGAGCTCTCCTACTGGGAGCAAGATACCTCAGTTATGGGAGAAAAAGTCCCCGATTTCACATAGGAAGGAGTTCCCCAAAATCTCTAATGAGGCAAATTGAAAATCAAGGAGATGTTGAGGAGCAGAATTTTCCTCTTGTATCTGTCTTCCCTTGTCTTTTCTCTCTCTCCCTGGAGATGTTTCTGAAGAAAGTCTGGACTGACACGTGTCCTCTCTCAAAGCAGGACGACTGTCTGTGCTGTCCAAAGCTCTCATGCCAACTCATACAGGCATACAGCATCAAGTCATCAATCTCTCCACAAAGGAGGAGAGTCATATGCAAATGCACCAGGTTTAAACCTGATTTCCCTGTATGTGTTGTCCTCTTCAAGATAATGTAAGCCTCTTGTGCTTTCCACCTCCTGCTGAGTGCAATGTGTCCCCTGAGGGAAGGCAGCAAGGGGCTGGGCAGGGATTCTTGCATCTGCCCCAAAGCAAGGATTTCCACCTGTGCCAGCACAAGGCAACTTCCTCCTCCTGCTGCCAGCCTGATCTTCCAGCCAGGATGGGGACGACCTCCAGAGTGAAGAGGAACCCCCTTCACTTCATTTCTCCCTCTCTGTACTACACTTGGTGATCTCCCCAGCTCCCATGGATTTAATTACCAACTGTATGTTTATGATTCTCAAATCTACCTTTCTTGCCCCAGTCTCTCTGCTGATTCTCCAACTGTCTTTCAGACATCTTGAACTATATGTCTAGTAGACATCTTAAATTCACTATGTCAAAAACAGTACTCTTCCCCCTTAAACCCTTCCCCTTCCTACCTCCCCTATTACTGTAGAGAGCCACACCATCCTCCCAGTCCCTCAGGAGGCATCCTTGACTCCCCACTATCTTTCACCCCACCCCCATATACAAGCCATTGCCAAAGCCTGTCTATTTTACCTTTGCAACATCTCTCTAATACACCCCCTTTTTACTCTACCTTAATCTCCTCATGCCTGGAAAACTGCAATAGCCTGTTGGTGGGTCTACCTGCTTCCCATCATTCTCCAGTCCATCCTCTATTCAGACACTAGTGGTTTTCCTAAAGCTTAGATCCAACCATGTCAACTCCCCTACTCAATAAAATTCCAATGACCCCCCTATTGCATCCATGATTTAATATAAAACCCTCTATTTGGCCTTCAAAGCCCTTCATAACCTAGCCCTTCCTACCTTTCCAGTCTTCTAACTCCTCACTGCCCAACACACACTCTTCAATCCAGTGACACTGGCCTTCTGGCTATTCCTCAGATAAGTCACTCACTCCATCTCTCAACTGGGAATTTTCTCTGACCAAACTCCATGCCTGGAATTCTCTCCCTCCTCATCTCTACCTACTGGCTTCCCAGTCTTCTTTAAAGTCCTAAATAAAATCCCATCTTCTACAAGAAGCCTTTCCTAACCTGTCTTAATTCTAGTGCATTCCCTCTGTTATTTCTTATTTGTCTTTTATCTAGTTTGTTGATATAAATATGTTTGCTTATTGTCTCCACTTTAAGGGCAAGGACTGTCTTTTGCCTCTTTTTGTACTCCTGGAACTTAGTATAGTGTTTGGCATATAATAGATGCTTAATAAATATTTATTGATTGGTTGATCCTACCACCACCACCACCACCACCACCACCACCACTACTACTTCTACTGCTACTAGTACTACTACTACTGCTGCTATTACTACTACTACTGGATTAGAGAAGAATCAAGCTATCCTATACATTTCCTTCCTCATTGCCAGGTTCTATTCTCCAGTCAAGACTGAAGGGGAGGATTTCCTTCAGTTGGTGTACAACAGAGCTCATATTTATCAAGGACAACTTTTTTGAGAAAAAAATCACAAAAAAGGACATATGTTTCTTGAAAGTGACAAGAGAGTTTTTACTTTGTTGATGATGAGAGAAGATTCTGGACTACTTCATGTAAAATGATGTGCAAAATTATTTAGTACCCACCAGTGGAATTCTATCATTTCTTTCGCCTATCACTTCCCTAAATAACCACTCAGTACCAATAACAAGGGACCTAAGGCTCAGGAATTGGGGTGATGGTTACAAGTTGCCATGCTCTAAGGATTTGTCTGTTCATGCTCATGGCATTTGGTGGGCAGGAAGGTACCTGGGTAGGGGTATGGTGGAAAAGTCCAAGAAGTCCAAGAGTAGTGTAGTCAAGTGGGAAGCATACTTGACAAGTGATCATCCAGCCTTTTCTTGAAGACCTTCAGTGAATGAAAACCTACTACCCTCTGGTACAATACATTTAGACTGTTCTGACTGTTAGAAGCCTAAATAGCCTCATTGCAAATTCTGCCCGTTTTTCCTTGTCCTACCTTCCTGGGCCAAATGGAACAAAACTAGTCCCTCATCCACCTTACAATTCTTCAGATACTTAAAGACAACTACTGTATCCCTGTGTATTTTTTTTTCTCTTCAGGTTAACCAGCTTCAATTCCTTCAACCAATCCTTTATCATATTAACTAAAGCCTCCACCATTCTGGTTGCCCTCCTCTGGCTACCCTCTACCTTGTCAATGTCCTTCTTAAACTGTGGTGCCCAGAACTCAATCAACACAATACTCCAGATGCAATGTGGCCAAGGCAGAGTACCATGAATCACCTTCTTATTACTGGAAACCATGCTTCTCTTTTCTAATCAACCCAAAATCACATTAGATTTTTTTTTGACTATCACATCATACTGCCAAGTGAACTCCCCTAAAGCTCTCACATCTTAAAAAAACAAAAAACCCAAATCAAAACAAAAATACTAACAATGCCTTCTCCATTATGAATTTGGAAATTTTATTTTTTTGAGCCTAAGTGCATTTTTGCATTTTAATTGTCAAGTTATTTATCTATTAATAAATATTATGAATAATACTTGTTTGGTTATAATAATAATTTAATTTCCCAAAACTTCCCTTACAGTAATCTGGTGAAGTAGCTAGTACAAGCATTATTTCCATTTTACAGATGAGGAAATGCATTTAGGGAAGCTAAGCTGCTTGCCATATAATATACCTAATAAAAGTCAGAGCTAAGACTTGAATCTGGATCTTCAGAAGCCAATTCCAGCACTCTTTCCACTCTAACATATACAGAATGAGGTGCTAAGGCTCCACATAGAGAATACAAATTCAAAGTACTATTTTGCCCAGGTTTCCTCTTTGGGGTTTCCCAGTAGAAACCAGTTCTCCCCATGGCACTTAACCAAGTCTTAAATGAAGTGGTCGCTGTTGTATTTGCAGTCTTATGTAATGATGTTTTGTAGGGCCATTAATATCGGGAGAAACATTCTTAATTCCTGAGGAAAAAAAAAACCTAAATGAGAACAATTTATAAAGGATTTCCTTCTGCAGATAGATCTATAATTATTCAAAATAACTTTTAGGAAATAGGAGATGACTAAGAATCACATTTTGAAGAGCACAGCCAGTTTCATAATTTTAAATGTAAATTTTATTGATGTATTTTGTTTTTATGGCATCTACATTTCTGCCTGTCAGGAATCTCTTTCCCAGTCCCATCTCAGAGTGTCATCCCTTATAATAAATATAGCCTGCATAACTTTATGAGGGTTCTTATCCTAACCCCCAATCACACCAGCAAAGTTGGTTCCCCAGAGGGAAACTGACTACATCTCTCCCTTAGGGTTCTAAGTATACCCCTGAAGAGTTTAGAGTATCTTTCTAACGCTATAAGCTCAAGGACCCATTCCAGTTTGTTATTTTCAATATTCACTGCCAGTTACTGTTAGTTTCTGCCCTATATCACTGACCCATTGATTAGTGGCACTCCACTATTATTTAATCAATTAACATCAATTAGTTTTTGAAAAAGGATATTTACTGAGAATATATAACAAGAATAGATGTTACAAAGCATATTAATCTCCCCCCCCCCTCCTCCAAAAGGATAGTCTCCTGTTTCTGGGAGGAATGGGCTCAAACTTAAATAGTTGATTCAAAGCATCACCCCTACTAAGTTGGCTTCCAAATTTAGTATGACCTATGGCTATATAGATGACAAAGTGGATAGAAGGCTGGACCTTCATTCAGGAAGACTTGAGTTTGAATCCATCTTCAGACATTTTACTTAGTTGTATGACTCTGGGCAAGTCACTTAGCAACTGTATACCGCAGTTCTGTAAAATGGTAATAATAATATCAATACCTCCCAGGGTTTTTGTGAGAATAAAATGAGATAATCTTTGCAAAATATTTTGCAAACCTTAAAGTACTATATGAATGCTAGCTATTATTATGACTATTATTGCTTGAATAAAACATCATCATGGCTCCTGGGTTGATTCACTGCTGGCCCAGATCCTGCAGGTTCCTTCTCACTGGATTTGGCTGCTCACAATCTTTGGTATAGACTCTGGTCATCTGGCAGTTTCGTCTTTCAACCTTTCAATGCTCACAAGACTGTAGTCACCTTAATACTACTTGACTCAAGAGAATAATGATGATGGTGGTGGTGATGGTGATGATGATGTAACAAATATAAAGAAACAGAAGCACCAGGTATGCATGGCCACATGTGATCTTAGGTAGACTGAGAAGTTTGCTGATGCTAGTGCTACCTTTCTACCTACTAATGGTTGACAGCAGTTATTGCCATGACTGTCATCAGGAAAAAGAGAGTGAAGTCAAGTTATTGATGATGTGTATTGGTACATAGACCAACTTCCAGCAGCAAATTAAAAGATCCCTCTTTGTCACACAATAAGTGGACAGAAAATAGTCATAGGATACCTTGCCATGGTCTGAACTGGAGAGCTTGGCCTCTCTATTCCAAATCATCATGGATCCGTGGGTTATTGCATAAGGCAATAGAGAAATGAGTCTTTATTGTTCAGAGCCTGTTACATAAAGATTTTTTTTTAAAAGAGGAAGAAAAAGCAATTTAGCAGAACAACCAACACATCAACAAAATTCCTTTGGTATATGCACCATTTTATACCCACAGTCTTCAACCTTCTTCACAAAGAAGGGGAGGGGAGGTGTGGTATGTGAAGATATGTCATCTCATTTCTCTTCTTAGTCATTATAATTCATGTTATTCTTCTTTCCATTTACATTGTTGTAGTAAATGGTTCTTATAGTTTGCATCAGTTCGTGTAAGTTTCCCGAGCTTTCTTACATTTATCACAGTCATCACTTCATAAAGCATAGCAACATTCCACCGCATTCGTGGATTACAACTTGTTTAGCCATTCTCCAGTCAAAGGGTGACTGCTTTGTTTCTAGCTCTTTGCTACCACAAAGGGTTTTCACATTACATTTGTGTTGCCAATCAGCTTTGTGTATATGAAGATTTGAGCCAAATCAAATTTATAATAAATACAAAGGACTCAAGCTACCCAGTGACATAGGAAAGGAAACTGTAGAAAATTTCACATTGTACTTATTGTTGTACACATGTGTTTTGTTTCTGCCCCCCTCTTACTCCCTGCCTTCATTATAGGCTCCTTGAAAATAGGTATCTTGCTTTATATTTCTTTATTTCTCCTTCCCCTCACTCAGTGCCTAATATAAAGAACTTTACGCCTAGCAGATAATTAATATTGTTGAATTAATTAATTGATTGATTAATGGGTTAATTAATACATGGTGAATATTGCCTGAGTTTCTCCTCATTATCCCTCCTCATCCACAAAGGTATCAGGCTTGAAACTTCCTGTTTAGACTTACTTTGATCTGAAGAAGAATATTGGTACCACTCAGGTTGTCTGCTGAACTATAGTAGAGAAGTCCAGATGATAATTCTTGGAACAGTTTCAAGATATCTTTCTGTATAGAAACTAAATGCTTTTGTTTTTAAAAGTCTCCAAAATATCAGCTTCATTTCATTCCTCGGCATCTATGTCATATAATAGGCAGTCACATAAAGAAAGCCTTGCCCAGAAATGCCATTCAGTTAGGGGTTTTGGTAAGTTACTGTCTTTATTTCATTATTCATTGATTCTTTGTGATACTGTTCCAGTCATCTCCATTCTATGTCACCTAAACTCTAGCCACCATCCCCATCTCTTTCCCCATCAGAAACTTGGACTTTTCCTGTGGGATGCTGAGCTCCTATAACTCAAGCCTATTTGATAGGACCTTATATTTCCTAGAACTAGGTTTCCACTACACTTCCTGTGTATCTCCACACCAAGCTGCCTCATGTATTCTCACTTTCTCCCTTTCCAACTCCCTTTTATGTATCTTCTCCCACTAAAATGTCAGCTGTTCAGATAAAGAACTATCATGCATGCTTTGTTTAATAAATGCTCTATCAATCAAATACCTCTCTACTTCTCTCTCCTTCTGAATTATAAAAAATGGGCAAATTTGAAGATATTAAATCTAGTGTGCTCACCCATGGATGAGATGTGTTCAGTTCCCTTTCACTTCCTTTCCTTTAATCTCAGTTAAAGAGTACATAACTAAATAATTTCTCTCATGTAGAACATCTACTACTGTAGAATAGTTGTAGAACAACTACTGAGACAGGCAAAAATTTAAGTCTTTGCTCCTTTATTCAGATTTGTCTGCTATTTTTTCCCTTTTGAAAAGAATTTCTCAGGTAAACCTTTTAATTTCATTAAAGGTTCCCATTTAGTCTGGTGAGTCATTTAAATAGAATAACAGGGGTCCTTCTCTCCCTTCCTCCCTCCCTCCCTCCCTTCCTTCCTCCCTCCCTCCTTTCCCTTCTTCCTTTCCTTCCTTCCTTTCATTCTTCCTTCTTTCCTTCTTCCCTTCCTTCCATATCTCATTTGAAAAGGACAGTTTAAAAACTCTATACTACTTCTGATTAAACAATACAATTCAATTTTAAAGGATGAAAAAATCCATCAGAATTTAGAATATAGACTAGATCCCATCACTTCTTTGCCCAGCTGACCATAGATTTTCATAGAATTTTAGAGCCGAATTATGTAGATGAGTTTGAAACTCTAATATTCCAAGTGATTCTGAGCCCATGAAACTCCTCTCAAACTTTAATAAGCATATGTTACAGATCTTAGTAAGAGTTACTCAAGCATCTCATATCTACAGAACTGCAGAGCTCAGCTATCCCAGATTGATGGCCAGCTGTCAGCTCTGAGTGAGTGACTGACGATTGGTTGGGTCCCTGCAGGTGGTAGTGACATTGATGGAGAGTGATGGATGACTGTGACGCAGCCCCACCCCACCCACTTAACCATATGCATGACAGAAGGTCTTGCAGGCCCTCACTGACTTGTCTGACAATGCCTTTAAGTAGGCATTTAGATGTGTAAAAAACAATGCATTTGGATCCAGCAGTGATTCTGCCACAAATATGGAGCCATTTAATAGGTTGCTAATGTGAAAATAATTTTCTTTTCTGACTTTTGAATTGCAGAAATAATGACAGATGGGGAGAAACCATAGAACTGATAATGACTCTGCTGAGAGGGGGAAGCAGCTCTTCAGGAAATGTAAAAATAGTGTCCTTATCCTGTCAAAAGTTGACAGGAACCCATCCTTCTATTTTCGCCTTACCTCTTGTCACACCCACTTAGTTTTTTTCTTTCTCTTCCTTCCTCTTTAGTCCTGACTTGGTTGCTTCTCTTTCTCTTTGGTGCATTTTCCCAGGTAGACATGCCTTCCTTTCTTCATCCTCCCTTTTTCTTCCTCTGTCTCTCCTTCTTCTTCCTCTAACTCTTTCTCTCCTCTCTTCCCCTCTTCTTCCTCTTCTGCCTTTCTTTTCCTTTTCTCTAACTTTACCTCTTCCATATTCAGGTTTCATCTTTATAGGAGTTGCAGAAACGGTTTGTATCTTTGGAAATGAGCATCAGAAAACTTTTAGGAGATGGAACACAAAGGACTTATAGTTTATTTTAAATGAGGTAATGCTTATTATATTAAAAAAGGACTTAGCACAGTGTCTGGCAAAAGTAGGTACTTTATAAATGCTTATTCCATTCCTTTACCTCTTTCACGGTGAAATAGAATTAGGACTAGACACTGGAAAGTAGAGTTAGGGACTGAGTACATGTAATGTTGGAAGATGTCTAACCAGAAAGATTAAAAAGAATGATTGAGCAGTCATTTTAGATAAAGGGAAGATACTTGCTTTAAAATAAGGGCTGATTTTTTCTAAAATCATAGTTTTAGAATAGAGAAAAATCATACTATTTATATATAAAAAAGAAGGCATGTAAATCTCACAATGAAATCATTGCTTTCTTAGACTATTTTGAAGGAAAGTCCTAGCTAAATTAGTAAAATATCTGAATTACAGAATATTTTTAAAGAAAAGCCATTTTATTATAGTTGTACTCTGGTGTAGTAGTCAGAGAGTCAGGGTTGGTATAAAGAAGATATGGATTCAAATCCTGTTTCTGAGATATGCTAGGTACAAGACCATAGGCAAATCACTTAATTTCTATGTGATTCAGATAACTCCCTAGGATTTATCTAATAATCCAGCAATGAGTTGGACCTTCCTTGTGGAGGGAAGGGAGTTTCCACACCAAGAGTGTTATTCAGATCCACCCCCCCAAAGAATCTTACTTATTACTTTCAAGTATATACCATAAGGATAATTAAGCTAACCAAGTATTGTCTTGTAATACTAAGGTGCTGAAGAGACTTTCTTTAATAAATACAGGGGATTGATTTATACGGAACAGAGGATAACTGAATCTAGAATAAAAATTTTTTGTTATGAATGGATTAGATTGGATGACCTTCAAGGACCCTTCCAATTCAGAGGTTGTATGTGACTAAAGAGCTTGAAAACAGTTTGGTTTCCTAAACAGCTGAAAAATTCCCATTTTAACCTTATTTTCACAATTTATTTTCTTAACAAACCTTTTCTTTATAGGTCCTACCAAGTTAAACTATAGCCCAGCCCTTGTTCAAAAAAAATCACTAATTCTTAATCAGTCAAATCATAATGAATTTTTTATTATGCAGTACTATGCTAGCATTGTATAGTGCTTTAAGGTTTGCAAAGCACTTTAATAACATCATTCATTTTATTTGATATTTAAATGACTGTGGGGTGACAACTAGTTGAAAGTGTTCTTTTTGTCATGAGTGATTCTGCCCAGGTCTAACAGGTTTAAGAGGCAGAGTGAGAGGGAAGTGCCTTCCAGGTGTGGGGCACAAGAATGAAGATGTGCACACAAACACAAAAGAATGAAGATAAAAGATAATGTGAGGAGAAGGGAAAGGCTGATTTGCCTAGGCTGTAGAGAACATCAAGGGAAGAAGGGGTATTATAAAGCTGGAAAGTTAGGTTAGAGTCAACTTGCAAAGGGCTTTGTAAATGCCAAAAAGGAGTCTGTACTTGATTCCAGAGGCAACAGGGAACAGCTCTCTGCTTTCAGAAAATCATTTTGGCAGCTATGTGGAGAGTCAATTGTGGAGAATAGAGAGCCTTGAGTCTCTCACTCACTAGTTACTAAGTGGTCATTTTCTCAAACAAAATGCCAGAAGTTCAACTTTGACTGCAGGGTGCCCCTGTCCCACCCACCTCCACTGTAGAATGATTGTAGAAGGCCTTCTCCTGAGAAGGCAGATTAAGTTGAGGGTAGGCTTAGAAGACCCTCAAGTGATAACAAGCTGCTCAGAGACATCGCAAGGGGCACAACTGAGTCCAGAGAGAGATATATTTGCTAAAGTATCTTCTCTTCACTTATGAGACCACCAGCCTAGTACAGGTCCTCATCCCCCCTTTGTCTGGACTACTGCAATAACCTCTTCACTGGACTCCTGGTTTCCAATCTTTCCTCTCCCTCACTAATCTTCCACACAGGAGCAATCTGATGGCTTGCTTCCTCTCTCTTATCCCCTTGCCAGAAGGGCTGTTACCCATCCCTGCCCTACTCTTCCCAACCCTCACCTGGGGTCTTCATGCAGGCCACTGCTCTGGGGTTTCTATTTCTTCACTGTAGGATACTATCCCAGGGTATCTCTCCCTCCCAACTAAATGTGTATTAAAAATTAATTTGAGGGTGTGTTTTGTGAAGCTTGCCCTAGTTGCTAGAAGGGTTAGTTATGGCTCTGGCTCTGCCACTAAGTAGTTGTATGACTTTGAATAAATCACTTTCCCTCTTAGAGCCTTTTTATTCATTCGTACAATGAGAAGTTTGGACTAAAAGACCTCTAAGGACCTTTCCAGTTCTAACATTCTATGGAATTTTATTTAAATGAATGGATCCCTCCCACAAGCTCACATTCACAGTCTCCAGCAGGCCTGCACAATGTGTGGCCCAGCATGGCCTGCAGCATGTCAGCATCATGAAATCCTTTAGCATGCTACAATCTATCTGCAGGCTGCAGGTTATGCAGTCTGGTCTACAGGATCTGGAAGTTCAGAGTGGATACATAGCCTTTAAGGATGAACAAAAACAACAGATAGAACTTCAGGAACAAGAAATACTATCTATAGCTAACTGACAAAGTCAAGGATTGATTTAAATCAAACAAATGTGGCCAATGGGAACTTAAATGTAACACAGGGCCCATCTGACCATGGAAAAACGGCTCTGGTCTCACAGGATGAGTTCAGCCTCGAAAGCTTCTAGATAGTAATTCTATGGTATATGTCCTATATTCCCTTGGAAACCTGAATTTGGCTTGTTCTTAGGTCTTGTCTAGATATTCTCACTTGCCTCATAAGCTCACAGGGCACAAGGCATAGAATAGGTATACAACAGAAAATACAGGAAGTAGTTGTACCTGAGTCCATAGATAGTCAAGAAAATCTTCCCCAGTTAGGTCCCACCTCCCCCAAGCACTCATGGAGCCATTCCAACTTTGATTACAACCCAGGGGTTGAAGGTCCTCCATATAGAGAAAGAATTTAGGATACTAGCAATCCAAGTAACCCACTCCTCTAGCCCCAGTCTGGGATTAAGTCCTCCTTTCCAAGTGGGGAAATCAGGGCCATCAAAGTATGAATTTAATTATTTATAATATTATTTCTAACTAATTATGCCAATTGCTGCACTATCTCCCTCCCCCTTACCCACCCACCCACCCCCATCCAATCTGTTGCCAAGGCATGTTGATTTCACCTCTGCAACATCTCTCAAATATGCCCCCTTCTATCCTCTGACATTGCTACCACTCTAGTGCAGGCCCTCATCACCGCATCCCTTGATTACTGCAATAGCTTGCTGGTGGGTCTGCCTGCCTCAAGTCTCCCCCCATTCTAATCTATCCTCCATTCAGCCACCACAATGATTTTCTTAAAGTGCAGGTCCCATCATGAAACATTCCTACTCAATAAACTCCGGTGGCTTCCTATTTCCTCCAGGAGCAAATACAAAATGCTCTGTTTGGCATTCAAAGTCCTTCGTAAATGAGCCCCCTCCTACCTTTCCAGTATTCTTACATCTTATTCCCCAACATGTACTCTCTGATCCTGTTCTGTTTGATTTGAATAAGACACTTCATCTCTTGACTCTGGATTTTCTCTCTGGCTCTCCTCCAGGCCTAGAACACTTTCCATCCTCTGCTCCCATTACTGACCTCCTTGGTTCCTTTAAGTCCCAGCTAAAATCCTATCTTCTACAGGAAGCCTTTCCTAACCCCTCTTAATTCCAGTGCCTTTCCTCTTTTGATTATTTCCTATTTATCCTGCATATTACTTGCTTTGTATATATTTGTTTACATGTCGTGTCCCCCATAAGTTCCTTGAGGGTAGGGAATGTCTTTTGCCACTTTTTGTATCCCCAGCGCTTACCACATTGTGTGGCACATAGTAGGTGCTTAATAAAGGTTTATTGATTTACTAAAAAAGAAATTGTACAAAACTATAGCTCTTATCATCAATCTAACTTCCATAGCAGACCACAATATAACTTTGTATGATACTGACTGTAAATAAACTTCAATATGAACCAAATGTGCCTTGTTAAGTAAAATAACTAACACTCTATACTATCAAAATGGAAAGTCCTCATATCTAATTTTTGGAAAACATAGTTTTGCTTAACTGTCATAATTAGATTTTTTAAAGCTACTTGTTCCTCCAAAATTAGGAGTGTAGTCAAGGGGTATTATAAGCCTCAAATGATGTAATAATGGGTGTAAAGCACTTTACAAACCTGAAATGCCAGTGGTTGCTGCCGTTATCATTATTGTTATTATTAGCCTATAGTTACCAGGTCTCCATAAAGATAATAACCTCATTCTGGAACTTCCTACTGCATTCCAGTTGAGCTCAAGCAATGTTTCTAAAGTAATAAGAGCATGTACTGGTAAATATTTAATAATTGGACTTTCCAGGAGAAAAAAAAAATGTATGTGCACACATTTTGGGTTCAATCTGCATTATTAGCACTTTCTTAAGTCTAAATAATCAACAACAAAAAAATAAATCTTACCCTGACTTGTAGTGGTCTGATTTCAGAGGTGGAAATACTCACAACTACCATTTAACAATGGACTTTCTATATCTAGTCAACTCCAATTTGCCCCAGTACATCCCTGAGTATAGTCCATATGACTCATCATGCCAGTTGAGGGCAAAGTATGGTATTTTTTTCTCCTAGTTGTGGCTCTGTGCACAATATTCTTCAGTTCTAACTCTCTTCACCCCATCTCTGGTCCTTAGGTTCTGGCTCTCTGTCCCACTGATCTCTCTTTCTCCTTTCATGCTGTATTGCTTCATTGCTATTAATTCCTGGTCCTCTAGGTCACTCTTTTTCCTTGTCCTGTATATGCAGCTAGGCATTTTAGTAGGACACTGTCATTTAGCTATGCTGCCATCATTGCTATTGCTAAATGTCACATTTATACCTACATAGGTGTCATCCACATTTTGCTGATGCCACTACCACCCTTTCTTTGGCAAAGTGCCACAACAATTTTGTGGTGATTCAGCCCAGGACAATATGCCTCTTGGCTAATCAACATCTCTCTCTCTCTCTGTCCCTGTCTCTGTCTCTCTGTGTTTCTCTCTGTCTCTGTCTCTCTATCTGTCTCTCTATCTGTCTGCCTGTCTCTCTCTTTTAGTCAGGCCCATTGTTGTTTGTCCTTCATTTTTGGTGAGACCAATGATATCATAGGGTGATGTCTTGGCTTGTGTGTGAATTGGATTTAAGTGAGGCAGGGTTGCACAAACTCATCAGCCTCTCTCTTCCTCAGTCATCAAAGTCCAGGGGCAAGACAAAAAACCAGGACTACTGGCAATGGTCCAGGATACAGTGGATGACCTTGGTGTCTTCAATACCTGACAAAGCTGTAAGCGCTTCACGATGCCTGCTTCATCCACTTTTATGGATGCTGAAACAAATTGTGCTCATTTGCTTTTTCCACCAGGGGAAGTCTTCATGGGTTTGGAGTGGCCACGGACCGGTTTGAGGCCTGACCTTCAACCTACTTTAGCCCTCTGCTGAGAGGGTTTTATCTCGGTGTGGCTGCTGCCCATGCTACAGCTTCTTGGAACTACAGATGAGAGTTGAGTGAATCAGGTAGGCAGCAAAGGTAGATGAATAGCCATGAAAAGAGTTTAGCAAGCCCTCACATCAGAGGTGCTAGTCTTCCCTGAACACCCCATATACCCCAGTCAAGCCCATAGCCCCATCTGAAAGATACACAGAGAAGTCCCTCGGCCAGCTATGCAGACCTTCCCATTCACTCTTCCCAACTGATGCTCTCTAACACTTTGTCATAGACGGCTTAGAATGACAGAATTCCTCTTACCTGTTCTTTGCAAAAGAGTTAACGTGTGTGGTGATTATATTTTCTGATTTTAAAAAAGGTCAAAACATAGTTCTTTTGAAAAGTTCAATTAAAAGTACTTATTTTTTAATTGTAAAAAAATTAATTGATGCTTTGAGTTTTTTTAAACCCATTGCTCTTACTTCCAATAATCCCTTACCAAAAACTCCCTCCCTTTAATCCAAAAAGTCCATATACTTTTTTTTCTTAAAATCAGCTTCTAGGTTTGCTTTATTTATGTCACTCAGTACACAGAGCAAAAGACTACCAAGATAGTATTTACAATAAAGACGATAACCTAGAGAATTTGGAACTCAAAATTATAAAAGCAAACATTAAAAATTATTTTTACATATAATTGGGGAAAATAAAGTGCTAAATAATTAATTTTTTAAAAGATACCTCAGGAACTAGCTAATCTAAACCCCTCATTTTACAGAAGAAACTAAATCTCAGAGATATGGATGTTTCTCAAAAGTTATGCAGAGTTTACTGGCACTTTTTCTTCTCCTGGGGGGAGAAACTGGGGCACAGAGCAGTTAAGTGATTTGCCCAGTGTCACTCAGCTAGGATAGTGTCTGAGGCAAGATTCAAACTCAATTCAAACTCATGTTTTACCCGATTACACACACACATAGCCTATATTAAATTGCTTACCATCTTAGGAAGGGGTGAGAAAGGGAAAAAATTTGGAACTCAAAATTTTACAAAAAAAAAATGTTAAAAAAGTCTTTCTGACTCAAGTCCTGAGCTCTATTGTCTGCATTACCTGCATCTAGCACTGTAGGATTTGATTTTTTCAATGACAGTAGCAGTCATTATCTCCAAATTGTATCCTCTGCTCTGTTTAGGGTATTAGCCATAAGGGTCAAGAATTGTCCAAGAGTAGGATGATTGCAGGATCAGCCATTTAGAACTGAAAGGAGAGAGAAGAATTGATGGTAAGGTGCCCCAGAAGGTGCCTTAGCTTCTTCATCTGTAAAATGAATGAGTTGGTCTGGTGACCTCCTTGTGCGAAAGTATAGAAGCTCCTTCAGGGCAGGGGCTAGCCACTTTATCTTTCTACCTCCAGACTGAGAGTAATGCCATGCATAGTGTAAATGCTTAATAAGTGCTTGTTGTATTTGTACTCATATGGAAACAGATCATTGCGGATCTCATTGGTCCTGGACAGACAGTAGTAGATTAGATCAGGAGTTGATTGTGAATTGAGCATTTCAGGGAGAGGTGAGGGTATGCCTCAGCCCATTTGTACATGTACATATGATAGAAATTCTTTAGTTCTTTAGTTATTCACAACCCTTTCTCCTTGGCCCATCTAATTAGCATAGTAATAATAATAACAATGAATAATAATAATAATAATAATAATAATAATAATAATAATAAAATAGCTAAGTATTTATATATGGCTTTAAGGTTTGTAAAGTACATATATTAACTCAAACATTTGATCCTCCCAACAACCTTGGGATATAGTTGCTATTATCCCCATTTTACAGGTGAAGAGACTGAGGCAGAGGGCAGTTAAGTGTCTTGCCCAGTTCACCTCGATAGGGGTGTGCCTGAGGCAAGATTCAAACTCACATCTTTCTAACTCCAAGTCCTGAACTCTATCTACTTCATGAACTGCATCAAGCATGGTATCATTTGAATTTTTCCAATGACAGTAGCTATCATACCTGGCCCTAAAAATGCAATGTGTGGAACTGTATCCTCTTCTCTGTTTCAGGGCTTGGCCATAAGCAGTAGGAATTGTCCAAGAGGTGAATGACAGCAAGGTCATCCATTTAGAACTGAAAGTAACTCCTTCAATGTACAGATGAGGAAACTGAAGTTAAGTGAATTGACTAAAGTCACAGAACTAGAACAGGATTTGAACCCATGTCTTCCTAAAGTCCAGGATTCTATTCCTTATGCTCCTCCTTTTAGAGATGAAAAAAGGTGGGGTTAATTGACTTGCTGAGTAATGTACTCTGAGATCACAAAGGCACTTTTCAGCTTCCTTTGGAACAAGGCATTTATTTATATAGCATTTTAAGGTTTTCAAATAATTTTACATGCATTACCTCATTTTATCCTCACAATAAGGTAAGTGCTATTACAACCCTTATTTTAAAGATGAGCAAATTGAGACTGAGAGTTTTTAAGTGACTTACCCAGGGTCACATGGCCGGTCAAATGTCAGAAACAGGATTCAAATCCAGATCTTAACTCCCCTATTCACTGTATCTTAACTCAACTACTTTTCAAGCACATGAATGCAAGCAAAAAACATGAGTTCAGTTGTTTCAAAGTTCAGAGTAGTTAATGCTTTTAAAAAATGAATGGGTGGTGGGAAATAAATCATTTTTAAAAGAATGTCTTCTTGAAACATTAATACACTTCTAAGAAAAAAGAAATTTTGATCCTGGAAAGTAAGTTTACGAAAGTAACTGTTTTGATTCTATTTGGTACACACATACACACACACACACACACACACACACACACTCACACACACACACACACACACACAAACAGCTTGGAAACTTCTCATCTTCCTCTACATAATAGAAAGCGAGCATGGGCTGAGGAGGGAGGGAAGGAGTCGATGGTCAGCCCTCCCCCCCTCTCCTCTTTGATTAATCAGGGGCAGAATCGTGCTCCTGTTTTCAGGGAGCTTTCCTATCAGAGCTCTAATCTCTGGAGAATCCAAGCCTACAAAGCGATAACATCTGGTGCCTATTATTTCCCCAGATCTGTTGTGATTAGTCCATATGATAAGTCTGGCCAATTGCTATTAGGGTAAGATTGCTGCACTCCCTCCGTCAGGGGGCTGAAGCTGTCACTTCTGGTCTGTGGCCCCTGCTAATTTGCCAGCACAATTTCCAATATCTGCTAGAATCCCACAAGGAAATCTCATTGCCTTGCAGGGGCAATAGGCGAAGTCATTCCAGACAGAAGGCTAGCACTGATAATAGAAGGAAAGGTTTATCAATTAACTCAAGCAGCTTTGCTTAGACAGTGACAGGACCCCTCCTTGTCATTTCAGTTGTATCATGCTTATGGAGCTGTGCAAAGATTGAGTTGTGGGATGCCTGAAACAATGAATTATCAGTAAGTTGCAATAGCAGTCAGGACAGATGATGAAGCTTTCTAACTGCCTCCTCATAGGGAAGTGATGGACTCAAGATACACGATGAAACATACATTTTTGGACATGGCCAGTGTGCCAGCTTGTTTTGCTTGACTATGCATATTTATTACAAGGATTTTGTTTATCTTTTCTCCCCTAAATTCAATGGGGAGTAGAGTAGGAGGGAGAGAAAATGAATACTTGTTAATTAAAAAAAAAAGAAAAAGAAAATTAAGAAAAGAAAAACAGTTCTGGCCCCAAAATGATCTCTAGTACTAAAGAGACTCCTTTAGCTCTCCAAATACTTTCTCTCTCCTCTCTACATCATGTCCACCCCCAATCTATGCTGGGCAAGCATAATAGTGGTTTGTCATCTGAGATGCACGAAAGGGATTTATGATCATAAAAAGAGAATTTACACATGGTGCTGCAGAAGTTATTAATATCACCTATAATATTACGTGTAGGGAACTGTAGGACGATGAGGACCACAGGCTGTTCATGAGACTTCACTGATGGGCGAAGGCCCCTCTCGGGTGTTAGTACATGTGCAGAATATCCTGGCTCAGTTCTCCGTCCACAGACCTTGCATTCCCCAATCAGCAGAACTCTGATACTAGGCAAGCTCAAACTATAACACAATGTTGCTAGCTCAAGCACAGTCAGCTCTAGCACAAAGAGATATCCAGTATTGCTAACTTATGTATCAAGTATTGCTAGTTCACGTATCAAGTATTGGGAACATTCCGGGAACGAAAAGTACATGGTGTTTTACGGGAGCTGCACTGGAGAAGGACACAGTCAGGATAATGTTGCAAAGAAATGTACTTGCGGATACTTTGATTGCTATTCGCATGGGAAAGATGCTCGGTGTTGCCTATTGGTAAAGATATGTAAACCTTGTTGCTTTGTTCACTGTTACATTGAGGTATTGTTCCCATGAGTAAAAGATATAAAACGCTGAAGGCAGGACCAGAGGGTAGTAGTAGTAGTACTAGTAGTAGTAGGGGTAGGAGTAGTAGTAGCAGTAGCAGTAGCGAGTAGGGTAGCTGCGTAGTTGATTACCCACTTGAGAGAAAGGCTGAATAAACCTTTTGAAACTACACCTCTCTGTCGACTCCACTCCGTTTTCCGGGGACGCCCCAAGACTGCAGGTGCAGGTGAGTATGACTCAGGCAGCCCTCCTCAAGTAACGAGAACCGTTACAATTACCTGTGCCCCAAACCCATCTAAAGTACAGATTAAAGAGACTTCAGCTATAGTAACTATTATTTATATACTACTTTAAGTTGTACAAAGTGCTTTGTGATTATCTCACTTTATTCTCACGATAGCCTTGGGAAGTAGAGGCTATTTTTAATTCACATTTTATAGAAGAGGAGCCTGAGGCAGAGACTAAGTGACTTGTCCAAGGTCACACAGTAAGTGTCTGAGACTGGATTTTAACTTGGATCTTCCCTTACCCCAGATCCAGCACTATCCTCTACATCACCTGGGAAAACAATCAATCAGCTGTTCTGTTAACAAAAAGAAAACCCCCCATCATTTTAAATGATCCCTCCTCCTTGATTGAATTGACAGGTTGTTTCCTATGGGTAGCAGGCTCCAAACAGAAAGGAATTTGGAGGCAGAGATCACAGAAACAAAACCAGTCCCTTAATGAACAACCCAGAAATTGATTCACTCTGGATGTGAGAAAATCTATCACTTCTTTTTGGACCTTCATAGCCCCATAGTACTTTTCAAATGTAACTGATGGTACAAACTTTCTGAGAAGATGACACTTCCTCTTTGTTCAGAATTAAAATGTAAAAGTAAAGTATGTTGTTGTTTAGCTGATTAGTCACATCCAATTCTTACTGTCTTCCCTTTTTTTCTAATTCACTGTTAATTATGACTCATGTTATGATCGTTATGGCTGTTCAGTCATTTCAGTGGTGTCCAACTCTTCTTGATCCCATTTGAGGTTTTCGAGGCAAAGATATTGGAGTGGTTTGCCATTTCCTTCTCTAGTTCATTTTCCAGATGAAAAAACTGAGGCAAACAAGGTTAAATGACTTGCCTAGGGTCACACAGCCAGTAGAGGCCAGAAGAAGGACTTGAACCCAAGTATTCTTGACTCCAAGGACATCTCTCAATCAAGTATGCCACAATACCTTTAATTACTTATTAGCACAGATAATTCTTTGAGGATTGAGAGTTAAGCATCTTCCACCTTTCCCATGTCAAGAATATCTTTATTTTTCATGATAACACCAAAATTTTAGAGGTACTATGGCAGGGTGGATAGGGGGCTGGACTTGGAGGACCATAGTTTGAAACCTTCCTCAGATACTTATTAGCTGTGTAACTATGCAAGTAATTTAATCTAATCCTCAGTTTCCTCATCTATAAAATGAAGGGGTTGGATTCAACCTCCATAATCCCTTCTAGCTCAAAATTCATTTGAAATGATGATTCATGTGAAATTTAAAAAAAATTATCCAACAGTATCTTGGCCCTAGTGGTCCTCATACAATGGACTGAATTTGTCATCTTTCATCTTGGCAATTTCTATTGTTCAGTTACAGATAAAAAACTCATATGACATCCTGTCTAGGATTACTTCGTCTACTCATACTCAAACTTTGTAGGTTGGGTCCCCAAAGAGGCAACTACAACTTTTAAGATTCTATAGGTAATGTTTGTGGGTATCTATACTCCTGATACTGTAGCTCCTGGGCCTCCAAAAGACATATTTCATTTTAACAATCAATCAGGAAACTTAATTAACTCTTTAAAAAGGCATTTACTCAAAAAATAAGAACAATAGTTACAAAATATTCTTCCTATGGACCTAGGGCACATTTTCCCACCCATAGACACAGAGTCTGTTGGGAAGGTGAGCACAACGTAAAGTATCACGATAGACAGGCATATGTATAGGGAATACATGTGGCCAAAGCAACTTAGAACTCTGGAAACACAGGGCCCCAATGTCTTCCTTCCTTCCTTCCTTCCCTCCTTCCTTCCCTCCTTCCTTCCTTCCTTTCTTTCTTTCTTTCTTTCTTTCTTTCTTTCTTTCTTTCTTTCTTTCTTTCTTTCTTTCTTCCTTCTTTCTTTCTTTCTTTCCTTCTGTCTTTCTTTCTTTTTTTCTCTCTCCCTTCCTTTTTTCCCTTTCTTTCTCTTTCTTTCTTTCTTTCTTTCTCTCTCCCTTCCTTTTTTCCCTTTCTTTCTCTTTCTTTCTTTCTTTCTCTCTCCCTTCCTTTTTTCCCTTTCTTTCTCTTTCTTTCTTTCTTTCTCTCTCCCTTCCTTTTTTCCCTTTCTCTTTCTTTCTTTCTTTCTTTCTTCTTTCTTCTTTCTTTCTTTCTTTCTTTCTTTCATTGGAGAGCTTCATTGTGTTTCTCATTGGAACTGTTCTCACAAAGATAATCAATCAATATTTTTAAGCATCTATTATATGCAGGTGTACTAAGTTCTGTACTAAGTTCTGGGGATACAAAAAAAGTAAATCATAGAAAGAAGGAAGGCACTGAAATTAGTAGTGTTTGGGGAAAGCTTCCTGTAGAAGACAGGATTTTAGCTGAGACTTAAAGGAAGCCAGGGAGGTTGGTAGTTGGGAGTAGAGAAGGGAGAGCATTCCAAGAATGGTAGAGAGCCAGGAAAAAGTGCCTGAAGCAAAGAGATGGATGTTCATGAAACACTGGATCAAAGAGCACGTGTTGGGGAGTAAGGTGTAAAAAGGCTGGGAGGGGGGAAGGGGCCTGTGTTTACAAAGGGCTTTGAGTGCCAAATAGAGCATTTTATATTTGCTCCTGTAGATAATAAGAAGCCATTAGAGTTTATTGAGGGGTGTGTGTGTGTGTGTGTGTGTGTGTGTGTGTGTGTGATGATCAGGGATGTACTTCTGGGAAATCACCTTAGTGGCTGAATGGAGAATGGGTTAGAGTGGGGAGAGACTTCAGTCAGGCAGACTCACCAGTAGGTTATTGTAATATTCAAGGCATAAGTGATGAGGGCTTGCACTAGAATGGTGGAAATGCCAGAAGAGAGAGAAGGGTACTTATTTGAGAGATGTTGCAAAGATGAAATCAGCAGGCCTTGGCAACGTCTTGGTTATGGGGAGTGAGAAATAAGGAGGCTTCTTGGGTAATGCCTAAGTTCTGAGCCTGGGGGACTGAGAGGATGGTGTTGTTCTTGACAGTAATAGAGAAAATGGGGGAGAGGTTAGAGGAAAAGATAAGGAATTCTGTTTTGGACATACTGAGTTTAGGATATCTGCTGGACATCCAGTTTAAGATGTCTGAAAAGCAGTTGGAGGTGCAAGACTGGAGATCTGCAGAGAGATAGGACAGGAAAGGTGGATTTGAGAATCATCCACATAGAGTAATTAAATCCACGGGAGCCAATTAGATCACCACGGGAAGATTCCATTGGGAAAATTCCACCCCTCACCATCATCACCCCCTACACAACATAAGCGCCTTTCCCTCCCACCCCAAGTTTACCTCATAGCTTTAGCAAACTACTTTGGAGGGCAGGCTCCCTGCTTTGCTCTGGGCAATGACCACTGAGTAAGAGCTCCACAGCTCCCCTCTTTTCTCATTTTGGGTAGGACAGATGGAGTCACAAGGAATGAGTTGATCTGGAAGAGTTGGGATGTGGATCATGGTTCTTACCTTTCCCCTAAAATCTATCCCTCTTCCAAACTTCCTTGTTACTGCTGAGGGCACTACCATTCCCCTAGTCACCTGGGATCACAATCTTGGTCTCATCTTCAACTCTTCTCATTGAGCCAACTGGTTACCAAATTTTGTAGTTTCTACCTCCACATCTCCCACATCTGTACCTTTTTCTTCATTCACTCTGACAAGTCTGGACTATTATAATAGCTTCCTAATTGGTTTCCTTGCCCCAAGGCTTTCTCCACTCCAATCCATGCTCCATTTAGCTGCCAAAGGGATTTTCTTAAAGCAGAAGTCCGACAAACATCTCCATGCAGTAAACTCTAGTAGCTTTCTGTTGACTCTAGAATAAAATATTATTTTATCTTTATCTCATTGCCAGTTGTCTTGACTTTTGTCTTGCCTCTGAACTTTGATGACTCAGGAAGCAAGAGTAAGGCTCACGACTTTGTGCAACTCTGTCTCATTTAAATCCAATTCAAGTGCAAGTCAAAACATCACCCAGGTTGTCACTGGCCCTTTTCAAAAATGAAGGATGAACAACAATATCTTTCTTAAATTTCTATTTTCTGTAAGTTTTAAAAGTACACAATTATTAGTACAGTACCACTAGTTAGTAAAATCCTATTTTAATTTACAGGTAGGTAAATACATACATATGCTCAAAAATATTTACTGACAGGGTTGCACGATCAAGAGGGTTTGGAGGTGACTACCTTAGAGAGTTTCCTGGGGTACTAATAGTCAGGATATGTCAACAGCTGTGGGTCTGAGGCAGACACACAGGTTTGTCTAGGTCTTCCTGATAACAAGGCCCTTTCTCCTGTCACTGTGCCACATTGCTCTCACATTCTTGTTACTTTTATTATCGTTGTCATCCTTTTTCGATAGGGCTCAGAAAGAAATGAACCACAGTTCATTTTGTATTTTTTTATCTATTTTATTTTTACATTGTATTTATTTATATATGTATGGTTTTATATTTGCATTATTCTCTAGAGTCTAGACTATCACCCAGCTGGATCAAACAGCTGTTTTTTTGTAACTGAATAAAAGTATTGGGATGTAAGTTTATCTTTTGTAGGCACACCAAAAACATTTTGGGAATAACTCCAGTAGTAGAGGGAATGATGGAGGTGATATGCACCTTATCCTTTTCCCATATAGTTTTGTTTTCTTCATCTCCATCTCTCTGTTTTCAAAGTTTTTCATTCTGTATAGCCTGGGGAGTTTGAGTGTTTGATAAAGTGATGTCTATGAAAAACATTGTTCTTAAGTTGTTGTGGATCAATGTCATTTCCAGGAAATTGTGAGCAATAGTTTTGACTGTTCTTACTGTTCTACTGTTTGGAGTCACGGTCACCCAATCCTAATTTAACCACTTACCCTCTTTCTGCAAGGCATGTATATTTGCTATTTACCTCGAAGACTATCCACAAATCAGAAAAAATGAAGAGTTCTGTATATCCAACAGCAAAGGAAAGTGGAAAATTGATCCATGGAGCTGTGCAAACAGCCGTGATAATTCTGCACCGTGCACGAATGCACACAGATATTTCCTAAAAAAGAAAAAAAAAACCATCTTAGGCTATTGGAATTTAGAGCCGAAGGTAATAGCTACAACTCTGAACTTAAATTTTCTTAGGTATGCTTAATTTCCATTACTTCTTTCATGGAGCCTTAGGAGAGAATCCTTTTTTTTTAGAGAATTCTTTATAGATCAAACTTGATCTGGGTTATAATCCTGGGAATTCGGAATGGGAGGCAATTTTTCTGTGACGTAATACATTCTGTGATGGTCAAAGTAGCAAAAATGTAAAAAGACAGACCCACAGCCTACTTTGTAGAAAAAAATTTTAGGTGCAGCCTGAAAAGTACTAACTCCAAAGTCATACCTTTGAAAACTCCCTTTTTATTAAAAAAAATTCTTAGTACTCTTCCTTTTATTTTATTCTTAAAGAATGTCACTTAAGAATTTTAATACAGAACCTAAAGATATTCTTATGAAAATGGGATTTGGAAGAGGAACCTTAGAGATTATAGACAAAGGTTAAGTGACTAGTCTAAGGGCATGTGGTAGAGGAATGATTTGAAACCAACTATTGTGAATCCAAATCCAGTGCCTTTCCCACTGTACCACGCAGCCAACTCATGATACCCCTCCAAATATTTTGCCACATCCATGGATTTATTATTTATTATTCAAGAAAAAAAACAGACTGGAGTGGAGATTTTGTAAATGAATCAATAAATTTGAAGATTGGCAGGAATTAAATTTGAATGACCTAACCCCTGAAAGTGAACTTGTGTGTGTGTATGTGTGTGTGCATGCACATGTGTTTAAATGGTATTAGTGTAATGAAAATGACAAAGCAATACTGAAGATATTATAGCTTTTTCAATCAATAAAAAAGAGAGCTCATTGTAATTAAACATAAAGCATATGTACTCTGGTGTATTAAAGCAATTACTCAACTTTTCTGAATTTGCAAATATGAGCTTGCAATATCATAGATTTTTGCATTGAATGCATAATGATGTGGGGAAAAAACCCTCATGGGATAAACAGGCCTACTGTTCCAGTCCAAGCACAACTCTAATAGTTCCACTTGACTAGGCTTACAGAGTAGCTAAAGGAGGTCAGACCCTCTCCATTGACACTAATGGACCGTTTTATGCAAAACTGTTCAGGCTCTGGAAGGGAACATGTCTGACTGGTGGAGTGATTCACAAAAATCACTTCATTAAACTAACACTCTTCATGCGAATCCTTATTCCCTTTAGCCTGGTAGAAACTGTGAACCATGTCTAGGTACAAAAGGCCAGGGGGTGGAGGGACCAGCATCCAGAGCAAACCTCAAGTTCTAGTTCTTGAATTCATACAATGACCCGGCCCTTGATATTCATAGTAATGGGCTCCTCATTTATCAAGGAAGTTCTCCTACTACAGGTGGTTGGGCCCATATTTCTTTCTATGTTTTCTGTTTTAACAACCTGTATGACATGAAAGTAGCCTTCCTCAAAAATAACTCCAAATGGAGTGTGACGATTTACCCTCTTCCTGGTTGTAAATAGCTTTCCCTATCAATCAAAAAGCATTAGTAAGCACCAGTAAACGCCTACTTCTGCAATGCACAGTGTTGGGTATTGGTGATACAAACACAAAAAAGAAAGTCATGACTCAAGAAGCTTACATTTTATCAGGGAAGACAATATGTACAGCTCAAGCTGGAGGAAGACTAGTTATTATTCATAGGATTTAGAGGTGGAAGGGACCTTAGATAACATCTCTGATCTAGTCCTATCTGCTCATTTTACAAAATAAGGAAACTGAGGCTCATAAAAGTAAAGTGACTTGCCTGAGGCCACTCATGTAAAAAAGTGTCAGATGGGCTTCATGCCCAGCCACTTTGACTACAAATCCACTAATTTTCCCACCTGCCTATTGCTGCTTCTCCTGTTTAGGAGTTCTTAGTCTTTTTATGTGTCATGGACCTTTCTGAAAACCTGGTGAAGCTTATGGACCCTTTGCTAAATTCTAGTTCAAGGTTAGTAAAAATAAAGTTGGAATTTTTTCCTTGCCAAGTTCATAGATGACCTGAAATCTAGATAGGAGGTTAAGAACCCTTACCTTACTTAATAAAACCTTTCTGAGCTCACCTTGTTCTCTGCAAAAGCAAAAGCAAAAGAATAAATGGCTTAAGAACAAGAAGGGCTGAATGTGCTCATACTAATAGAAATTCTTGATCCAGCAAGTCTCCTTGCTCTTTCTCTACATAGTAGGACATTTCCCAAAGGTTAGGAAATACTAGAGAAAATGGAGCTTGATTTTAGGAAAAGAAGAAAACAGTATCCCTGAGCAGTGGGGCAGAAAAAGGAGGATGAAGAGATGACAGAGAGAACCAAGTCAAAAGCCTTGGTGGACATGGAACAATTAAAACTTTTTAAGGCTTCTTCAGTCCCAAGTGCAGTATTTCCTCAATCCGCTTGTTGAATGAATGAATGAATGAATTGAGGTTGACAGAGCTAAGACACTACTGCAAGTTGTCAAAGACCTTAATTCTCCCGCCTTTAATTTGAATACTGATTCTCTTATACTTTGATAGTCTGGGTGAAATGTTTCCACCAATCACATGCCTTTACATCTTTTGTAGAGAGAGTGGGAAACATGAAATTTCCCTTAGTGATAATATTCAGATTTTCTCTTCCAAAGATATGAAAGGAAAAAAAAGAGCCCTATACCTTTAAGAACTCAGTGACCAGTAAGGTCCATTTTGTTGCAGTTTGGGCAGCCCTTGACTACTCAGAGCTCAGCTGCACCCCAGCTAATTTCCATAAGCATCATGTGGTGTTACAGAAACCACATTTTGCCAAGCTGTCAACTGTACAGCCTTCTCTTTGCTAAACAGACTCCCATTAAAACTGTCTGCACAATTTGTCAGTTAAATGAGGTACAAGAGGGACGCTCTATTTGCCCCTAATTAGCTGTGCAGACTACCTTTGTCTGTTTGATTAAGTATTCACATTATCAATTTTGTTTAATCTGATTCATTTCACACACCTCCCCTGGGACTCAGCCCATACGGTTAACTAATCTCTGATATCATCTCTCATATCAGGCCGCTCCCCCAGAACACATCCTTCCCACAGGCACAGCAATAATCAAAGTCTTCAGAGGGGCCAGTCCAGGGAGGGACAAACATGGAACTACTGGATGGGAGCTGAATTCTGGCATATTTAACCCAAGGTACAAAGGAGCTGTCACCCTCAGTACCGTCTGTAATCATCAATTCATTTCATTCGTTCATTCATTCATTCAGTATTTACTGAGTGCCTATTTAGTGCAAGGTACTGTGCTAGGGACTTTAAAGTATACAAAAAAAATGCATTAAACATAGTGTGTGCCCTTAGGGGGTCTAAATTCTTAGCTCTAGGGCATACTTTCTAGGCTGATCTGGAAAATGCAACTCCTCCTTGGAGTCCCAGGTTTTGATGCTTGTCACCTGACATATTTATCACCCAATAATACCTAATGGTAATCATAGACAACTGCATAGTGTTTTATAGTATGTAAAGCATTTTCATGTGCATTGTGTTATTCAGTCTTCAGGACAAACCCATGAAATAGTCAGGGCAGCTCTTAGTCCCATTTCCAGGAATGAGGAAACCAGCTCAGAGAGATTAAATGACTTCTCCAAATTCATAGAACTTTAAGTGGTAGGGCCAGTACTAGAACCCAAGTTTTCTAATCCCTAATCCAGGGTTTTTCTGCCATATTATCATTTCTATAGGCTTCAGCAAAAGGTGTGATGATGGCTCATGTTTCAATAGTGCCTTTTTTCTCCCTTTCATGCCATGTTCCAAAAAAAACCAAGAAAAATAAAAGGAAAAAATATGCTTCAATCTGTATTCATAGTCCATCAGTTCTCTCTATGTATATGGATAGCATTTGGAATTATGGTGGATCTTAGAGTAGCTAAGTTCTTCACAGTTGATTATTGTTCCAGTATTACTATTATGTGTACATTATTCTGCTAGTTCTGTTCACTTCATTTTGTGAAGTTCCTATATCTTTCCAAGTTTTTCTGAAACCATCCTTTTCATCATTTCTCATAGCACAGTCAGTCAGTCAACCAATACGCATTTAGTGAGTATTTACTATGTGTCAGTCACTGTGCTAGATGCCAGGGATACAAAGAAAGGCAAAAAAATAGTCCCTGCCTTCAAGGGGTTTACATTATATATCCCATTGCATTCATATACCATAACTTATTCAGCCATTCCCCAATTAATGGACATCCCCTCAGTTTCCAATTATTTTACCACCACAAAAAGGGCTGCTATAAATATTTTTGCACATGTGGGTCCTTTTCCTTTGGTCTCTTTGGGCTATTGACCAAGTAGTTGGGTTAAAGAGTATACACGTTTTAATAGTCCTTTGGACATAGTTCCAAATTGTTCTCCAGAATGGTTGGATCAACAACTCTACCAAGAGCACATTAATGTGCCTGTTTATCCACATCCTTTCCAGCATTTGTCCTTTTTGGTCACTGTTAGATAACCTGATAGATTTGTTCCTCAGAGTTGTTTCCATTTGAATGAATAATGCTTTAAAATTTATAAAGCACTCTGCTAATAATTGCCCTCTGAGGCAGCTAGCGCTGTCGTCATTTTACAAAAGTAGGCACTAAGGTTCGTAGAGATTAACAGGCTTACCTGGGGTTATCTGGCTGACAAGTATCTATAACTAGGGTGGAGTGATTAGGGTTTCATCCTAGATGATATGATGGTATACTTAGTTAATCCACTAAAAATCTAGTTGAAATAATGAACAACTTGAGTAAAGTTGCAGGATATAAAATAAATCCACATAAATGATCAGCATTTTTCTATATTACCAATAATAGCAGGAAGAGAAAAAGAAATAATATTTAATTAAATTGCAAACATTATAAAATACTTGGCAATCTACTTGCCTAGACAAACAGAGGAACTACATGAACACAATTACAAAAGACTTCACACAAATAAGGTCAGATCTAAACACTTGAAGAAATATTAATTTCTCATGGGTAGACTGAGCCAATATAATAAAGATGACAATTATACCTAAATTAATTTGCTTATTCAGTGCCATACCAATCAAATTACCAAAAATCATTTTATAGAACTGGAAAAAAAATAAAATTCATCTAGTCAAGATGGTCAAAATGTCAAGAATATCAAAAGAATAAAAAAAAAATGAAGGAAGATAGCTTAGCAGTACCAGATCTCAAATTGTGTTACAAAGAGGTAATCATCAAAACAATCTGGTACTGGCTAAGAAATAGAATGGTGAATCAGTGGAATAGATTAGGCATATAGTGTTGTTATTCAGTCGTGTAGTTGTGTCCAACTCTTCCTGACTCCATGAACCATAGCACACCAGTCCCTTCTACCTTCCACTATCTCTCTAAGTCTGTCCACATTCATATTCATTGTTTCTATGACATTATCTATCCATCTCTTCCTCTACTGTCCCCCTTTCCTTTTTCCTTCAACCTTCTCCAACATCAGGGTCTTTTACAATGAGTCCCTTCTTCTCATTATGTGGCCAAAGTATTTAAGCTTCAGCTTCAGAATTTGACCTTCCAGTGAACAGCCTGAATTAATTTCTTTAAGTATTGAATAATTTGTTCTCTTTGCTATCCAAGGAACTCTTAAAAGTGTTCTCTTGCACCACAACTGGAAAGTGTCAATTCTGAAGCATTCAGCTTTCCTTGTAGCCCAACTCTCACAGTTATACATTGCTACTGGAAAAACCATAGCTTTGACCATGTACATGGATCTTTCTTGGTAAGGTGACATCTCAGCTTTTTAGTATGCTATCCAGATTTGCCATAGTTTCGTTTCCAAGGAGTATCTTTTAATTTCATGGCTGCAGTGACCGTCTGCAGTGATCTTTGAGCCCAAGAATATAAAATCTGACACTGCTTCCATTTCTTTTCCCTCTATTTGCCAGAAGTAATGGAACCAGTTGCCAAGATCTTAGTTTTTTTTTTTTAATATTAAGCTTCAACCAGCTTTCCACTTTCACCCTCATCAAGAGACTTTTTAATTCCTCTTCACTTTCTTCCATCAGAGTGGTATTGTCTACATATCTGAGCTTGCTGATATTCTTCCCAGAAACTTTAATTCCAGCTTTTGATTGGTCTAGCCTGGCATTTCACATGATGTACTCTGCGTATAAGTTAAATAAATAAGGTGACAATATACAGTCTTGTGGTACTCCTTTTCTAATCTTGAACCAATCTGTTGTTCCATATTTGGTTTTACCTGTTGCTTTTTGACCTGAATACAGGTTTCTCAGGAGACAAGTAACATGATTTGGTACTCCCTTGTCTTTCAGGACTTGCCACATTTTATTTGTAATCCACACAGTCAAAGGCTTTAGTGTAGTCAGTGAGGCAGAAGTAGACATTTTCTTCTGGAACTTCCATCTTTCTCCATCCAGTGAATGTTGGCAATTTGGTGTCTGGTTCCTCTTCCTCTTCTAAAATCAGCCTGCTCTTTTGGTAATTCTCAGTTCATAGATTGCTGAAGCCTAGCTTACAGAATCTTAAGAATGATCTTGCTGGCACGTGAAGTGAGCATAATTGTTTGGTAATTTGAACATTCCTTAGCATTGACCTTTTTTAGGATTGGGATGTATACGGAACTTTTCCAATCCAGTGGCCATTGTTGTATTTTCCAAATTTGCTGGCATATTGAGTGCAGCAGTTCAACAGCATCATCTTTCAGAGTTTTAAATAGCTCACTTGGAATTTCATCACCTCCACTAGCCTTATTGTTAGCAATGCTTCTTAAGGCCCACCTGACTTCTTTCTCCAGGATGTCTGGATCTAGATCAGTAACTATACCATTGTGGTTATTGATGATGTTAAAATCTTTCTTGTATAGTTTGTGTGTGTGTGTTTGCATGTGTGTGTATTCTTGCCACCTCTTCTTAATCTTTTCTATTTTTGTTAAATCTCTACCATTTTTGTCTTTTATCATGCCCATTTTTGCATGAAACTTTCTCTTGACAGCTCTAATTTTCTTAAATTTTCTTAATCTTGTCTTTCCTATTCTATTGTTCTCTTCTATTTCTTTGCATTGCTCATTTAAGAAAACCTATTAAAAAACCTAAGAAAATTCCTATTCTCTGGAATTCTGCATTCAGTTATGTATACCTTTCCCTTTCCCCTTTCCCTTTCTCTTTCCTCATCTATTTGTAAAGCCTCAGACATTTACTAGACCTGGGCAAGTCACTTAACCCTATTTGCCTCAGTTCCTCATCTGTAAAAAATGAGCTGGAGAAGGAAATGGCAAGCTACTCCAGTAACTTTGCCAAGAAAACCCCAAGTGGGGTCACAAAGAGTTGGACATGACTGAAATGACTAAACAACAAATATATTTAAAATCCATCTCTTCTCCCTTTCACCCCAGCCCCCCCAATTGAGAATGAAATAAAATTAAAACCCATACTGCAAATATCTACAGTCAAGCAAAACCAATTTCTTCATCAGCCATGTTCATATAATATATATGTGTGTATGTATGTGTGTATGTATGTATACACACACATACATGTCTTATTCTGCACTTTGAGTCCCTCACCTCAGCTGATATGCAATAAGTGGATAAAGCGCTGGGCCTAGAGTCAGGAGGACCTGAGTTCAAATCCAGCCTCATACTTTTAATAGATATTTGGTTCTGGGTAAGTTACTTAACTTCTGTTTGCCTCAATTTCCTCAACTGTAAAATTGTGCTAACAATAATGCCTACCTCCCAAGGGTAGTGTGAAGATCAAGTGACACAATATTCATAAAAATCATCTAGCACAATGCCTGGCATATAGTAGGCATTGTATAAATGTTTATTCCCTTCTCTTCCCCATGAGGTAATGGGTGGCATGTTTCATCATTATTCCTCTGGAATCACGGCTAGTCATTATACTGATCAGATCTCGTTACTACCGTATCGCTGTCACTGTATAAATTGTTTTCCTGTCTTCACCTATTCCATTATTCATCTATTCATATAAGTCTTCCAAATTTTCTCAAAACCATTCCTTTCATAATTTCCTATAGCACAATAGTATCCTATCACGTTTATATATCATAACTTGTTCAACCATTCCTCATTTCACAGGCACCCCCTTAGATTCCCATTCTTTACTACCTTGAAAAGAAACAAAATCTATCATCTATCTATCTATCTATCTATCTATCTATCTATCTATCTATCTATCTATCTATCCATCCATCCATCCATATATTTGTACATCCTTAATTAGAGCTTATTTTGCTTAGGATTAATCCCTCCCAAGTTGCAGCCAAGATGGCAGAATAAAGGCAGGGATTCTCCTGAGCTCCCTCCCAAATCCCTCCAAAAACCTTTAAATAATGACTCTAAACAAATTCTAGAATGGCAGAACCCACAAAAAGATGGAGTGAAACAATTTTCCTGCCCAAGACAACTTAGAAGGTCAGCAGGAAATGTCTGTTGTAACAGGTGAGAAAGGAGCACAGTCTAGTGCAGGGCCCACGTCAGCACAGACTGGGTCCCAGCAAACCAGGAGCAGGCCTTGGAGCAACCGAATGAGTGGTAGCAACAGTGGTTTCCAGACCTTTTAGCCCCCAGATAGTAAGGCGATTGGACAATAGGTCAGAAGGAGATTAACAGGGGTCCCTTTGCTGGTACCATGAGCAGGACTCTGTTGCATTACCTATACTTGGATCTGGATCACGGTCCTGGGTCTAAGTACCAGTACCCAGTACAAGAGAGTAGTAAACACACCTCTCCCTAGATCATACCACCCTGGAAGAACCAAAAACTTATGGGTCCCCAGAATTGCCTCTGAAAACAGTTGCACAAAAAATCTGAAGCTTCAGACAGCGTACCCTCCACCCTGGAAGCAGAGCCCTACTTTAGCATAGAGTTAAAAGTCAGGAAGTAGGCTGGAAAACAAGCAAGCAACAGAAAAAAAACTTGACCATAGAAAGTTACTATGATGACAAGGAAGATCAAAATATACATGGAAGAAGACAACAAAGACAACAATGAAGATCAAAACACACACTCAGAAGAATACAAAAATCAAAATTCCTGCCTTCAAAAGCTCAAAGAAAGTATGAATTGGTCTCAGGCCATGGAAGAGCTCATAGTGGCTTTTAAAAATCAATTAAGAGAGATAGAGGAAAAATTGGGAAGAGAAATGAGAGTGATGCAAGAAAAGCATGGAAAAAGAGTCAACAGCTTGGTAAAGGAGGCACAAAAACAACTTAAAAAGAATAAGCCAAATGGTAAAAGAAGTACAAAAATCCAAATGACCAGAAGAATGTCTTGAAAAACAGAATGGCCAAATTGAAAAAGAGGCATAGAAATTCACTGAAGAGAAGAACTCCTTAAAAAGAAGAGTTGGCCAAATGGAAAAGGAGGTACAAAAGCTCACTGAAGAAAGTAAGTCCTTAAAAGTTAGAATAAGGCAAGTGGAAGCTAATGACTCTATGAGACATCAAGAAACAATCAAATGAAATCAAAAGAATGAAAAAAATAAAAGAAAATGTGAAATATATATCCATTAGAAAAACAACTGACCTAGAAAATAGGTCCAGGAGAGGTAATTTAAGAATTATTTGACTACCTGAAAGTGATGATCAAAAAAGAGCCTAGACATCATCTTTCAAGGAATTATTGTGGCAACTAGGTGGCGCAGTGGATAGAGCACTGGCCCTGAAGTCAGGAGGACCTGAGTTCAAATCTGGCCTCAGACCAAACACTTGATACTTACTAGCTGTCTGACCCTGGCCGAGTCATTTAACCCCAATTGCCTACAAAAAAAAAAAAGCAATTATCAAGGAAAACTGCCCTGATATTCTAGAACCAGAAGATAATACAGAGATCGAAAGAATCCATCAATCACTTCCTGAAGAGATCCCAAAATGAAAACTCCCAGGAATATTATAACCAAATTCCAGACCTCCCAGATCAAGGAGAAAATACTGCAAGAAGACAAAAAAGAAGCAATTCAAATATCATGGAACCACAGTTAGGATGACACAAGCTTTAGCAACTTCTACATTAAAGAATCAGAGGGTTTGGAATATGATATTCTGGATGGTAAAAGAACTAGGATTATTACCAAGAATCACCTAACCAGAAAAACTGAGTGTAATGCTTCAGGGGAAAAAATGGATATTCAATGAAATAAAAGACTTTTGAGTATTCCTGATGAAAAAACCTGAGCTGAACAGAAAATTTGACTTTCAAATACAAGATACAAAAGAAGCATAAAAAGGTAAACAAGAAAGAAAAGTCATAAGGAATTTGATTAAGTTAACTGTTGTTTATATTTCTACGTAGGAAAATGTTTATAACTTCTAAAAACTTTCTAATTATTAGGGCAGTTAGAAGGAGTACACATAGATAGAAAGCAGAGGTGTGATGGTATGATTATCCAAAAAAAATAAAATTAAGGGTTGAGAAAGAAGAATGCACTGAGAGAAAGGGAAAGGGAGAGATAGAATGGGATAGATTATCTGACATAAAAGAGGCCTGAAAGAGATTTTACAGTGGAGTGGAAAATGGGGGAAGCAGGGAGGAGAGCACATGCAAATGATCTACTGTGAATAACTTAGCTATTCTTAGCAATGCAATTATCCAAGGCTATTCTGAAGGGCTTATGATGAAAGGTGCTGTCCATTTCCTGAGAAAGAACTGGTAGAACCTGAATGCAGATCTAAGATACTTTATCTTTACTTTCTTTATTTTTCTTATTTTTTTGTCTTTATTTTCTTTCACAGAATGACTTACATGGAAATGTGTTTTGCATAACTACACATGCATAACCTATGTAAAATTGCTTGCCTTCTCAATGGAGGGAATAGGGGAGAGAGTGAAAGAATTTGGAACTCAAAATTTGAAAAAAAAAGTTAAAATTATTTTTACATGTAATTGGGAAAAACAAAATATTAAATAAGATTAAAAAAAAGAATCTCTCCCTTGATCTACCCTTTAATTTTCCCTTTGCCCTCCTTTCTTGACCTCCTATTTTCCATTTGATTGTAAAGTATTTCTATATTTAATTTTATGTGTGTGTTTGTGTTTTCTTCCCTTCTTTGACCAGTTCAGATGACAGTGAGGTTCAAGTGTTAGCTGTTCTCCCCCACTCCTTCTTACTTGTTTGTACCAATGTCTGCTTTTGCATGCTGATTATGTGAGATAGATTTCCCTAACTTTCCTTTCCCTTCACTCTTCCTCTCTGTATGGTTCTTCCCTAATTTTCCACTCTTCTCTTAAGATCATCAATGTAACATAACCAATCTTGCGTTGTCTAATTAGATCCCCTCTAAGACCTTAAATGATAACAGGGTTCAAAGAAGTGACGTGCATAATTTCCTCATATTTGAATGTAAGTAATCTATCTTTGGTTAATCCTTTATGATTATTCATTCAGGTTTACTTTTTTATGTTTTTCTCAACTCTGAATTTCAAACAGCTTTGTATTTAAACTTTACTTAACCTAGATTGCCTTCTTGTTTGGGGTGGTGCGCTTGAGGAGTAGAGATGAGTGCATGATTGACAATACCTGCTCTGCATGTAGGTACTGGGCATGGTTCTTAAAAGTTACTAAATCTTTATATCAGGAAAGCTTATATGTCCTGTATTTCATTAAAGATCCATTTTTTTCCTTATAGGATTATGCTCATTTTTTTCCCTAATAAGTTATTTTTTGGCTGTAAACCTGTATCCTTTGCCTTCTGGAACATCATTCCCAACCTTTCCACTCCTTTATGGTGGTAGCAGCTATATTGTGTGTGATTCTAACTGTTGTTCCTTGATATTGGAATTAGGGTTTTTTTTCTAGCTATTTGTGGTATTTTTCCTTTGTTCTGGGAGCTCTGGATTTTGGCTATAATATTCCAGAAAATATTCATTTTGGGGTTTCTTTCAGAAGGTGACAAATGGATTCTTTCTATCTCTACTTTGTCCTCTGGTTCTAAGAGATCTGGACAGTTTTATTTTTATGTTTCTTGAAATATGATATCTAAGTTCTATTTTTTGCTCATGGCTTTTGGGTAGTCTAATAAGTATTAATTTTTTTCTCCTCAATCTGTTTTATATGTCAAGTTGTTTTTGCTATGAAATATAGTACATTTTCTTCTTTGTTTTCAGGCTTTTGATTGTTTTAATATTTCTTGTTGTTCCATGGAGTCATTGACTTCTATTTAGTCCATTCTAATTGTCAGGGAGTTTTCTTGTGTCTTGAGCTTCCCTGTCAGTGGAGCCAAGAAGACCTGGATTTGGAGCCAGGGGACCTGGGCTATAATCACAATTCCACTACTTAAAGTGACCCTAAGCAAATCACCTCACCTCTCTTGGCCACAGTTAAGCCTCAGTTAAAATAATTAGAATTTCCCCCTCTCATTACTTTATTTTGGCTATATTGACTTGGCAGAAAATGGAGTATAGAGATATATTGGGAGCTACTTTTGGTTATGTTTATACAAATTTTAAATAATCCCTTAATACAGCAGCAAAATCTGTCATGATAGTTACATCAGAATCCATGATTTCATTGGGATAGGGAATTTAAGTGAGAAAACTACCTCTTCCAATATATAAATCAGCAACTGCTCTACAACTTAGTCTTGGAGACATACCTGGAGAACTGAGAGATGAAGTTATTTACTCAGGTTACAAAGTTTGTATGTTCAGAGGCAGAACTTGAACCAAGGTCTGCCTGACTCTGAGGCAAGTGTGCTATCTACTGCACTGTAATACTTCTCTAAATAGTTATTTAACGACAAATATATACCCATGTGTATATAAGTACATGTATGTACATACATGTGTAGATGTTTATATGTGTGTGTATGTATATATACATATATCATATTGGACTGATAGACTGGATTTTTCATTTTTAATTTGATTACTTTGGTTTTACATATGTGTTGAGTGATGGAGTGAAAAGAGCACTTGACTTGTGTTAGGAGACCTCAGTTCAAGTTTCAGCTTCCTCAGCCAGCTCTAGCTATGCAACCTTAGGTAAGTTTCTTAACCTCTCTAATCCTCATATTTATGACATGAAGAATAATGCTATTTGGGTTACTTGTGTCATAGGTGTGGTATAAGAATCAAATAAGATAATATATGTAAAGCAAAATATTAATGATAATCACATAGCCAATTCCATTTTGGTCTGTTCTGGTCACTGAGTCATGGACCATCATTTAGTGATTTGAGGACTGTTTAATCAACCAACTGAGGGTAACTTATGAGCATCAAACCCACTGGTGAGTTAGTGGAGTGTATACCCCAAGCATGTAAAGACTTCCCCCAGGAATGGATGGATGAGAACAATTTGTTCCAATGGCCATAAAGGTGGCTGACATAGGAGTTGTGTAATGCTTAGAACTTGGCAAGACATCAAAGACACCAAGGTCATCAATTGCACCCCAGGCCATGGCCAGGCCTCTTGACTTTTCTCCTGCCACTGGACTTTAATGACTCTGGAAGAGAGAATGAGGCTGATGGCTTTGTACAACTCTGCCTCACTTAAATCTAATTCATGCACAAGTCAAGACATCATCCCATGAATGGTCGTTAGTCCTCTTTGAAAACAAAGGACAAACAACAGTCAACCCATCTAGATAATCGAGGCAAAAGTAGATTCTCTACCTCTTGCTTTAAGGAAATAAAGGAAAAGATAGATTTTGAAAAGGAAATGAAATGACAGACTTTAAACAAGTTACCTCTGGAAGTGTATTTTGCAATCACTTAATAGGCTCTCTAGTCCCTGATTAGATTTTTCTCTCTGTGTTTTTACTAATACCCACTTGAACATTTTTGTTATTTAATTTAAGCATTATGAGCGATGCCATTTCCCAATGAACAAACTGGCTATTTTAGATTTAATACAGCCACCACAGAAATCTGACCTCTTGAATCAGCAGAATGTTCTTCCTGGTATTAAACTTCTGTAAATAAACATCACTTGGAGCATGCAAGCCAGCAAAGAACATCTGGCTCAGAGTGTTAATAAAATGAGCCTAAAGTTTTTATTTGAAGAAAAAATTGGATGGGAAGCTCACAAAATCTGCTGTGTGTATTGTTTCCATTCATGCCCAATTTCTAAAATAGATACAATAATTCTTTAAGTATGGGTGGAAAAACAGAGCTAATATAAAAATTTAATGCAAAAATATATTACAGAATGCAAAGAAAAGTGAGAAAATAGGACAAGGGAGAGTTTAATGGTTTATTCCAAACCTGATAGTTATTACTTAAACTAATCAGTTCCCTTATTTATGAGAACAAGTTTTTGAAAAATTATATAAACTACATTCTGGGAATCACTCTGACTCACTAGTGCTTTTCATACAATGCCATTAAGTATCAATACTTATGCTCATTGGCATTGACATCAGTTTTCTATCAAGCTTATGAGTAGCCCTGAATATATGTTGTGTTAATTAGAAAGGATATTGGATGTGGGAGATGGCAATTTTACTCCCCTTTGTCTCAGTCAGCACAAAAGATTACAACCAATTATGGATGAGTGCATGGATATTAATTCACCCTGAAAAGGGAAACATTCTGGGAAAGTGGTATATTTGCCTATGCCTTTGTTGAAAATCTATTGGCTGAGATCCTTAGTATCTCTGCTGAGCCCAAAGTGAGGAAGAGATTTAGTAATTACCTGGTTTATTTTATCAGTGAGACAAACAAATCTGCACCTGGAGTCTGAGACCCCGAGTTAAAATCCCAGTTCTAAAGGGCAGCTAGGTGGCGCAGTGGATAGAGCACTGGCCCTGGATCCAGGAGGACCTGAATTCAAATGCGGCCTCAGACACATAACACTTTACTAGCTATGTGACCCTGGGCAAGTCACTTAACTCCATTGCCTAGCCCCAAAGAAAAAAAATCCCAGTCCTACTGCCTTTAGCGTCTGTGAACTTGAGCAAGTCACTTAATGTCTCTGGAACTCAGTTTCCTTATTTTTAAAATGAAAAGATTGAGTTAAGTGATCTCTTGTGGCCTTTCCCGATCTATGATCCTAAGACTTTTGTGGAATCTTCATGTCACTTAATGAGACATCTAATACAAACACACTTTACCCCAGAAAGCATAATGTAGAAAAGTATTTGGGGGCAATTTTGACATCCTCCATTAATGAGACATGACCAGCTGATGCTAATGTGATGCTAATGCAGTGGACTCCGTGCTTGGAACCAGTGGTGTTGCTTTGCATAGGCAGCTTACAGGCAATATCTCATATCACAGTTCATGTTTCATAACCAAGCTTTAAAAGATCCGTACCACGATATGAGGTACATTTGCCATAGGGCTGTTCCGTATTGTTTCACCAGTGCCACACCAACTCATCAAAAGCAAAATTCTGAACTTTGGTGATTCAGCAGTTATTTCTCCTTCAAGGATAATGTTACCTGCTATGCGGCAGCTAGGTGGTGTGGTGGATAGAGTGCCATGACTGTATTCAGGAAGACTTGAACACAAATCCAACCTCAGACACTTCCTAGCTATGTGACTCTGAGCAAGTCACTTAACCTCTGTTTGCCTCAGTTTCCTCATCTCTAAAATGGAGATTAATAATAATACCTACCTCACAGGATTATTGTGAGGATCAAACAAGATAATAATTGTAAAGCACTTAGCAAAGTGCCTGGTACATAATAAGTGCTATATAAATGTTAGCTATTATTAGGTATTATTAATGACCAAGTTAACGAAAGTCACCCTCAATTTTAGGTCATAAGCCATTTAGCAAGACAGTAGGAAATCTGAGGACATTTGATCTGAGCAGCACTATATGAAACCAAAGAGACAAGTAATCTGGGGGAAAAAATAACAATACATCTTTTTAATTGAGCATATTGACATTTGATTGAGCATATAGACATGTATTCAATCACTTACACCACTTCAAATCATAGACAATCACTATCAATAATTTGCTCAGGATTCAGACATAAGTCTCTCATGACTCCAAATCAGGTGCTTTCCCCAATATGCCATGCTGTTTCTGCCTTATAGGTTAGATGAGATTAGAAGGTCTCTAGATGAAAGTGTCTATGGAGAAAACCAGGCTAAGACTCAGCAAACAGATGAGTGGTCAAAGTGTGTGGACAAATAGTCTTCAAAGGCAATATTATGAATCATTAACAACAATATGAAAAAGATTCCAATTCATGAATCAATGATGAAAAGGAAAATTGAAAGAATTTTAAAGTTTCTTCTCCCAGCTATCAAATTGGTAAAGTTGATAAAAGATGGAAATAGTGTTGAAGGGACTATAGATCCTAATGTGCTAGTGATGAAGTTGTCAACCATTATAGAAAACAAATTGGAATCATGAGAGAAATGTCATTTAAATATTTATAACCCTTGACCTAACTCTTCTGGACCAGGGCATGAACATAAAGGAGGTCAAAGACAGAAATAAAGGTCCTATATATACACTAAAAATCACAATAACAGCACTTTTTAAGGTAGCAAAAACCTGAAGAGAAGAAAATAAGTACCTATCAATTAAGGAATGGCTGGCCAAACTGTGGTAATATGAATGTAATAGAGCATTACTGAGCTATAAGAAACAGCATATGGCAATTCAGAGAACATGGGAAGGCTTGGATGAATTAAAGCAAAATTTAGAAAGCAGAACCAGGAGAGTAATATACACAATGACTATAATAATTTAAATAAAAATAACAATGATGTAGGAAGGCTTATTTGGTAAGAATACTAAAGAAAGACCAGCAATGTTGTTGCTGGTGGGTATATATGCATGATAAATGCAAGAATTGTTAACAAAATATCTTTAAGGCCAAGGCTTAGAATCTGTTGCTTCACCTAGTTTTTTGCTCCTAAACCAGGCTGACTTACATGCCAAGCAGTACGAGGACTGATGGTAGCTTTATGATCACAATAGTCAGTCAGTCTGCAAACTTTCTGTTAGGGATTTTTCTGTTCCAGGCACTGTGCTAGTACATGCCCTTCTCTCCAGGACCTCATATCCTAATGGGGGAAACAATATGGAAATAACTATGTTCAAACAAGATCTATTTAGGATACATAGGAAGTAATCTCATAGGGAAGCCACTAGCATGAATGGGTACCCAAAAGGCTTCTTGCAGAAAGATGGACGTGAGCTAAGTTTTGGAGGAATCCAGGAAAACTAAGAAACATAGATGAGGAGGGAGAGTATTCCAGAAATGGGGGGTAGCCAGTGAAAAGGGACAAAGACAGCAGATGGAGTGTCATGTGTAAATAACAGAAAGGAGGTCAGAAATGTTGGATCATAGAGTGTATGGAAAGTAGTTAAATTAAGAAGACTTGGAAGATGGAAGGGGCTTTAAAGGACCAGAGGATTTTATATTTGATCCTGGAGGTAACAGAGACCTACTGGAATTTGTTGAATTGGGGGATAGTGCTGGAGAAAATGTGTGTGACGTAGTCAGACCTGCACTTTAAGAAGATCGTTTCCGTAGTTGGGTACAAGATGGGGCTGGAGTAGGGAGAGACTTGAGAGGCAGGAAGACCAACCAGAAGCCTATTTCAATTGTCCACACATGCGACAATGAGGACCTGCACCAGGGGATGACAGTGTCAGAGGAGAGATGGGAACATATATAAAAGAGATGTTGCCAAGGTAGAACTGACAGCATTTTTGCAGCAAATTGGATGTGGGGGAAGAGAGAGAGTGAAGAGTCAAGGATGACACCTAGGTCATGAGTCTGAGGGACTGAGAAGATAGTGGTACTCTCCAGCAATAATAGGGAAATTTGGAAGAGAGGAAGGTCTGGGAAGAAAGATAAGCCCAGTTTTGGACAAGAGTTTAAGAAGTTTATGAGAGCCAGTAGTGAGGAATGAGGGCAGCTAGGTGGCACAGTGATTGAGCATTGGCCCTGGAGTCACTCGGGATGACCTGAGTTCAAATTCCACCTCAGACACTTACTAGCTATGTAACCCTGGGCAAGTCAGTTCCTCATTTGTAAAATGAGCTGGAGAAGAAAATAGCAAACCACTCCAGTCTCTTTGCCAAGAAAACCTCAAATGGGGCTATGAAGAGTTGGACAAGAATGAAATGACTCAATAACAACAAAAAATGAAGAGTGAAGTTGAGAATTTTAGAAACAGAGATTACTTAATCTATCTCCTTGCTGGCTATCTGGCACCCTGGAGATGGTAATCTGCCTGACATGATATCTCAGTGGTTAGTATATTCCCAATTCCACCATATTCTTCCCATCCCAGGGATTCCAAATACCTGACTGTCATTGTACAAACTTCATTTCTACCCCCTCACTACCCATTCCCTTACTTCCATTCTCCTCAACCTGACTCCCCCAATATAGCATTCTAAATCCATCCATCCCTTCCACTGCGCTCTCTGGAATGCCTTCTTCATATGTAACAAAACTACTTTCATCTTAAGCTTTTTCCTATGTCAACTAATTTTTTGCTTCAGCACTTCCGCTGGCAGGGAGCTTACTGCTTTTTGAAACAATCATTTTTTTAAATGCTTAGAAACTTCTTGCTTTTATTGGGCCAAATTCTGCCTCGACATATTTTCTATCCATTGGTGCTGGTTGAATTTCTTTTTAGATTCTGTTTAGTTTTCTTTTCTGTGATCTATAATCTACAAAGATTATGCCACTTCCCCCAAGCAGACTGGACCAAATATATCAGAAAAAAGTCCAATTTGGGGCTTACAACATTTTTCATAAATCTCAAGTCATCCTGGGCTCCTGACACAATTTTTACAAGTTTGGACCACTCTTTCATATTTCTTCTCCCTTATGTTCTCCTATCTTTTGTACAAGCTTGATTAAAATCTCAGCTTATCATCATATAATATAATATAAATAATGGTGATAATTTGGGCAGCATGGTAAAACTTTTGAATCTAAATTCATAAGAAATCTAGATTCAGATCCAGACTCTGACACTTACTAGCTTTATGATAAATGGAAAAGTTACTTCTTTCTGAGCTTGAAGTTTCTTCATCTCTCAGATGAACATAATAATATTTGTACTACCTAACTCACTATCTCACCAACAAAAGTTTATTGTGAGGAAAACTTTTGAAAGTCTTTTAAGGTCTATGTAAATATGAATTATCAATCAGAATACATATATATATATGTATATATATATATCCATAATTACATCTTTTACAATAGCATTTCTTAACCTTCTTCTTAAAAATTTTCCTCTGTCCATCTCACAATGTCTGAGACCTGACTGATTCCTAATGACATGGAGCCTTGGCTACCCTTTCCAGCACTGATTGGGAAGACTAGCCTTTTCATTCACTCCTCATGATATTTTGAACTATACTGCAAAGTAGTAATTGTATTTGCTACTAGCTTAAAAATTAGAGTGTTCAACAAAGAAGGGGGAAAGAATATCAACAGAAGAGGAAGAGATAATTTTATTAGATTTTTTAAGTTGCACAAACAAAAGAATACAACTCAAGTTAGAAAGGAATAGTTAGCTGGGAGAAAAGTCTTTATATTAAGTTTATAGGTCTCCTTTCTAAGATACACAAGAAACTGATTCAATTCTTTTTTAAAATAAGAAGAGCCATTCCCCAATTGATAAATGTCATTGAATAAGCAAATTAATTTAGGTAATACTGCATTTATTTTATATTGTTTGGCCTGACCATGAGCAATTCAATATTTTCCTGTCTCAGTCTTGTTATTTCTATAAAGAGTGGTTTCTAGTTATATTCATAACATTCTTTTTTTATGTATCTTGGTAGATTCAGTCATGTCCAGTTCTTCATGACCCTGTGAGCCATAGGAGGCCAATACTGTGCATGGTTTTTTTTTTTGGTTGTTGTTTTTGCAAAAATATTGGAATAGTTTGTTATTTTCTTCTCTAGTGAATTAAGGCAAACAGAGGTTAAGTGATTTGCCCTGGGGTCACACAGATCATAAGTGACTGAGGCCAGATTTGAATTCAGATCTTCCTGACTCCAGAGCCAGCACTCGAGCCACTGAGCCACTGAGCTGCCTCCTTCTTGGTAGATAGACTCCCACATTTTATATATTTGGTAGTTTTTTTTAAATTGGAATTTCTCTCTCTACCTCTTCCTGGTTTTGTTAATATAGGGAAATACTGATCATATAGGTGGACTTTTTTGATGTCCTGAAACTTTGTTGAAGTTTTACTTACTTCAATTAATTTTTATTTGACCCTTTTGAGGTCCCTAGATAGACTATCACATTATATGCAAAAAGTAATAGTTTTGTTTCCTCTTTGCTTGTGCTTATTCTTTCAATTTCTGTTTATTGTCTTTTTACTATAGCTAGCATTTTAAATAGTAGTGGTGATAATGGACAATATTGATTTGCCCTTAATCTTATTTGAAAGGCCTTAGGGAGACTAGGAATGACCACAGGATTAGCAGAGCAATGCCTATCAGTGACCCCATGAGAACAGCAAGGAACAGAGACTACAGCCAAACACATGTGCTTTAAATTTAATCTGTTCTACAAAAGTCTAGTCTAGAAGCAGCTAGATGGTACAATAGGTAGAAAGCCAAATCTGAAGTCAGGAAGACCTAAGTTCAAATCAGGTACTTACTAGCAGTGTGACTCTGTTAAGTCACTTAACATCTGTCTGCCTCAGTTTCCTCATCTGCAAAATAAGAATAACAATGGTACCTACCTTACTGGGTTGTTGTGAGGATGAAATGAGATAATATTTGTAAAGCACTTAGCACAGGGCCTGGAACATAGTAAGCACCATATAAATACTTGTCCCTTTCCCTTTTCCTTTCCCTTTCCATTGCTTAAACCCCAGTCATTAGCCTAGCATTTAAAGGACCTTCACAATCTAGTTCCAATCTACCCATCTTTGGCCTTATCTCATAGTGCCCTTTTTTGTATTCTACACATCATTCAGATTGGTCTACTGACCTATGTTCCTTAAATATACCCAATGGCTTTTTGTCCTTCACCCAACCTTTTTCTCACGCTGCTCCCAATGCCTGAAATACCCTCTCCCAATTGTCCTAAGTTTAAATCTTATACATCGTGTATGTATGGTATGTTATAGTGGAAAGAGTAGCAGACTGGAATCAGATGACCTGGGTTCAAGTCTAGACTCCAAAACTTACTGTGTGACCTTGGCCAACCAAAGTCACTTAAGCCCTCTGAGCCCTGGTCCCCTTATCTGGACTATCGGGAGGGTTGGGATGGAGAATCTTTAAGGTCCTTTCCAACTCTAACATCCTGATAGAGATCAAACACTCTCTCTTGCACATAGCCTCTGGGGATTTCTGAAAAGCCTTGAGTATCCCATCCCTCCAGTGAAAGCTCACAGTATTTTGTAATTCTAATCTCATTTTGCCCTCAATTTTGTAGTAGTTATTTTTTACATGTCTTAATCTTCCACTTCAACACACACATAGACTAGAATAGAAACATCTTGAGGGCAGAGATGGTGTTAATCGTTTTTGTATTTCTTCTGTAGCATAAGAGAGAGCCTTTCAGTGGCATATTTGTTTAATTGAATTGGATTGAACTAAACAACCTAAAATCTCTCTTGTCAATGATCTGTAAACAAATGCATAAATTCACCAGGGAGAACCATACTTTGAAATGAACTTTTTTTTTTGTAAAGGTATTCTCAGCCTTCTCTGCCCCCCTTGTTTACCTGTTCTGTAAAACCAGTGTGCACCTATGTCTTATAAATGCAACCTATTTTTTAAGTCTGAAGAATAAACATCCCCAGAGGTGGCCACATTCCAGAGGCAGCCAACAGAAAACCTACTGTGTCAGGTTGGTAAAGCAATTTGCGGCATCTGTAAAACACTCTGGGATCCTTCTGGGTGAAATGTGCTCTATGAATTATAAGACCATCATCATTAGCAACTGGCAAAAGGCCCCTCTGATTTCTCCTGGATGGCTAGAGGATTATTTTGTGTGTGTGTATAGTTAAACTGACCTCATTTGACAGAAGGTGAGCATTGTCTAAAGGGGACCCATTCTGACGGTTCTTTGGGCCCTCACTTTGATTAAGGAGGAGCTGGCACACTCTAGAATGAAAGGATGGCATCCCTCCCCTAGCCAGATTGTGGTCATTTCATAGGATAGTGCTTCAAGGGCATGAGAGAGAGGAAGAAGTAGAATCAAAAGAGAATGGGGAAATTGGAAGTACTTGAATCAGCTTCAACCTTTAGCTCCATCTATCCATGCATTCTTTCCCATGTATCTAAATAAGCAAGTTTGAGCCAAGAATAAAGCTTCTACATAGACTAGTAACATACATTTGTACAATGCTTCATAGTTTGCATAGTACTTTTATATGCAATATTATCTATCATATGCACTATTTGATCTTCACATACACCTGTTAAAGTAGGCAGATCCATTGTCAGTATCACCATTTTACATAAGAAGAAACAGGGTCAGTGAGTACAAGTAACGTATTTGGACAGCTAAGTAAGTAAGAGCTAGGACTAGAATCCAGGTCTTCTGAATCCTAATCTAGGGCACTTTCTACAACATACTACTTTTCATACATTCTATTTTTGTTGCTGTCATTGTTATCATCGTTAGTTTGATGTAGACTTGTGGTTACACTACTGTCGGGAACTCCCAGTATGGAAATGCCCTTTGTCAATGCAGGTTGGCAACTCATTTGCAAACTATAGTATCAGAGAATTGTCAGGAGCACTGAGTTTCTGAGAACTTTGTCCATGATCAAACAGCTAGTTTGTGCCAGATTACTACTATTAATAATCTTTGAATTACTAAAATAATACTGGAACTGGAGACAAGAAGATCTGATTACAAATCTGGCTTCAGACACATAATAGTTGTGATCCTGTTCAAGTCACTTAACTTCTGTCTGCCTCAGTTTTCTCATCTGTAAAATGGGAACAATAGGGCCTACCTCCCAGAGTTGATGTGAAGATAAAATGAGATGATATTTGTAAAGTACTTTGTAAACGTTTTAAAGCATTATGTAAATGCAGCTATTATCATAACTGGAATTTATATAGTATTTCAGAGTTTGCAAAGTACTGAATATACACATATATGTGTATATACGTCCATGCAACTGTATGTGTATATTGTGTGTATGTGTGTATGTGTGTATATAACAACAATAACAGTTTGTTTAACTCTTCCTCTCACTCCGCTTTGCATGTGCTGTTCTGACTGGTCTCAATTCCATGAAACAAGATACCTCTCTAAGGATACGCTCATAACTTCTAATCTTACTACCATGCTGCTAACTCAAGCCTTATTGACACAACCTCATTCAGTTTCCTTTCCCCTCTGATGGGAGGGCGGGAGGGCAGAGTATCAAACTTCTTTCAGTGCCTTCCTTTAGAGAGGATAGACAGTGAACTCAGCTTACTCCACTTTGTGGCTGCTGTTCTGCCTGATTTCAGCTCCATGGAACAAGATCCCCTTTCTGGCCAGGTACTCCCTGGTGTTGTCCTGCATTTCCTACCTCCTTTTGTGTGTTATCTTGTCTTTTAGATTGTAAGCTCCTTGAAGGTAGGGACTGTCTTTCTTTCAATTAATTGTATCTTCAGCACTTAGCATAGTGTCTAGCAACATAGCAGATGCTTAATAAATGCTTATTGCATTGGATATATTACATATGCATATATTATACACATACCATTCATATCTTTAAAATAATTTGGTGAGGTAGGTAATGCAGGGTTTTTGTTTGTTTGTTTTAGAGATAAGGAAACTGAGGTTCTTGGAAGGGAAGTGGCTTCCCTAAGGTCATACAGCTAGCAAGTTACAGAGCTCAGATACAAATACCGAACTTCTGATTTAAATTCTTGAGCCCCTTTCCATATGACATAGCTGCCTACTGCATAGCCTATTCAGCCATCTCAAATTAATCATTCGACAAAAAGTAGTATTATATCATTGATGTAATAGCAAATTTAGAGTGGCTTGCTTCTTTATAAACAATATTGGTAAACCATGTGAGTAACAGGACTGTGAAGTAGTAGTGAAGTGAGTTATTGAAAGTGAAAGAGGTTTCCTTTAGCCTCTCTTGTTCCCCTACTGCCCCCATCTCCCCTCCTTGTGTTCATTACTAGCTGCTCAGCACACAGTGCTCTGTCCACAAAGGCTGCAAGGCTGGCTCCCTGCCTTCTTGCTGGGTGTGGGGCCAACAGCAGCAATAATGGGTGCAACGGGACCTTTATTCATACTCCGGATTTTTTACTTCCTTCCAAGCAATGTCGCTAAAGGTCATTTCATTATAAATGCTGATTGAGGCCAAGGAGGAGGGGGAAAAATACCCATAGCTTTAAAAATCCAACCTTGTGCAAGGAAAGATTCATCTGCTCACCTTTCACATAGGTACACAAACTGGGGCTACAGTCCAAAAGAATATATGTCTGTAGATGCCAGCACCATTCTTTTATGTCAAGAGCAGCTCTTGGATTTGGTCTGTCTTAGGTCCAAAGAACCAGAGCTTAAGAAACATCAGCTGGGCTGGCACAGTCCTGATTTCTTTCATATCCCCCTTGTCAACAGTTTGAAAGTGAGATGGCTAATTTTGTGCCTGACAAGAAAGGATGGATCATTTTCTCAGATGCTGCTATCAGCAGAGTCAGTGCTGGTACACTCTCGGAGGGAGTCCCTGAACTACAGGTTACTGGCATGCAGACAAACACTCACTGACAGCCATTTGTGACCAACTATGAAACACCATCTGCTGTAGATGGGGGAAGGAATGTCTCCAGCAAGTGATACCACTGTGCAGAATGATTTTTCTGTGTTGACACTCAGCAGTCTTTAGATAGCCCTAAAGGAGGAGTCGATTTTGTGTTCCTAGAGAGTGTATACAGTGTGTGTGTGTGTGTGCCGCACATGTGCACACGTTGCATGTTGATGGTCTACAAGTGAAGAGCCTATGATCTCTTTGCTTAAGAATATGCTATAATTGAAACATTAGACCCAGAAGTAAGACACATGGGAAGCAACTATAGTCTGGAATTGAACAAAGTTCTTTTAAAGACTTGAGGCAAATTTTATAAGCCACTGCGTGGACCTTGTGAGAGAGGAAACCTAACAGACAACCTGGGTTTCATACTTTCTTTTGTTGTTTGGGTTTGAAATCTTATTGTTGAGCCTGAATCTCCAGGCTTGCTACCTTCAACCAGGAGTGCTGCTAAGAATCAATACAAGATGTGTGTCCTTGGTGGTCCAATCCCTATGTGACACCTTCTGTCAGGGACGATGTGAATATTATCGTAGAACAAGAATGACTTCAGTAGGAGCAAAGGTTTCAGGCTGGATAAAGGGCACTCTAGACTGCACAGGAAGAAACAACTTTTTTTTTCTTCTTCTCATTAACTCAAATAAGGCACATAGCCAAATGCATATGCCAACTCTTCCCTCTCTGGTCGAGAGACAAGGTTTTCATTTTTAAGAGTCTTATTAGTCCTGTGTTTCATGATTAAATAATGAGAGTTGGACTCAAAGTATCCGAAGTTCAGCTGATCTTGCATTTATCCTTATGGGCCCTGGCAGCTCATAAAACAAAATGTTTTGAAGCCAAGTGTTCAAGAAGGAAAAAAGGGAGGAAAGAAATAAGGAAGTAAGGAAAGATAAGATTGGAGAGAAGAAAATGAAGGTGATAAGAGATGGAAAGGAAAGAAACAGAGAGGGGGAGGGATGGAAGGGAAGAAGGAAAGGAAGGAGGAATTAGGGGAAGAAGGAAGGCAGAGAGGAGAGGAGAATAGAGGACAGGAGGGAAGAGAGGAGGGAAAGGAGGAATTAAGGGAAGAAAGAAGGCAGAGAAGAGGGGCAGAGAGTGGATGAGAGAGGAGAAAAAAGGAGGGGAAGGAACAGAAAGGGAGGGAAGGAGAGGGGGCAGGAGAGAAAGAGAGGGGAAAAGAGGGGAAGAAGGTGAGGAAAAAGAAGAGGAGGGGGAGAAAGAAGGGAAAAGGAGAGGGAGAGATGAGAAGGGAGAGAAGAAGGAGGGATAGGAAGGGGAAAGGAGGGGAAAGACAGGAAGGAGAGGGGAGAGGAGGGTAGGAGAGAGGACAAAAAGAGAAAGTATAAAGATTGAGATTATAATCTCTTTGTATATAACCAAGATAGAAAATTGCTAGAGTTTGAATTTTTTTCCCTTCTGGATGAATGAGGTTTTTTGTAAGAAGAGCCCCAGTGTTGTGAAGCCCAGCTCCACGCTGATGTTATTGCTTCATTCCTTAAAGGTTCTAGCTGGAATGAGCATATAGGAAAAATTTAGCCTGGTAGCTTCCCTGGGATAGTTTCAGTCACTTTCTGCAGGAAAATGGATGGTCTCCATTGCCTTCGGATCTCCCATGACAGAAGTGGGTTGCACAAGCTGAAATCCAATAAGCTCAAGTGACCTATGATAATGATGAATCCGTAACATCATTGCAATCTGTGCTGTGGCAGGAGGAGTTGTTGGGGGTAGCAGCTCAGTCCCTTTATGAGTCACATTACACGAGGGAGCTTCTGTGACCTGCCCATGGGAACATAGCAAACCAGTGACTTGGGAGTGGGGTAGGGGGGAGAGCACAAGGGGACTGGGAGGAAGTGCCTTATGATTTAAATATGCTTTCACTTATGGCTGTGCAATATGAAAAAGAAATCTAAACATTTGTCTGTAGAATCAGGTGATGATTGGCCCTCTGCTGTCTCAAGGGGGGCAGGAAAATGGTCCATGCACCTGCCACCTAATTCAGTTTAAAACCTGACACATTTACCAAGAGTGGGCTGGCATAATGAAGTTCATTCAGCCTGTCAGTGGAGTCAATAACTTATCCCCAACTGCTTTTGTTTCAGGGGCGGCAGTGCCTCTGATCAGGCTGAGGTGCTTATTCAAGTAAAATTTATTTTCAATTGCTGCCTATAATGCAACTGGCACAAGCCTGCCTTTGACAGAAGCTTTTGCTCAAGGCTAAACTATTGTTAAAGTTGGTGTCCATTGTCTGGGGGCTTTGATCTGTCAAAGCAGCTTAACAAGCTGGTTAAAAACTGTTTCAGATAACAGGTGTGTCCTTTGAGGACACAGGGACATTTTTCAGTCCCTTTAAAAGACTGGTTCAGGGTCTGACTAAAATTTACATGCTGGTTGGTGGTGATAGATGTAAAGCACTTTAAAAACAAGAAACAGAGATTTAATGTCTTTACTTCCTTGCATATCTCCAAGCACCCCCTTTTAAGAGCCAGAGATTTAAGAGATCTGCTTTTTGTTTTCGTTTGTTTTACTCTGTGTGTGTGTGTGTGTGTGTGTGTGTGTGTTTCTCCTGAAACCAATCAAGTGTAAAATTATTTGTATGTAGATTTGCAGGAAATTTGAGTCAGTGTTAAATGCTCAGTAGAGGTATGACTATAGTCTCTCGGGCAATTCTGTCCCAGTTTAAGAACTAATGTAAACCCTTCTACCATTGATCATATATTCATCTGTATACTCAATCTGTAGCAAAGATCTTGTAAATTCCTGAAAGGGCAAGACTACCGAAAATGACATTAGACAAAAATGTCAGGGAGGCAGTGGGGGGAAAACAATATTCATTTCTTAAACCATGATGAAGTGCCTAGCCATAAGAAATGTTCATAGACCTGATTGATGGGTTGAACATCCTTGAATTCATTAACTTCATTGACATTCTGATTTTAATCCATTTACCCTCAAACTCTTCTATTAGTAGTCAGCCCAAGTGGCTGACTTTCCAAAGACCCCTAGTTTTGGTCCTGGGTGATTTCTGCAGGCTAAGATTTGTGCTTTAGCCAAAGGCCCGAACTATAAAATCAGATCCCTGAGACCTTGTTTTTGCTTAATTCATCTGCTCTGTGTGGTCATTAAACATAGAAAAAGAATAGATTTGTAGATATCCTCCAGGTTTTACCTTTCAGACCTAGGGAATATTTTTCCTGCATCCTACTCTTAATTATTAGAAGGATTTTGAGTATCTCAGAAGAAAGATAAAAAGTTCAGATTAGAGTAATTTGTTTATTCTAAAAGTCCTATTAGAATTGTAAAAAAAAAAAAAGAAAAAAAAGAAATTCAGAAGGAAAGGAACACAGATGATGCAATTTTGTTATTATTGTTAAATTTTTGATTACTTATTAAATTTAGTATGTACTTTCTAAAAAGCTGCAACAAAAGTTCATACCTTCCTACAACAATCTTTTTTGTTCTTTGCATATTGGGTATTTATGTGTTCAGATGGTTGTTAAATTAATAATAAAATAAATAAATTTAAAGTCCTATCTTGAAAGAGAGAAATAGAATGCAGAATTTCTGTTTTTTTTTTTAATCATCCTAAGATAGTCACATCTAGATGAGGCTAAGAAAAACTACAGGTATCTCCTAAATGAGCTCTTTAGAGAACTCTGTTGAAGAAGTTGAAAATAGGGGGGGAAATGGTACAATTTTCTGCCACACTCAATTCCCTTGGGACAGAAAGGGTCCACACAACATACTATGTGACACAAATACATTTAGTATAATTAACAACATGTGGAGAGGGGGAATCTGTCTACAAATCTTAGGAACTGGGGTGATGTCCTTCCAGGATGCAGTCATACTCTAGGGACACATTCCTGGTGGGGGTAAGTGAACCGAGACTGTTGTGGAGAGAGTAACTCACTCAGCTAGAATGGCTTTCTTCATTCATAACCCTGGGGTAACTGACTTCCACATGAGATAATAGGCTGGGATCACTAGTGGAAAGTGCCTTAAAATACATCTACTACCTTAAATTAAGATCATTCCAGAATGATCAACCATATGCTAATACGTATGACAGACACAGATCATTCTAGAACAAGGTGGGGTGTAGGTGTGCTGTGTGATCCTCAATGGATGGCAACCCTGACCGTCCTACTATATACATATCCTTGTTTGAAGATATTTTTTATACCAAAAAGCATTTTAAAGTAAAATACAGAGAACTGTTCTTTTTTTAATACTATATTTTTGATTTTTTAAAATGGAGTAAAAAAGAGAGCTTAACAGTATTTTATTGTGGACTTATCAGGTGCATCTTACCTATTGATTTCTCTCTCAGGAAGAATAAAACTTTTTTTCAATGCAAAATTCCTATTACACGTGAAGTCTGACATGAGGTAAACTTCAGATCTGAAGTAAATTCAACGCAAAATGTTCAAATGGATTTTTCTTTTCTCCTCAATTCAATCCAACAATCATTCATTAAGTGCCTACTATGTGCAAGAAACAATTTGATGTAAAGCCATGGGGAATACAATGATGGATACCAACACAAAACCTTACCTCGACAAATGTACTGCCTAATTTAAGTGGCAGTGGGGAGTAGGGGAAAGAGAAGAGTACACATGTTACCCTGATGTACAGGAAAATATGACAAGCACAAGAGAACAGTTCAGACAAAATGCTCTGGGAAATTTAAGGAGGGAGAGTTCACTTTAAGGAGGCATAGGGGGAGAAGAGAGAGCTGAGGGGAGATCAGAAAGCTTAATGGAAGAGGATACCACGTTGGCCCTTGGGGGGGGGGGGAAGACTTAAACAGAAGATGAATCCAAGAGGGAATTCATTCAAGGAGGAAAGGATAGCATGACCAAAGACATGGCGATGGCAGAGAACATGATAAGAATGGGGGTAAAGAGAATAGTCAAGTTTACTCATCATGTAGCATTTATAAAAAATTTTGTAAGGTATTACTGGAAAGATGGGGCAGAGCCATATTATGAAGGGACTTTAATGCTAGGATCAGAATCCCTTTTCAGATATGATGATTGCATATAAGACAATAAAGAGAATAACATTTTAAATTTGTGATGATCAATTATTTAGTCTTACATAACATTTTGTACTTTGATTATGCTTCTATCATATTCTTTTTTTGTCATATAGTTATTTTCCTATTTCCTACTACTCATACTGAAATGTAATTTAGTAATAATTCCTATATTCCTACTAAATTGTAAGCTCCACCAGTGCAAGGGGATGTATTCATTATCTTCTTTGGGGCTTCATACAGTACTTTGCACATAGTAGTTGTAAATAAATTTTTGCTTAATGAATGAATAAAAGAATTTATAATCTCTTAAATTTATGGTCACAGGAAAAAAACATGAAATGAAACTCACCAAAAAAGTCTCAAATTTTTTCTATTGTTACATCTCACATAATGAAAGGCTTACTATAAAAGAACCTTGATAATACTGTAAATATTCCATTTCATAGTATCTGAGAATAAAAGAATATGATTATATATTATTTGAAAGATTTTTTTATATCCTATATATTCGAAAGACATAATATTTAAGCCTTATTTCCAAATGACCAAAATGGCCCTAGCCAATACAGCAAGGAGAAATGATCTCATTACAATTTCAAATAATTTGCTATTTTTGTAAAGTATCCTAAAGAGATCATTTTTCCTTTTTTTATAATGCATCCAAGTTATGTACATTTGGAATAAACTCATCAACATTTACAAATAATTGCTCAGACATTGTGATTATGGAAACTGAACAATCCTTCATGGGATTCCTTATATCTTAAGAGATGAGACTTAAAAAAAAACATTGATAACCTTCTCTTTTCATATTTTCATAACACTTTCATTTCCCATGTGGCTAGATTGCGATTCTGGACATCATCATTTTTTCCAGAAACTCATCTTCTTGAAAGATCATGTCAACTATGAAGCTCACACCTCCTCAGGACTCCTTGCCTCTGAGACTTTAGAAGATGTTGATTCCACTGTCCTCATTTTACAGATGAGGAAATGGAGGCCTCCAGTTTATTATTATTATTATTATTATTTTGGTTAGGCAATGAGGTTAAGTGACTTGCCCAGGGTCACACAGCTAGTAAGTATTATGTGAGTGAAGCTGGATTTGAACTCCTGAATCCAGGGCCAGTGCTCTATCCACTGCACCACCTAGCTCACCCTCCAGGTTATTATTTTGCTAGGGCACATAAGCAGTTAATGATAGAGTCAGGATTTGAAGCTAGGTCCTCTTAATTAAATCTAGAACTTTTTCTACTCTACCATGTTGAGAGAAGACAGTTAAATTCTTATGAATTTAACTTTCAGATTGGCCTAGATTCAATTGAGAATTGTACATTAATGTAGCATTTAGAAATCATGCAGAGATTTTTTTAATATGACATTTTTAATGAAATATGCTGTGTCCAAAAGGATTAGATCTCCCTCTCTCCTGTATGCTTTCTCCATTCTTACAAATATAAATACAATTTAAAATGACATTTCATTAGTCTAATTTTGATACTAGATTTTTTTTCAATTCTCTAGTAGTTAATAGTAAAAAAAAAATAAGATATTCCCCCCCCCCCAAGTAAGTAATAATCTGAAACCGAATTGAATTACAGAGAGGTTAACATTTCCTGTGTGGTTCTCCCTGGTATCCCCCACCCCTGGCCCCCGCTCAACAATTGGAACTACTGTTTCATATATTCCAACTCTTTATTTACTACCTATGTGACTTTGGGCAAATAACCCATTTTTTTCTGGAATTTAGTTTCCTCATTTGTAAAATGAAGAGAGTTACTTTGTTCTAGAACTGTACTGGTAGAATATTTTTCTGGTCTGCTGCTTTGTGCTTATAGCTCATAGAATATTAAAGCTACAAGTACTAGTTTAACATTCTCATTTTATAGATGAGGAAACTGAGATACACAGCTACTAAGTAACTTAGTGGATAGAGAGTTCCCAAGAGTTTTATCTGAAAGGTAATGTCCATGCTTCAAGGGTAGAATGCATCTTCAGGAAGAAAAGCAACCAAGTTTTTGGGGATTTTTTTTCTTTCTGGATTTATTACTTCATTTCTATGACTTTTCAAGGATATGGAAGCTAACACAGAGTTAGGGGGCATGGTTCCATTAAAGTAGTGTAGCCAGACAGCCGGACAATCTAGGTATCCCTCTCTTCAGGATTCCTTGCTGTTAGATTCAGGAAGCACTGGGGCAAGATCATCTGTTGTTCAAAAGCATCTTAGCAATACTCAATGCCTGTGTATTCAAAAACCTCCTTTAATCCTCCTCTCTCTACAATTCATGCCAATGGAAATGGGAGCTGATTTTTTTTTCTTCCTACATCATTTATCCTTATTCCAGTGGGTTCCTCTCATTACTTAGATTGAATCAATATTAAACTCATTGCCTATATGATTAATTAATTATGTAATCAACAGTAACACAAAAGTACAAACAACAATTTGCACTATTTTATGTGTGAGAGAAATCATAACCAGAGCTACCTCTTAACACCATTTTAACAGCAAATGACTTTTTTTTTTTTACTTCTGGAAACCCTCCGTCATTTAGTCTCTTCAAGGTCCCAAGGAAAGTCATTTCTCAAGAATTCTTCATCTTCTTCACAAGAAAAAGGTTAAAATAGTTCCATTAGGAAAGATTTCTCCATTTTCTTTCTCTCTGTCTTCTCCAGTTCTCTCAAGCCATCACAGGAAAACAATCTCTCCTTAGACTCACTCCCTGAAGAATTCAACTTATATTCTTTCTTCAAAAAATAATAGCTGACAGTTGTTCCAAGAAAAAAGTGTTTCCTCATGTTCTTTCTCTTTTTCTTCTCCACAGTTTTTTCCCCCTCAAACTATCCATTAACTTTTTCTTCTTAATTCTCAAAAAATACCAGCCCCAACTGCCAAATTCTAAATTTACCATTTGGTTCTCAAAACTACGGTAAAGTAACTAGAGTAAGTAGGAGAGACTTTTGAAATAGATGTTGCCCAAGAACAAAATCAATGCAGCCAGAATAAGAAAACTATGGATTGTGGGAAAATACTTGATAAAACTTCTGATAAAAATGTGGAATCAAAAGCCTATAGGGAATTAACACAAATCTATAAGATTAAGAGATATTTCTTAATAGATTAGTGATAAAAAGATATGAAATAATATTTTTCCCAAGATAAATACAAACTATCCATCATATAAATGTTTCAAATTATTAATGAGAGAAATGCAAATTTAAAGCATTTTCAGGTATCACCCCATATATGTCTGACTAGCAATGATGGAAAAAGTCAATTTTGATAAGATTGTGGGAAAATAGTTAAACTCATTGGTAATCAATTGATACAACTGTTCTCGAAAACAATTTGGAATTATATAATAAAATGTACTAAACTATTTATGTTCTTTGATCCCACTAATACATTCATATCCCAAGGATGTTAAAGATAAAGACACCAGTCCCATATATGCCAAACAGTTAAACAAAAATAATATACTCTGTTACTGGAGAATGGTTGGACAAATTGTAGTATATTAAAGTAGTGAAATATTATTGTGCTGTGTGAATATGGAGTTAGGATGTACATGAATAAGTTATTAAAACAGAGGCAGATTTGTATGAACTGATGCAGAGTGAAGAAAGCAGATCCAAGAGAATAATATATATAATTACTACAACAAAATAAATCAAAACAACTTGAAAGGCAAGAAAAATTCTAAAATACAAACTTAGTTACAATTTATTAAAATACGTGTTTGTATTTCTATTAACAAACTACAAAAATGGAAGTTATATGTGCTGTCAGTTGTAATCATCACATTGGTCAATTTTGTTATGGTAATGTATATTGGGTTTGGTTTATTGGGAAGTTGTATGTTAAAATGAAATTTATCTATTTTAGAAAGAAGCAGAAACAAAGGAGGCTGAACAGAGGGAGATCCGGTGCTGGAAGAACTGTCTGTACCTCTGTTTCTCTCTCTCTCTGTGTCTGTGTCTATGTTTGTCACACACACACACACACACACACACACACACACGAGTTTCCAGGATATTCTTGTGGCCCCAGAATGGTAGTGGATGGATGGAGGCAGCAGTCAAGCAGCAGAGAGTTCTTGGGTCAAACTGGAAGTTGCAGGAATGTTCATTGGCATTAGAGGAGCATCCAGATTCTAATTTTCCATACTTGCTCCCTGACCTTATCCACTGAGAATCTAGAATTTAGCAAGATTATTCTCTTCTTCTTCCACTCTCTTCTTATTTATAGTTTCAACTGCATTTTCACATTAATAATTTCCAAGAGTATTCTAGAGCAGATCAGAACAGAATTAGGTCTCACCAGATTTTCCACCTGAAGTCCTTCAGGGTACTTGAAGAGAAGAATATAGAGGTAATTGCTTGCTGTTATTGATGTATTACAAATATTATTACCATCATCTCTATAGATAAATAAACTGAAGATCAGTGATTCAGGGCCATGGAATCAAGAAGTGGCAGTCAGGACTTAAACTAAAATCTTCCATATCAGATCCAGAGGCATGAATAGGCAACTGATTTGTCCTTAAAATAAAAAAAAAACTCTTGAGGTTTTAGTAAATTGCAATCTCAATATAAGTCAACAGCGTAGTATAGCAGCTCCGAAAGTTAAAACATGCGACTTCATTGATCACAATGACAACAATGATAACATCAACAACTACAGTAAATAAGCCAAATTTACCTTCTTTGACTTTATTCATATGAAAGTACAGTTGAAACTATAATTAAGAAGGGGGGTGGAAGAGGAAGTGAATAATTTTGCTATCTTCTGGATTCTTAGTGGTTAAGGCCAGGGAACAACTGTGGAAAAATAGAATTATCCTGTACCTAAACATAGCACTGCCAAGACCAGCCATTTCAAGCCCAGGCTGTCTTCTTGCTTAAGTATAGAATTAATTCACAGATTTTATAGGATCTTGAGTTTCCCATTGTTTGAAAGCATTCCAAAGTGACTCTCTCGTTTGAGAGTTTTTCCTTTAAATAATTGCACCGGTATGGTACACAGAAAGTGTGACAGATTTAGAGTCTGAGGATATGAATTCAAATACTGGCTCTATCTCTTATTAGCTGTATGACATTAGACAAGTCATTTTACTTCTGTCTACCTTAGTTTCCTCATCTGTAAAACGATCTAGGTAGCCTCTAAGGTCTGTTTCAGCTCTACATTAATCATTCTTTGGTCTGGGTTTGAGTTCTGAGCCTGCCATCTAAGTTACTTTGTGACCTTTGACAATCAGTCATTTCATCTCTGTGCTTCAGTTTCCTCCTGAAGGAGGTGAGGTGGATAATCTGTAATGTTCATCTGGCTCAAACATTCTGTTGATATGCCAAAGCCATGTTGTGTAGACCACCTGTGAAGAATTTCTGTATTCATCTGTGAATAATTCCTTGATGAGATTCCTTCAGTAGATATAAAATAGAATTGTTCACACAACTTTTTGTTTTTAACATTCATTGGAGCTCTGAGGATTAGGAATGAAGATTAGGGTTTAGATAGACAGAACTGTCTAGCAAGGAAGCAGATGGGAAGAAAGGAGCTACGTGTTTTGTCATTTTTCAGTAATGTCTGACACTTTCTGATCCCATTTTGGTGTTTCTTAACAAAGATACTGGAGTGATTTGCCATTTCCTTTTAAGCTCATTTTATAGATGAAGCTCATTTTATAGATGAAGAAACTGAGGCAAACAGGGTTAAGTGACTTGTCCAGGGTCACACAGCTAGTAAATGTCCTGGGCTGGATTTGAAATCATGAATGTGAATCTTCCTGACTCCATGCCTAGTTCTCTATCTTGAGCCAATTCAACAGACATTCATTCAACAGCAAATTTACTTTAAAATATGACTCAATTCATTTAGCAACAGAGCTGCTTTCTCTCCTTCAGTCAGAATCATTTCTAAGTTACCCAGATAATTCTGTTTAATTTCATGCTTGTGGATGCTTTAAATCTGATTACTCAGGCCAGGCCCACCCAACCAAAATGAAACTGAAACAGCTTATAGCAATTTTACTAGATAGAGGAGGGAGGGAGGGAGGCTTAGGATGTAGGGTGCAATACTTCCTTTTCCTCAGATCTAAGATCCAGCCAAATTAACCTTCCCTGTTCCTCACACATGGTACTCCATCCCCCATCTCCTTACCTTTTCACTGGCCAACCCCCAATGCCTGGGATGCACTCCCTCTTCACCTCTGCCTCAAAGAAACCCCCTTTTCCTTCATGATGAAACTCAAGCACCATCTTCCACATGAATCTTTTCTTGATACCTCTTAATTGCTAGTGCCCTCCCCCACAGCTACATTGTATTTTAATCTATGTATTTATTCTGTACATATGTGTGTGTGTGTATTACACACACACACACACACACACACATATATACATATGTATCCTCCAATTAAAGGGTAGGGGGTCGCCACAAGTAAGGTCTTTGAGAGTGGAGATTATTTCATTCTTCATATTCATATCTGCAGTACCTAATTTAGTGTCTGGTAATACATGCTTAATAAATATATGTTAATTGATTTATTGAAAAGGGGATTAAAATATCATCCAATTCAACTTTCTCGGATGCACATATTCTCTTTTTTGGGAAGGGATACATATCTGCTCTTAGAACAGAATATTTCAGTGAAAAACAGAATAAGGAATACTTTGTTTCATTATTTTTAAAGAACCCCCTTCACTTTGATTTTAGGTATTTTTTAAAAGACCCCTCCCCATGTAACTAGTACATCCAAATTGTACATAACTAAGTAATTGCCCCAAATTGTCTCCTGTTTGTTTTTATTACAGTGTTTATTCCTCTCTTACCATCCTGTAATACTTGATTCTATCTTCATAGTGCTACAGTCACAGAAATGAAGATGACTGGGAAAAATTAAGAGTTTTTCCTCTTTGCTTATGTAAGGGAAACATATGATGTGATGAAACAAACCTTATTTAATTCCAAAATGAGAGTCTGAGAAGGTGTGCAATCTGATCATAGGAAGCAAAAAGGTTTAACAGAAAGGTCTCGGGACAGATTCAGTGGGTCAGCCTTTATTACTTGTAACAAAGAAATCTTTCAAGTCCTAAAAAATTTAGAACTGCAGAAAATCCACCCCAGCCCACCCTAGTCCTATGGACAGGAGGCAGCATCTAGCAATTGACTACTGAAGCTCTGTGTTCTAGGTAGGATTATTTATCAACGATTTTGTTTTGTCTGCTTTTTGAATGGGCCAAACCCAGCTGTAACATTTGGGGACAAACCACATCTTCAATCAACAGAGGGTTTGCAGCACTCTATTTGAAAACTTCCCTCCCCCTGCAGAGATAGAGTAATTAACAGACCATTAAGTCGCTACTGCTCTATTGAGGGGGATTCCTTGCAGGTCATTTCTTTGAGAACTTTTGTTCTTGAAGGAAATTACTGGATTGTTTTATGTTTAGAACACCGCCTGGTGAACCCTGGTGCTGATATGCAGAGTTTCAGCAGCTCAGGGGACAACGGGGATGGGAGGGCAATCACTTGCATCCCATTAAAAAAAGATCTTCTCCCACCCCCTTCTGCCCCAATCTCAACCCTGTCTTATTTTTTTTTTTCGGCAGTTCAAAGAAAAACGATTTGCTCATTTGGTAATAAGTGATGAGGGCATGAATTACTGAGATACTCCCAGACTTCGTGTTCATCTCAGTGTCAATAAATCTCTAATCTATTGCCCTAAAAACTAAGTCCGGCCGCAATTGCTGCCTTTTATTTCCATATTAATCAAAGGCATCTGCAACGCTCCCACTCTTGTTTGCAGAGGGACCGGGAAACAAGCTAACAAAATAAGGGTGAAGGGACCGAGTTCAAAGCGTCATCCCCCAAGGCTGGGTAGGAAAATCATGATCAATACTGCAGAAACACCAGCATCAGCATTGCTGTTTGATTCTCTCTGTGTGCGTTCCTGTGTATTTGAATTAATATAGCAATCTTTCCTGTTCACTCTTTCCAGGTTTGGGGAAAGTGGAGGTGGTGTCTTCATAAACTACAGGGGTAAAAATAAAACCTTTTTAAAAAGCTCTTCTTCGTAGGTAAACAAGAATATGTAGACAGGAGGGGCACCTAGTTTATCTGTAGAAAGAGGAAGGGTTTGGCATCGGCCAGATACGGTTCCTATGGCTGCGAAAATGTCAAATACTGACTGAAGCTAGGGCTACTCAAAGCCAAACTAGTAACGTTAAAGTCACTTCTACTCACTAGAGACAGCTTAGAGCGGTGGGATGCCCATAGGTTTTATCTTCCCAGAGATGTTAAAGTACAGCTTTCCACTCTGTGCTTAGATCGCGGTGTCGGGACGAGAGTTAGTGAGGGCCGTGAGGGCCGCGAGTGCTTGAAGTCTCGGAGGTGACCGGGCACACAAAACAACCATGAGGTACTGGGAAAAGTGGTTTGGGTATGGTTTATAAACTCTCAGAGAAGAACTCCAGACCAAAATTTCCATCGGAGTCAGGAAGGGAGGGAGGGAAGGAGGGAGGGAGAGGGAGAGGGAGAGAGAGAGAGAGAGAGAGAGAGAGAGAGAGAGAGAGAGAGAGAGAGAGAGAGAGAGAGAGAGAGAGAGAGAGAGAGAGCAAGAGCGAGCGCACACCTAGCTCCATCCTTACTTTCGTAGTAAGAGCAAGGCACCCACTAGACCCTTCATTTGCCTCTCCCCACCCGCACTGTCCTCCCTATGGTCTCCTTGGCTCTCTGAGGTTTGAGGTTGGAAGAGACGGATTTTGGAGAGTTGGTCACTTTTTAGGAAAAATTAAAAGAGAAGGCACTTGGGCCACAGGTAGACTAACAGTGGGCCAGGGTTGGTGGTGGTATGTTTGTGGTGACAGATACCATCCCTCCCTTTCTCTGTGATCCCCGATGGATGACAATGTTGAAGAGAAATAAGTATAAGGACATGGAATTAAATCCCATTTTCCTACTCTTATCCCAAATATAGATTTTTATAAACGTTTTGCAAAATTGAAATACATAATCATCACAGATCACATATACATGGTATTTTGCACTTTACAATGTAAATGTTCCGAAATAGCCTGGAAGGGGAGAAGGGGAAAGGAATGAACGGATTTCGAACATTCTGTCCTAGGTTTTCTTTCGCCATCCACATTATTTGAGCTACTGAGGTTCTTTTTATTTGTTTTGATAATAAAGGTGTTTGACCCTTCTTCGTTGTCTTATTCTCTCTCTCTCTCTCTCTCTCTCTCTCTCTCTCTCTCTCTCTCTCTCTCTCTCTCTCTCTCTCTCTCTCTCTTTCTGTCTCTCTCTCTCTCTCTCTCTCCAGCATCTCCTTTCAGGCAATTCTCCCGGGGGCCATTTCCTATTCTAGGTAGCCCTGGATGGGAGAGACAGAAGGTTGAACATGGATCCACTATGTTACTCAGGACCTTCTTTGTCCCATCTCGGTTTGCCAGTAACCAGTAACCTACAATCCTTGCTTGCTCGACACAACAGCAGCCAAACCCAGAAGACTAAAGGAAGACTTGACATAGTCTGGGCAAATCAGCCCAATAGGTTCGGATTGGGCTGCGCCGGAATGTAAACTTGGTATTTACTTCTCTCAACTGGGAGGAAGGTATTCGATATTCGCGGCAAGCTTTTCAGTGCCCGAATATTTTCTGATTGTAAGACTTCCTCGCTCCATCCCCTTAACCCCTTTCCCCATAAGACCGTGCACACAAATGGACGCACACAGACAAACAAACACATTCACAATAGCACTCACACTCTCACTTAAAATTCACACACACATAATTCTCCCGATTGGGTTTCCCGCAGTAATGGATAACTGGACTCAAACCCTGGAAAGGCATTTGGTGCTACTATGTCTAGCCCGTAGACAGAAAGCCTCTTTTCCTGCTGTCCTGGTCCAGGGAAAGCTCCCAGGGACGAAATGAGGACTCCAAAGTGGGAGCAACTACAGCTGCTGAAGTACCCCACTCACTGCTTGCTTCCTCCCTCGTTCACTCCCTAACCCCAGTCTCCCAGGCTCGCCCTACACCCTTGCCCCCAGCCACTCGGAAAGTTTGGAAACCGGAAAGTCGCTTTCTCTTAGTAGCGAGGGGCCGCAGACTTGCAGTGGAACCTCAGAACTGCTTAGCCGGAAGCCCAATTCGATCAACAGATGAGGAAACTCTGTATGCACATATATGCATATATCACTGTGTATGCATGTATATATGCGTATAACACACACATATAACATTAGGACGTATGTAGGCATGTGTAAGCGTGCACATGCGTGTGTTTATGTATGTTAATGTATATATGTATTGTTAACTATCGTGTGTGCATGTGTGCCTGAGTGCACCCATTAGTATGTGTACATTATTTCCCATAAAACAGTAAATGGACAATTCATAGGTATTCTATTTGTCAATATTTATATGCAGGTGCCTGTTCAACATCTGTTTTGGGCGAATGTTTTCTTACAACATTCTTCCTCTCGATTGTTATACCGTGATTGCTCTGCTGAGGAAAATGAAGCCAGAAGCCTGGGTGCTGGTGAACAGCCAGACTCCGAGTCCACCAATGCGGCTGGCTCCTCTGGAGCCTCGGTCACTTCTGGCCTTCGTTCCAAAAGGCATCATGTTTATCCATCTTACCAGGCCCTCTTCCCCCTTTTCCATCCCTTCTCCCTCCTTTTTAGCAGCTCCAACGTAGGGCAGTGCAGGCACTGGCTAGGGAACAAGTCAGGGCCTTATCCAGAGGGAGATTTTTGTGAGTGACCAGTTTGGCAGAGTCTGTCCCACACAAGTTGGAGGTAGTATTGATTTGTAGGTCCGGATCCAAAGAAAATCTTGTAGGACCTGGTCTAAGGTCTAGAGGCACAGCCAGCAGGGGTGTGAGAATAGGAATAGCTCTAAGGGTAGGTAACTGCAGGCATTGCAGAATGAGCGAGTCCCCTAGCGTGAACAAGTTTTCTTTGAGCTCTCTTTCTGGGACGGCAATACAGCAGGCTCCACTTCTACTTTGTATGCCCGGCAATTTTTTTTTCCTGGCACATAGTAATTGTTTACTAACTTGCTGGGAAGCAGAGGCCCCTCTGCCCAACCATCCCATCCTCTACAAGGAGGTCTGAAGAGCTGGACCTGCCCAGGGAATGAGTTCTCCACAGCAAAGTGAATGGAAGTGACTGGAGGCTGTCGGATGCTAGCAGCAGAACCCAGGGGAAGGACCTAGAGAGGGATCTCCATCTCCTGTGTCCCTGGACCCTGCTGTGACAGTGACCACAGCTGTAACACATTCCCCAATAGGACCTCCAGCTGTTTCTTGGAAAACATACTAACTCACCCATGTCTAGATAGGAACCCAAAAATTTTGCAACCCAAGTTTGTGCCCCTGGGATTCCATTCTAGCTGGAGAGATCTGGGGGGATAGCATCAAATGGAAATAAGGAAGTGTTCTCTTTAAGATACATTTAGATATATAGATTCATATACATGTTTGTACATAAACAGTTCTCTTCTTTATATACATGTACATATATACATAAAATGCATGCTCTTCAATATATACATTTGTATGTATATATTTACATATGGTTATTTGCCTATGGTGTGTTTTAAACACTTTCCTAACTGAGCAATGGATGGGGTGAACCTGAAGATGAGAGAAGGAAGGAACAATAAAACAATAACTATGTGTTGGGTGGGGAGGTAAGGAGAGGGCCAGGGAGAATAAATGGGAAAGAAATTGCTCTGGAGCTTTTTGCAATCCTACCTGTGCTCTTAATAGTGGAGTTAACAGTCCTTCCAGTCCCTTCTCTGGGTGGGAGTTAGTAGTCCTTCCTCTGGGGGGAGAAATCTATGTGCTAAACTGATAGAGCAAGAGGAGTTATGAGGATTCCCTAGCATCACTCCTAGAAAAGTTCTGTCCCTGTTGATCAGCTAAAAATGTGTCCTGTTGAAGTTGAGAGATATAACAAAGGAACCAAAACTTTTGTCTCTGGGATGGGATATTCTAAAACAAAAAACAAAACAAAACAAAACCAACCACACTCCTGCCTGCCTGACTTTTACAACTCTAATCCACACTTGAGCTGGTATCTTTTCCCCTCTGTCTTTGAAAAGTCAAATCACTTGTACTGATAGGTTTGAAAGTCTTTGATTTCCATTCTTCACTTAAAAACAAAAACAAAAACAAAGCATGGCTTAATTTGGGATGCGTATAGTCCTATCATCATGTTCATAAGATCATAGATTTAGCCATAGGTGTTTATGGACAAAGAAGTAAAGCTACTTAGAACTTTTGAAGTAAGGAGAATTGGTATCATTGGTATCATAAATACTTTACTGCATTCAAACTGGTTTGGAATCCTTCTCATCTCTCTTTTTATTCTAAGGATAATGCCAAGTTATCTTGTTCCTGAGATGATTCCATTGAGAATTTAATATCTTTAAATTGCGGAAGTAAAAGGTACACAAACCTGTGTACCAATCCACCCTACAGTAGGTATTCATGCTGAACCCACAGTATTAAGTTCTTTTTCTTAAAAGACTGATATGAAAGTTTGTTGTTGAGCCTAGAGAAATCTGGGAATATGGCTCACATTCCTTTTGCATGTTTCACAGGGTTTTACTTTTCCCTTAAGGTATTTTTACTTTCCCCCTTCACAATCTAACCACCATCTGCCCCTAACTACTATCAAAGTTAAGAGCCTCACAAAAGAGGACAGCAGCTCTGATCATCTGCCTCATTTTTATGGGAACTGTGACAACTTTGAAAGTTGTTCCTCACTTTTCAGATCAGCTCAGGAGTCCTTCCCAAAGTCCACCCTGTTTCTCATCTACTCCCAAGGCTCTTCCTATCTAAATTAGCCAAGAAGCTCGCCTTTCAGCTGTTCTCTTTAACAGCTTACCGGCTCATGGGAATTTAGGGAGCTTGGTGGGATTCTTTATCCAGCTATAATAGCAGTAGCCGGGCAACCACTGGAGTAAACCCCTGGTGCAGAAGAATACCACTGAGTTGAGAGATTGTTTGTTTCAAAATCATTGACTTAACTGCTGAAAGAGCATAGGACTACTGAAAAAGCACAGGACCAGGGCCAGCCAGAGAGACCAGAATTCGAGTTCTAATTGAGTCACTGACTAGGTCTGTGACCTTGAAGCAAGTTGCTTAAAGTCTCTGGGCTTTAGTTGTTTAAAAAACAAGAGGGCTGGATTACGTGATCCCCAATGTTCCTTCTGGCTGGAGCATTCTAGGATTCAATGAAACCAGTAAAGTTTATTCCTAACTCTCCAGGTGACCTATATCCTGTTTGTCTCTGAAGACGAGGGGAGAGGACCAAGGCCATGCAGACACCTGCAAGCAAATCTCAAAGAGGCTTTTCAAAATAAGACAGAAATGAGCTGCTTTAGTGAGGGAAAGAAGCCTATTTTTCTGATTAATGAACCGCTCCCCCTTCCTCTTTCTAGATAATAAACTCACAGGGAAAGGCTCTGCGGTTGCCTTGTGCTTGTTTCAAATAAATCCTCAGCAGCTCCTTCCTCACCCAGTGAAATGAATCACCCAAGGGAAACAGACTATTATTCCCCCATTTGTCTGTCTAAACCCAATGGATACTCTCCCCCCTTCTTCCACCTCCAGTCCTCACTATATCCTTCACCCCATCCCACTGACTCCACAGGCGGCCTTTGGGGATGGTAGGGAAGCCAGAGACCTTCAGACCCACGTCAATGCAGACATCCTTTGGTTTCTCTGAAATCTGTGTCATTTTCTTATTAAATTAAAAAGAAGAAAGAAAAAAAGAAAAAAGAAAAGAAGAGAAGAGGAAAGGAAAGGAAAGGAATAAAAAATGTCTTACATGTAAGCTTTTTCTGTAGCAATTCCATCATCTTGCATGGAAATCTTAATAGGGCAGAGAAAGCGGGGAGAAAGTTCTACAGAATGAAGAGGAAGGGAGAGAAGAGGATGGTACAGGAGAGGAGGGAAAAGTGGGAGAGGAGAGGAGAGAGAAAGAGAGAGAGAGAAAGAGAGAGAGAGGGAGAGAGAGAGAGAGAGGGAGAGAGAGAGAGAGAGAGAGAGAGAGAGAGAGAGAGAGAGAGAGAGAGAGAGAGAGAGAGAGAGAGAGAGAGAGAGAATATTATTTATATGTCATCCTGAATTTATTGGGGGATATTCCATGAAATTTAAGTGAGAATTTCAGTGGGAAGCAGGGCAGGGTGTCAACTGTGCAATATCCAATGAACGCTATCTCTATATTTCCTTAATTCTCTAAAAATCATTCCCCAAGTAAAGCTCACTCTCTACCTTTATTAAAAGAAAAAACAACTGATAAAAAGGGAAGGTGGGAGGAAAGAGGAAATTGTTCAGAAGGAAAACAATACTTAATGCACACTATTTGGCTATTCCCTTCGAAGAAGGCATCTACCTCTTATTTTGCCCTCCAGGCCCTCAATGGGAGGGGGAAAAGAAGTTAGATTCCTGCTATAAATCAACAAGACAGGGGAACTAGGTGACTTCTGTGGTCATTAGAATTAACCCCAGAACATCATTTACAGAGGGGAGTTTTATTCTCTTTTCTCAGGAGAATAAACTGCTGGGGGTGGGAGAGGATTGGTAGGAGGTATGGGTGTGGGGGTGTTACAGTTCTAAAAATATAAATTAATTTTTAAATTGAGGGAAAACACTACAGACTGGAGTTCCAATCTGAAGCATCAGCTTTAAAGTAGAAAAAAGTTACTTACAGCTTTCTTTGTTTTCTCTGTTGATTGTCAGCACAGGGTCCCATATTTGCCATTCTGCCTTTTATTTCTGTCACTTTAGTACTCCAGTTTATTATTATTTTTTTCTATTTGATGAGGTGGCAACCTTACTGTGGGGACAGAAAAAACTCAAACAGCATTAGATCACAAAAGAGAGTCTTAAAACAATGCCCAAAGAAAATTGAGGATTATATAACACAGAGAGAGATGATATATGTATGTATGTATATATATAATACAATGCATATTTTTGTTATTTGTGGGGTTATATACATGTATGTGTATATATGTGTGTATATTTGTGTGTGTATATGTCTATATCTATATCTATCTATCTATCTATCTATCTATCTATCTATCTATCTATCTATCTATCTATGTATCTATCTATCTATATCTTAGTAGTAGTTGGGGAGTTCATCTACTATCAGTTCCTTCTATACAAGGTCATTCCCTACATGGAATTAGAGAAATTATAACCCCTTCACTCACCTCTTCCCCACAAAATGAACACACTCTTTCTACCTTTATCTTGTCCCCTTTTTTCCTAAAATTTAAGGCAAAGGCAAAGCCAGAATTTTAAATTTTTTTCCATTTTATTTGAAATCTCATCCAGAAACACTGGTCAATAATAAATATATCCATAGTTATCAAGAATATATAAAAAATAAAGACACCCATTGTCTTTGAGGCCCTAACAAAATATTTCAAGCAAATGCCCAGGAAAACCAAACCAAACAGAACTCCAACCCCCTCAAAACAACACAAAATGAATCAAACACCCCAATGTTTTAAAATCTGATAATACCGATTGCTCTCCTGTCAGAGCCGACCCTGCATGCACAAGAGCTGAGCAAGGGAGATAGGGCCAAGGAGGAGTGGGAGTGCGAATGCGGGGGGGGGGGGGGCTCCCAGGCGGCTGAAATGCCTGCCCCTACAACTGCCAGCAGAGTTCATATTCCGTCGGAGGGGTGGGGGAAGGTGTGCGTGAGTGCTCAAGAGTGTGAGCTTTTTGCACTAGATGCCCCCGTTTTCGTTTCAAACTGCCACAGACGAGACTATGGAATACTTCAGAGAATTCACTAGTAAATCCTTGTTACAAGGAGTGAGGCACCAAGGCCAGGACATAATAAACGAGATTCATTGAGAAGCATGCAAGCATTCTTTTGACCTATGTTCAAAGGAGCATCCACTAAGAAGTCAAGCCCTGGACCCCGAAGAGGAAGAGATCCCGAAACTGAGTTTAGCTTTAAAGGAAGTTTAGGAACCTGTGGATAGTACATACAGTAATGATCAGAATTGCATCCATTTCAATGAAATATATACATTGCCTTTTCACATTAGGGGTATTTCTCTCTCTCTCTGTCCCCCCGCCCCCCAAAGTAAGAAAACAGAGCCTGAAGATCCAACTAGGACATTACCTTTTCAAGGCCGATTTTTTTTTTCACTACCCTCATCCCTGTTTATACAACAAATGCAGTTTTGACAAGAGCATGTGGCAAGTGGCTTCAATGGCAAAAAGAAGCATGCATGCAAACACAGGACGTCTTGTTCGAATCCCCCTACACCACCACGGGTAGATTTGTTCCCCCCTCCCCAGTTTAAAGTGTTTTCTCTGGCATCTCAAAGGGCGTCCGAGGTTCAGGGTGTCTCCTGCGCCTCCAGTCATCGGTAGCTCCCCACCCCGCCTCTTTCTTGAATCCTCTCCAGTCTGGGGGCCATGGGTCACTTGAGCAAGTCCTTGGATTCCGCGGACAGGCGGGCCATGTTGGCCGTGGTGAGGGCGGACAGGTGCGGCGGCGGGGGCATCTGGCATATAGTACAGGGGCACGGCAGTCCGGCCCAGTGCTGGAAGCCGCTGCCAAGCTGCAGGGCCGGAGGTGTGGACGGGGCTTTGAGCAGAGAATGGGGCGGCCGGATGGTACCAATCCCGGGGAGGGACGCTGAGAGTGGTGAAGAGGTGTTGGTGGAAGAAAGAGCGCTACCTAAGATGGGGTGCACCTGGTGCACAGCACTGGCCGCGTGGGTTGGGTGCCCCGCAGAGTGCCCGACAGTCCCGCAGTGGAAAGCGGAGTGATGCCCCCCATAGATCTCGCCCACCAACCTCTTCATCTCCTCCAGGGAGCTGGTGAGCATCAGGATGTAGTTTCTGGCCAGCAGGAGTGTGGCTATTTTGGACAGCTTTCTGACGGAGGGCCCGTGGGCGTAGGGCATGACCTCTCGAAGTCCGTCCATGGCGAGGTTTAGGTCATGCATCCTCTTGCGCTCCCTTCCGTTGATTTTCAGCCGGAGCTGCTGCAGGTCCTGCTCTGAGAGCTGCTTTTTAATTTTGTATTTGCTGCTCTCACCTCCCGCTTTAGATCCGCTGCGGGAGAGGCCTTCCCCAGACATCTTCTGCACCAGGTCCCCCTGGGTGGAGGAGACCGAGTTGAGGCGGCTATCCTGGTGGTGATGGTGGTGATGGTGATGATGGTCTCTCAGGTACATCTCATCCATGTCCGGAGAGGAAGCTCTGCTGGAGACAGAGCTTGAGTCAGAATTCATTTTATTAGAGGAGATCCCTGCTATCAGAAGCTTTTTAGGGGAGAAGATGGCAATCAAAGTAAAGCAAATCAGGTTTTTTTTTTTTTTAAATCCCAACTGCACAAGAACCCACTTCTCCGCTGCAAAACAGAAGAAAAACGGAGGAAACTCTTTCCCCTCTTCTCTCCCTCCCCTCTCTCTGGTTAGTCAGTCTTTCCTGGACAGCTAGTTGGTGTGTGCTTGAACTAACCTCACGCTGAAAAAGAGGGGCTTTTATAGAGCTGCCGCAGAGAAAAGAGACAAAAGGAGCCCTCCTATCTATACTGGTCTGGTTAGGATGACGTGCCATCATTCAGGGCGGTGCGCTTTGACTGTCCCATTTAGCAAGGACTCCTATTCATATTCATTGTGGTGCCACCCTGGGACACCTCTGCTATGGACCGTCAGGAGCCAAGGAGACACAAAACCCTTTGATTGACACACTCACCGCTCTGCGTTCACGCCTTCTTCTTAGTTTTTATTTTTTATCTCCCTCCTTCCCCATTTCTTTCAGCCCCGTTTCCAATTTCTCTAGCCGAATCACACGTAACAGACCAAAGAGATAAAAAGGAAAATTGGAGGGGACTGGATCACTCTATTGAGATTGAAATTTAAAGAACAAATAAATACAAACACTAAACAAAAACAGGTTCTCTTCTCCACCAGCGGGCAGTTTTAGGGAATTGTCTAGTGGGTAAAAGAGGTACAGGTTTGAAAGGTTTGAGCAGCAAGGAGTGAAGCAGAGCTTCGGTGGTGTCTTGCGTATCGTTTTGGGTTTTTTTTTAAAGTCTTTTTTTCAACCATTTTCTAGAAAATAGGTTCTGTTCTTTTTTCTTTTCCTGATATTGATCTTCTGTTCATTACTCCCCCCCCCCCCCCCCCGGCCCGGACCTTCTAATACGGAATTTGTACAGGCAAACAGACCCAGTTCTCTGGATGCTGATAACTTCTTTGGTCGTCCCAGAAGCTACTGCGAGTTTTCTATCTTTGTTTCTGGTTGTCTTGTATTTCTCCTTTATCTATCTATCTATCTATCTATCTATCTATCTATCTATCTATCTATCTATCTATCTATCTATCTATCTATCTATATCTATCTGTCTGTCTGTCTAAGATTATAGCTACACTGCCATTTCTTAAAAAAATTAACTGGGAAAATGCTCGAAATGTGTAATTATCTCTTTTTCAACGAGGAACCTCTAAAAAAAATGGAAACTTGAATCAAGGGTAAATCGGGGAGAATTAAGGAAGGAAAAGAATAATAGAAATCATTCCTAGAAGAATTTGACATGTTATACAACACTAAGTCATATTAGTCGTGGGAGAAGACAAAAATGGTTCCCGACTAAGGATGGGCTGCATTCCAGATCTACGCCTCCAGAACTTAACAGAACTTTAACTAAAATGTCTCCTACCTCACCCTGTATTTTTCTAGTATAAAGGCTTTAAACAAGATGGATCATAGAATCATTTTAATTTCTGGAGAGAAAACATTTGCTTCAAAATTTCTGTAATTAGTTTAAGAGGCCTTTGGGTCTGGATGTGCCAGTGAGTTTGTTCTCTTGGAAAGTTTGAGCACTTTGAGAGGCATGGGTATATGGTGCTATACAGGAGCCTTCCCTACTGTCCCCTACCTCCCTACACATATGGTTTGGTGGTGTTGGTGCTGGTGCTGGTGCTGGTGCTGGTGGTGTCTCATTTAAGGATTGAGAGGACAACAAAGGAATGGGGAGAGGAGATGGAGAACCTTGGACGAATGAGCCAGAAGTGCGGAAAAACTAAAGAAGGATGAGGGCAGTGCTGGAGTCTGGGAACTGCAGGTCCCTGATCTACAGCTGTTGCCTGTTTGCATCACACAACCTGCCCCTCTGTGTCTTTGCGGTTGCCTTGGCTTTGAAGAAACAGAAAAAAGATCTCGAGGTGGGGCTAGAGAGGGAAAATTACACCAATGAGGGAACCCCTGACAAGCAGGGCCCTGGGACTTTTCACTCTAAGGAGCGTCGGGGTCTAAAGGAGACATTAATGAAGACCCTACAATTTCACTGATACAAATTGAGGCCCCACCGGAAGAGGAAGGTCCTCGTAGAGATCAAGAGTTTCCGTGCTTTAAGACGCTGTGCCTAATCGGCTGATAAAATTAGAGGCACATCTGTGGACCTGTTAGCGATGCCTGGGAGGAGAAAGGGAGCATTGGAACAAATGCTTTTTGCATACTGAACTCATAGGGCAAAGGGTATTGGCGCTAGATCTTTAAGAGAAAAATAAGGGGGGGAGGGCGGCGACAGCTCACTCGCTCTTCGTCCAAGGGCAAGGTCAAAGCTACCGTGTCCGAAAAGAACCGAAAGAGGTCACTCGCTTGCCCCTTTCCTTCATCGCTTGAACAGACTTTCTTGCAGAACGAAGCATTCAAGTAATTCTTTTGGAAAGATGCGCAATTACATTTTTATCGTATTGCGCAAGATGAGCAACTGTCTATTGGGATCACTTTATTTAGCTGACACTTTTCATAATCAATATATATGTATATATATTCGTATAAATTAGATTTTCATTAGACTGTTTGGAAACTGGTATCATTAAGTCAAATGTGTCAGTTTCCTGATTCAGCACACATAGTTTGACTAAGTCACGCTGGGGGCTCCACTCTATAGTCAAAAATTCACCTGAGTCCTGATCTATTACTTTTCCTCCCTCCTCCTCTAGCCCTCTTTTCTTTCTTTCTTTCTTTCTTTCTTTCTTTCTTTCTTTCTTTCTTTCTTTCTTTCTTTCTTTCTTTCTTTCTTTCTTTCTTTCTTTCTTTCTTTCTTTCTTTCTTTCTTTCTTTCTCTTTCTTTCTTTCTTTCTCCTTTCTTTCTTTCTCCTTCCTTCCTTCCTTCCTTCCTTCCTTCCTTCCTTCCTTCCTTCCTTCCTTCCTTCCTTCCTTCCTTCCTTCCTTCCTTCCTTCCTTCCTTCCTTCCTTCCTCCTGTCCTTCCTTCCCTCCCTCTCTTCTAATTGAGAACATTCCTTTTCAGTTTGGATTGAAGGAATATCGGGGCCTAGTGCGGGGAGGGGGCGACTACACTTCATCTAGATGGATCATTTCCATACCTATTTTCTTCATTAGAAAAACTCATAGTTGTTTGTTTGTTTGTTTTTAAAGAGTAGCCTCTTAATGCTTAGCACCGATGTTAAATTTAAATCAGCCACCAAAAAGGAGTTGTGATAGGGCAAATGAAACAAATCATGTTAATTGCAGATTGCTTTGCTCAATCAGATAGACAGAGCCAGTTCCCGAAGTAGGATCAGAGGAAAAAGTGGCTTTCTGACAGAACTCCTGCGCAAGATATCTCTGCAGAGGTGGATGAATCCAAATGGAGCAGCGCAATGTACTGCTTTGACATACCTTGACTAGAGGCATACCTTTGCCGGCATAGAAACCAAACCTTCTCAGATTATGTTTTTCTCTCTAGTCAAGAGGGTATGCCCCGAAGCAAATTTAGGATGGAAGAATCTGCTGCACGAAAACAGGGGTCTCCCTAAATCGTCCACGGATCACGAGTCTTTTACCTTTCACCCTATTTTCTGATGACGCTAAGTTCCCCTCCCAAAGGGTAGTATGCCGGGCGGCGGCGTAGTAGTCAAAGTTTGGGATAGATGGGAATTGACAGATTGAGTTGTTTTCCCAGTTTTTTGGAAGAGAGAATCGGGAGAAGAAGGGGAAGAGACGAGAGAGAGAGAGAGAGAGAGAGAGAGAGAGAGAGAGAGAGAGAGAGGAGAGAGAGAGAGAGAGAGAGAGAGAGAGGAGAGAGAGAGAGAGAGAGAAGAAGAAGAAGAAGAAGAAGAAGAAGAAGAAGAAGAGGAGGAGGAGGAGGAGGAGGAGGAGGAGGAAGAGTGAAGCTTCTTTCAGATAGAATTCTCAAAGCCTCTCTCAAGAAATAGGCAGAGACTTTTTTCCAAGAATAAATTCGTAAGTTTTAGAGTTGGAAGGGACTTTAAATATAATCTAGTTTGCCCTACTTCTTTGAGCAGGTGAGAACACTGAGCCCCAGAGAGGTGAGGTCCGAGGTAACAGAGGAAGTGGTTAAAAGACAGAACTGCGCTTCAAACCCTAGTCAGGCTCTCTTGCTCCAAATACACGATGCATTTAACTACCCACCTCTGAGGAAATGAAGGTGCCTTTCCTCTAGAAGGTAATTTGTTTCTGCAGTTGTGAAAGAACCCGCAGCTTACAATGAAACCTTCAAAAATAGGCCCAAGAAGAGGACAGAGGTACGCGACATCAGGCTCCTGAGGCTAAATGCAGATGTGTTTTCCTCCAATATATTCCTATCCAAGAGCCCTCTTCACTCATTTCCAGGCTTAGCTTTGGTTCCGCGCGCACGCCAGTGTGTATGTGTATCTAGGCTGTACGTGTATGTGTATTCATTGTGTGTCTGCGCCGGTTTGTGGTATGGGCAAGTGTATGTGTGTGTGTGCGAGCTGCAGAAGAACATCCCTGGAACCTTCAGCCATAAACTTGGCACTGTCTCAGGGGCTCCATTCAAAGAATGTTCACACTTTGAGAGGGGCGCAGCCACCCTGGGACCGCTGAGCCCAATGCCTTAGTTTTCCAAATCAGATTGAGGAAGGGAGAGGGAGGAGGGTGAAAGAAGAAGGAGGGCTGGCCTGCTGGCAACTGTAGTATCAGGTTGGGCGAACCTCACAACTTGCGCTGAAATCCTGGGACCACGCCAGCTTCTTGTAGTTCACGGGGATTTCTTCCTTCTCATCTTTCCAAAAAGTTCCTCGTAGGGCTGAAGAGTTTAATTGGCCCTGTGGCAAGTACTTCGGAACGGGCCCAGAGGTATTTATCTTGGGCTCTTAAAGCGATGATCCATGTCCAGGAGTCAGACGAACAGAACACAGGAATAACCAGCTTCTCCCGCCCCGCTGCACACACACACACACACACACACACACACACACACACACACACACACACACCATCTAGTGTCAGAAAAACCCAAAGGGCTCCTATGGACCTTTCCACGCCGGGGTATACTGACTCCTCACGGCAGCCTCTTGTCTGCTCTGGGCAGACACCTCTGGCCAAATCTCAGAATTGCCCATGTTGGGCTTTTTCCCACCGTTTTCGCGACTAAAGGATGGTTCTCAGATTTGGTCTTGCTTAGGGACATATAGTCATGTCCAGGTAAGTGAGTTTAAAAAAAAACAACTACAACAATAACAAAAAAGCAACATCCTCCCCTCGGTCCTAGCCCGTCCTTTATATATCTAGGGGACCTACAATCCCCTCTTACCAGATGTCCTTGTGTGACCTCCAAAAGGAGCAGCTTGGTTTCCTGGCCCCCTCGGCTCCTCAAATAGAGACGTGGCCTCAAATTCTGCTCTCTAGAAGCCGGTGGCTTGGGCGGAATGCAAATTTTGTTTTGAAGCGAAAACTCCTAGGATCCTAGAAGCATATTTCACCATCCCTGAGCACTGCCTGTGGCACTGGGACTGTAAGAAGCCAGTCACCCAGCAACTAGGGAAAGCACATCAGCTCCACTGAAAACACTACCCCATCCCACTACCACCTGTAAAACCTTTGACAGCTATCTGAACACTATCTGTCCTGCTTTCTCTCTTCGGGAGAAATCAAAGAAGTCACAGCTATATTCAGGAGGAAAGCCCAACTAAGAAAATAAATGCCCGAGAGTTATCAGATTGTTAAAGAATTTCTTAGAAAATAGTTTCTTTCCATTATCTGAGTTCAATAGTCAGGGAAGCACAATAAAAATTTATAGCTCTTACCAAAATAACAACAAATGTAAAACCACCACCACTACAAACCCTATCTAACCTTAACATCTGATTGTTGTCATGTTAAGATACATATAAAATACTGAGTTCTACATTTAAAGAGGGAAACTGAGTACAAAACAACAAAATGAGATAAAAGAAGGATACAGGGACCTAGGTTTGGTTGGATAGGATTACTGAGATTAATTTAGATATGGGGAAAATTTTTCCCCATACCATTTATGTCTCTTTATCATTTACTTGTGTGTCTGTCTGTCTGTCTGTCTGTCTGTCTCTCTCTCTCTCTCTCTCTATCATGGCAGAAAGGCTGAAACTCACTTGCTGGTACAGCTATATCTGTCCACCCTCCCCTTCTTTTTGAATCTGATTTCATACAGGAAAAATAGCAGAAGATAAAGGAAAGCAGCATTTTATGATGCAGTAGTAACTGCTTTTTCACAATGTTGAATGTGAGACTTGGAGGATGTGAGGAAGTCCCAGAATAGCATAAAATGATGAGGTGCTAATTATGTGAATAGAGAGAGAATTTAATACACTGGCAGAAGTCGAAGTCAGATCTTAATGATGCATAAACAGCAGTGCTGGCTACAACTTACAGATTCATTATAATTATTTAAAGACTTTGTAAAGTCAAAGGAGATATGAACTTCTGGGCTTTGTTCATAGGATTTTGCTCAATTAGTGAGTATAGTTTGGTATTTGTTATTTAGGGTTCTTTGGGATTATATGTGTAGTTTTCCTGGTAACATCTGCTAGGTACAAAAATCTGCTTTATATTTTTCTACATGTAGGAGGCCTATAAACTGAAGGACAGTTTATAGGAAGGACAGATCTTTTTGCATTAAGCCGAGAATATTTGTTGATTTAAATAGTGCTGGTGATCAATCACATAAAAGGAGGAGATAACAAAATTTCTATCTATCTATCTATCTATCTATCTATCTATCTATCTATCTATCTATACACACACACACACACACACACACATTCTTGGCATTTGCCTAGGCATTTGGGAATTGTGGCTCCATTAATACCAGTATTTTGTGAACCAGTAAACAGATGATTCCTTGCTATTATTTTATTGTTATCAGTTTACTTATTTTGCAATATGCCAGTTAGAATGAATGTTTAACATTTTAATGTAAAATTGGCAGAATATGATGGATTAAAATATAATGCTGTCTTTGGGAAGGTCAATATTATTTTGTAGCTTTACTCAGTTTTTCTTTTCCAGTTGATTTACTCATGATTTGGTATTATATCATATTGTATGCAGTAGTAATACTGATGTTCAAAGAATGTTAATTTGATTTCATGAATGAAATTATCTTAAAGACATCATTCATTTCATTGTAATTTTCAGTGTTAAAGCTGGAAACAAGAAATTAATGTTTCTTTACCAGTGCATTTATTTAAAGAGAAAGAGGGGGAAAAGGAATATTTAATTATGTAAAAAATTAAAATGTTAAACTGCCCTTTTATTACAGGTGCCTACTCTTGTTATAATGAGTTCATATATGCATGCATAAATGATCAAATAAAATATTTTCTGGATCCAACTCAGACATGCGATGAAGTGATTATGAAAGGCCATTATATTCACTTGATAAAATAGATATAGACAAACATGGAATATATGACTTTATTTCCCATTACTGAAATATAGGCTGACAATTATCATAAGGTTGTAAACTGGGCAGCATTAATCCCAGCAAGTGACATACTGCATACATGTTTTTCTATACATAGTTGGATGTGAAACTTTCTTGGATAGCTTTGAATATCTACCCCAGACAGACATGGATTTGCAAAGTTTATTTTGAGAACACTTTTATTAGATGTCACACACAGAAGCATGGAAATTCAAAATGACAGTATTGTTAGATAATTTTCAGAGACCAATTAGTTTTCTACAAGATTCAAGGTGTTACTTTATGGTTATGACTATTAACAGGTTTTACTGAAGTCTGCATTGAGTTTGATTTTTTTCTTTTATGAAAACGTGAAAAGTTGGTACTTTCTACTACTTAGTCAACTTTAGCTCATAATTTGATTTTGCCTAACACCCGAAGTCTTTATGAAAAGTATAAAACTTCAGTCTATATGATGTAGGCTGATCCACACTATTGTCTAAAAGTTTCAAGTTTTATCTATATGTGTCTATACAAACAAAGTGAAATGAATAATTGAAGCAAATATCTGGCTAATGCAGCTTTTAAAAAAAATTCTGCTATGGGGGGAGTTGAAAGGTTTTTGGTTATTGTGGGGACAATTATGACCAAATATTTAGAAAATGTGATTAATTCATGAAGTAAGCAAATTGATTGATTAAGTCATCAATGTTCTTGAAATATAAATTCCCATATTTCACTTGTGGATATGAGCAGGAGTCTCCAACTTAATATTTGGTTAATCTACATGTTCTTGAATTCTGTCTGGTATTCAGAACTCTTAGTAATTTGAAATTTGTAAAGGTCACTCAAGGTAGTTAGAATACCAAGTGAAAATGGAATCTGAAATTTCTATGCAATGACAGTTGATATGTTAATTACCAAATATTTATAATTTACATGACTTTGCTCCTTGTGGATTCATAATCCAACCTTTGACACTTGGTCCATAAGGAATAGTTGTTAAATGACACTACCCGAATTTTAACTGTTCAATGTCCACAAAACCAAGACATGGGAGGAAAATTTACCTGGAACTTTGATCTTTTATGTAGTATTATTGTTATTACTGTCATCATTATTAATGTCTTCAAGTAAGGCAAATTATAAAGACTACATCTTGGGTAAAAATGTGGCAAAGTAAAACTATCAACTGAAGGACATTCAGGCAAAGAAGCCTCAAGTACACACTGTGAGCATAGATTGTTTCTGCTATTATAGGCAGGTTGACCATAAAATTGCTATGTAAATGTCAAATGCATTTTACTTTCACAGCTTAGAAACTGAAATTTGAAGATTGTCTTTGAATACACTTACTTATACTTAGTAAAAACTCAGACACATACAAAGTTGGTCCTAAGATTTTTTTTTAAAGCACTCCATTTTGATTATATTATGAAGATTGCTTCAATCAGCCTTATTTTTTAATAGCCAAAGTTTCCAAGTTTGGGCAGAGCACATGCATAATCTCTAAACCTTACAACACATTGTGACGTGAATATGGTTTAGAGCAGGAATTCTTAACGTGGGGTTAAATATTTTGATAACTGTATTTTGATATAACTGGTTTCTCTTATAAATCCATGCATTTCATTGTATTTATTTATCTCAGAAAACATTTTGAGAAGGGGTCCATAGGCTTTACTAGATTGCCAATAAGAAAAATTCTCATCTTAGAAGAAAACAGTGAGAAAAATTCAGATGTTGAAGAATCCCTTGGGATTATAACATCTCTGAATATCTCTGAATAATAATCTCTGAATGGATGAGAGGCTATGCCTACACAAAAATGAAGAGCTGAGTTCATTATTTCAGTAAACTTGTTTGAAAAAACCAGCCTACTCTTGGGGGGGACAAGAAATTTTAATCACCTAGATTTTCCCTAACTGATCAAATTCACCAAAGAATTCCCTAACTTTCTATTCTACACCAAAGGAACTTTTGAGTTTTCAACTAAGAAACCACATTGATGTGCTCATAAGTGGTATATGAAACATTGATTCCTCCCATTATTTTAAATAAGCTATGTGAGAGAAATGTAGAATACAGTATTTTCCAATTCCTCTATACTACAATGAAGTTCCAAGCCTATTGGAAAATCTATCTGTTCCTTTCATACTCAAAACAGTGATTGAGATATTAGGTCACTTTGGGGGAAGTTTTAGAAGTAATTTCCTCATGCTTGTAGGGAAGCTACCCAGGCATACCCCAGGATACCTCCTCCATCCTCTTGGGCTTCCTTCACAGGATGGAAATCCCATAAACGCTATCTAACTTCTTCTTGTTCTAAATCCTGATGAAGGAACTGACACTACTCTGATTAAAGTACTGCCAAAATTTTGTACACCTGAAATATGTCCTTGAACTTGGCCTTTAAAAAGAATATAGATAGAAAAACTCAGAGAGGGGCTACATAAAGTCTCAGTCTCTGTTTCTTGGAGAGAGACCTGAGTAACCCCCATAGCTCCTCTGGGAAACTATTCACACTGGGAACTGGGTATCTGCTGGAGATGGAGAAGGGGTAGAAAGCAGGGAGGCTTTCTTAAGGGAAGGAACCAGACACTGCAGAGAGGTTCTTCTCTCTGGGAAATGCAAGACAGAGACGTAAGAACCACTATAATACATAAATAACAAAGAAAGAAAAGAGCTTTCCCAGATGGAAATGCAAATGATTGGCATGGTAGGAAGCCATGACCCTTCACTTGATACTGTGAATCATGGAGACTGTAGGGTTGCTTGATCCCTTAGTAATCCCAAGTCCTTTCCCCTTAGTCAGGGGAGGGAGGGGAGGAGCTTCACTTAGGGTGGTACTGGATGTCCAGAGGACTATATTACTCCCTGGGGAAGATAAAGCTAATAGTGGGGGAGGTGGTGGGTAAAAGAGGTTGTTTGACTCCCTAGCAGCCCAGAGCTTTCTTTTTGTGGGGCTACCCAGGTTAATAATGTAAGTCTGAAAGAATATATGGTCACCCGAGAAAGAAGGGGAGGTGTCTTAAATGTTTATGGGCTAGCATATGAGTTCTTTGTGTTTTTTTTTGTTGGGTTAAACAAAATCCATATGTGACAGTTTGTTAGCCCAGGTACTCACATGGAAGCTAAGATCTCATAGAAAGACATGAACCAAATTCAGATAATCCTTGAGGGAAACCTTAAATAGGGGCATAAGCCAAAATGATAACTAAGAGAAAAGCTACTAAGATTAAACTTCCTGTCCATATGAGCCCAGAAATGTTCTTCCTGGACAACTTGGGCCAAATTAAACATGTTCAAATGAAATAAAAAACAGGTACATAATTTTAAAAATTCATTTACTTGAGTTATTTCTGCTGCTCTGCCCTTGCCTAACTTTTGCATCTGAAGTCAGTAAAGCAGGGAATAATAACCCTTGTGCTTCCACTACATTTATTAATTGAAGTGCTTTAGAATAAATGGAAAATAACGCCCTTGGGGAAGATCATGCCAGCCCCAGATACCAAATAGGAAAATGTTGTTTAAAGAGCTGCGAAGCAGGAACTGTTTGAGTCTGAGAGCCTGTAACCAAGTAAACTCCAAATGTGTACAGCTGCAGAAAACAGAAACTTAAGGGCAGATGCTGCTTAGGGATGCAAATCACTGGAAAGACACGCGTAAGGGAACAATGCCAGTGCTTCCCATCCTAGTTCTCTTCCAGTTGGGGTACTTTGTGCTACTCTTGACAGGCCTTGTTAACAATTGTAACTGCAAGAACAATGAAGAATCATACTTGTAGCATTATGTACTTAGACACTTAGATGAAATGTACAAAACTAATATGCATATTTCATTCATTAATTATGTGCCCTTCTGGCAATGCTTACAGATATTAAAAGGCTATATCATTAGTCCCAATGGAATCTTCAAAGTCTCTCCAATTCATGATTTTTGATGGGACACACTTAAACTTAGATAATCTACTGTTTTTCAGGGTTGTCAGAGAAAAGAAGCCCACAGCCTTTTTCTGTAGTGCCCTTTGGTAAAGACACAGCACTAGATTTGGGCTGGAGCTCTCTCCTAGATTACCTGGCTGAGAACCTAGTGAAGCATAGAGAACTGGCTTTGATGGAATGAAATGAGAGTCAGGCATAATAATAATATTTTCCATTTACATGGCATTTTAAGGTTTACGAAGCAGTTTCCTCACAACTACCATATGAGGTAGGTAGTAGAACTGTCATCATCTCCATTTTTCTTGTGGCCATTATATGGCCAAGTAGATAGAATACTGGGTTTGGAGTCAGGAACATCTGAATGTGAATTCTGTTCCCAAGCCTCAGTTTCTCCATCTGTAAAAATGGCGATAATAATAGCATCTATTTTACAAGGCTATCGTGAGGACCAACTGAGAGAGTATATTTAAAGTACTTTGCAAGCCTTAAAACACTTAAAACACTGAATGGCTTTAGTTATCAACCAATTAACCAACATGAATTTATTTATTGTTGTTGTTTTTGTTGAGTTGTGGCCAACTTTTTGTGAATCCATGAACTATAGCATGCCAATGTTGTCCATGGAATTTTCTTGGCAAAGATACTGGAGTGGTTTGCCGTTTCCTTCTCTAGTGGATTAAGGCAAACAGAAGTGAAGTGACTTGCCCAGGATCACACAGCTAGTAAGTGTCTGAGGCCAGATTTGAACTCAGTTCTTCTTGACTTCAACCTATTGAGCCAGCTAGCTGCCTCCTACGAATTTATTAAGTACATACTATGTGTCAGGCACTGGAGTATATGGATGTTGTTGTTGTTATTGTTTGTCCTGAGCTCTCAGAGGACCATGACATCAGGAAGATGGTGCCATGACTTGCAAGTGAATTGGATCTAGGTCCAGTGGCAAGAAATAGATCAGGATGACTGGAGATGGCTCCCAACTATGGGGATACAAAAAAATCAATGACCAAATATTTATTGATCACCTACTACATGGCAGGCATTGTGCTAGCCATTGAGGGTACACATATAAAGAATATCTATTCTGAAGTACCTATGTTTTAACAAAGGGAGACAAGTATATATAAAAATATATGAAGCTGTCAAGATATTGGGAGACATCCCGTTTTCCACAACTAAAGCCCAACAAGGAAACTGTACCCTGAGCTTGACATAACAGCAATCCTTTGTGCTCACCCTATGACAAAAACGTATAATTATTGTATTGCTTTGACCAGCACCGGGTATTCTCTGAGCTCAGACAAGTACCTGCTGTATCCATGTTTTAGTCACGAAGCCCTGCTATGAATCAAACTTGTGTCTTTGTTGCTGTTACCCCTTATTGTCAGGGCTACAGTTCAGTGCCCAACCATTGATATAAGTACTGAGATCTCCCCACACTGCCTCGGGTCCCTCCACTGTGGGTGGGGCCCCAGCACATATGTCCAGATCCTTTCCTTTCTTGTAAGCCATTTCCCTCGCTTTAAAATTAAACTTCTGTTTGATTCCTGACTCTCCTGTCTCTAGCTATTCTGGCCATCTACAGGTTAGAGGCTGCTTTGGTCCAGTTGACACAGTATAAATATAAGGTGAATGAAGGCAGATATGGGCAATGAGGTTGTACGATGGATATAGTGCCAGGCTGAAGTCAGGAAGACTTATCTTCCTGAGTTCAAATCTGAGTGTTAGCTGTGTGACCCTGGGCAAGTCACTTGACCCTGTTTGCCTCAATTTCCTCCCCTGTAAAATGAGATGGAGAAGGAAGTTGCAAATGACTCTAGTATCTCTACCAAGAAAACCCCAACTGAGGTCACAAAGAACTGTATGTAACTGAAACAACTAAATGAGAAAGCACAAACAAATATGAAGTTGTTAGAGATAGAAGGCACCAGCAGTTGAGTGGGCTAGGAAGGACATGCAGAAGATGGTGCTCGACCTTCATCTTAAAGGAATAGAGGGACTTTATGAAGAGGTGGTGGCAAAGAAAGAAAAACAAGAAAAAAATAGTTCCTGTCCTCAAGGAACTTACATTCTAAATGGGGGAAACAACACATGTAATACATGCTATGAATACATAAAAATTCTATAAGAGCTGGTATTTGATCTAAGTGCTGAAGGTCACTAGGGACTCTAGGAGGCAGAGATGAGGAGGTAGCACATTCCAGCCACGGCAGATGGTCTGTGCAAAGTTACCAAGATAGTGGGTGGCATGTGGCATGTGAGGAACAAGAACGCAGAGTGTATGATGGGGAATAATGTAGAACAAGCCTGGGAAAATCAGGCTTCAACCAACATTGTAAAGGACTTTAAAAGAACATCTGTATTTGATTCTACAGGCAATAAACAGGGAGCTTTGGAGTTTATTGAACTGGGGAATAATAGAATCAGACCCTGAGGAAGATGGATCGGGAAGAGAAAGGGATTTAAGATGTGAGGATCAATTAGGAGATTATTGCAATAGTGCAGGCGAGAGGTGGTGAAGGCTGTGAGCTTGCTGAAATCAGGAACTGTCTTTTATCCTTGTATCCTAAGCACTTAGCACAGGGCTTGGCACACAGCAGGTACTTAATAAATGCCTGTTGACTGACTCAAGGCCTAAACTAGGAAAGTGACCATTTGAAGTGAGAGAAGGGGATGGATGTAGAGGAAGCATTGGCAAGGCTTGGTAACATACTAGCTATTAAGGGTTAAGGTGAGTGAGGAATGGAGGATGTCTTGCTGGTGTCTCTGATACAATTAGGGAAGTTCAAAAGAGAGGTGATTTTGTGTATCAAACACTGTTACCCATTGAGAGTTATTTAGCCAATGCTGTCTACTCAAGTGGGGTAGCTAGATGGATAGTAGTAGATAGAACGCCAGTCCTGGAGTCAGATAGACCTGAGTTCACCTCAGCTGTGTGACTCAGGGCAAGTCACTTAATCCTGTTTGCCCCAGTTTCATTGTCTGTAAAATGAGCTAGAGAAGGAAATGGCAAACCATTCCAGAATCTTTGCCCAAGAAAACCCCAAATGGGGTCGAGAAGAATTGGACGAGACTGAACAATGACAATCTACTAAATAGTAGGAGTGAATTAGGGTACATGAGTAACTTTTCTTAGTGGTAAGTATTGACATTACCTCAACTGAGGCTGACTACCATTTATGGCTAAAGCAAGATAAATGGTGGTGGAGGTAATTTCTATTCTTACTCTGGTATCTGATTGGTAAGAAATATGGGCAAAGAGTTTTCTTTGCCTTAGTGATAGACATAGGACTCAGAAGCCTAAGCTTATTTTCTGGACCTCCAAGTAAAGGATCCGTTCCATGGCTTTCAAAAACATTGTAATAAATGTTCTTGGGTCTCTCATTTCTTTGGACCTAGGCACTCCAAAGGCTTCCTGAGTAGTTCATTATATTTTTTCTAGGACCATGACTAGCACTACACCTAAACAGGTATGGGAATCTGCACAGTGGATCCAAGGAGTGCCACAAGGTCCCTTCTGTCTAAAATTTATTTCCTACTAACTCCTACTTGACTTTAATTTCCCACCATTACAATTATAGATGAGTTAAACAACAAATATGAAAGGTACTTTCCAGGACACCAAGAAAGTGTATTTTTTTCTGGAAGCTTACTCTAATCCTTTCCTGTTCATGTAGAGTTATCATAGAGCAGCCTATGCTGCCACGTTGGGAGGCACAAAGACCTAGGCTTTGTAGGGTGAAATATTGGGCAAGCATGTTCATCATCCATAATAAGGGAGGGAGCCTAGCAGCCTTGGGCAAGTGGAAGCAATGGAGGAAGGGGTACGAGAGAACTAGGTTAGGGAGAAGAAGCCTGAGATGATGGGTCCCTAAAGGATAAACACCTGGGAGAGTACTGAAGAAGGCATCAAGGTGCCAAAAAAGAGGGAGACAAATAAAAACTTGGCTTGACAATTTATATATGTATACACACACACACACACACACACACACACAAATATACACATACATATATACATACATATATATATAAATATACACATACACATAAATGTGTATGTATGTATATAGTGTTTTTACATTATACGCATTTCCTCTCTCCACCAATGAACTTTCCCCAGTATATGCAACATACCACATCCACAGATGTTAGACCTACCACCTCTCTAACAAAAGGAGGGAAACATATTTTTTCCTCACCTCTTCCAGGACCAAGATTAGTCATTATAATTAAGCAGTTTTTTAAAAAAATCATTTTATTTTTAATTTATGGAATAAAGCAAGCATTTCCATAATATAATACAATAAAAAAGATGATTGCACATGAAATTGCAAATCTACTGTTCACAACTTGCTCTTCCTTTCAAATATACAACAAAATTATCATGTAAATATCTTTTTTCCTTTTTTTTCTTCTCTTTTCCCCACCCCCCACCCTCCACCTAAAATTAATGACCCGGGTTTAAAGCCTGATCTTGGACAGGCCATGTGCTTCTCTGGGTCTCTGTTTCCTCATCTCTAACACAAGGATGTTATAATAAATTGATCTCACAATCTCTTCCAATTTTGCAATTAGGTTTATTGAATTTTGTCATTTTGAATGGAACCCTAGACTACAGAAAAGTTTCCCTGTGGAGATAATTTCTTCCTAGTTGAGGGTGCCTGAGTTTCTTCTTCCAAAAACATTGTATGTATTAGAAGGATGTGTGATCAGAGGTAGAACTGATGAAATATTCCATCCCTTTTAAGGTGAGAGAAATTCACATAGTAATTGAAAATCACTGAAGCTATTGGGCTAAGAGAATTCCCTCTCCCTCTGTGATCCTGATTCATTAGCATTTCAGCACCCAAAACAGCATCTCTGAGTTTTTTTAAAAGGCGATACCCAGGAACAAGGACTGAGGATGGTTCTACCAGGTACTGTTCATGCTGTAGCCAATAGAGAGTTGTTACCAAAGTAGACATAGTGAATGTTGACTCTGCTTTCTGTAATCTTTGTTTATGAGGCCTCAACTCTTGGATTAGAGCCTATTGTCTTATTGAGACTGCCAGACATCAGTTCCAAGTCACCTCTGAATATGTTGTGTATGTTGTTGAAAAGTGAAAAAAAGGCCTTAGACATAGTGTATTGCTTCAAGTCATCATCACGAAATTCTATAACTACCTATGACGAAAAATGCATCTGAATGACTGACCCTCAGTCAGTCATTTTTTGGGGGGGAATCAAGTATACATATGCCTCACTTCTGCCTGTTAGAAGCTGTTGCTCTCTTCATAGCAGAGTTCAGGTGCCCTGTCCTAGAAGAAGCCTTTCCTGATTCTCTTACCTTACTAGTAGGCCAAGGTCACCCACTTCATCCTGGGCCATCACCAGTTGTCTTGACTTTTGTCTTGCCACTGGACTCTGATGACCCTGGAGGAGAGAGTGAGGCTGATGACTCAGCTCTGCCTCACTTAAATCCAATTCATTGTAAAGTCAAGACATCACCCTTGTGACATCATTGGTCCTCTTCAAGAAAAAAGGACAAACGACAACTCTTCTAGTTGTTAACAGCCTGTCTCTGAAATCACTTTGTGCTAATTTTTGTATATTTTATACTTCTGTATTTGCATAAGTATAAAACCACTGAACAATTTTGGCCCTGGATATTTAAGTCCCTTCATCCATGGACCCCACATAATCTAACCAAATTTTGCTTGCATTGTTCCCCAAACTCGTTGAACATTCAAGCTTTTTCTCCTTTGTGTACATACATCCTGGTCATTCCTATCTTGCTGACTTTGCATATGCCATCCTTCCTCACCCCCTCCCCCAATGCTTTTCTCCTTCATTTCCGTCATATCAGGCTCTACCCTTCCTGCTATGGCTGAAGTCCTTTCTCCTCCATGTTGTCTTTCCTAACTTCTCTAACTGATAGTGATTTTCCCTTTATCTCAATTCCCAAAGCATTTAGAGTCTGTGCTACATTCAACAAACATTTATCAAAATGTAACTATGTGGGAGGCACCAATGTAGGTGCTAAAGATACACACCCACACAAAAAGCAAAATCTCCCTTCCTTCAAGGAAGTTACATTCTGCTAGGGGAAGGGATACAACCTGGACACAGACAGGTAAATTCAAAATACGTACAAAATGGCATGAAGTTATTTTGAAAGGGAGAAGTCATTAAAAACTAGGGGAAGGATCAGGATTTAGGGGGCACTTTTAGCACTGGGTACCTGAACTGTATTTTGAAGGAATTTGTGAATTTTAAAAGGCAGAGGTGAGGAGTGGGTTTATTTAATCGTATGCTTCATTTGTTCATTTAACAAATATTTAGTCAATAGCTTTTGGGAGCAAGGCACTGTGGATAAGAACAAAATAACAACAACAACAACAACACTAATAATAACAATAATGATAATGGCAGCTAGGCTGCCCAGTGGATAGAGTGCCAGGCCTGGAGTCAGGAAAATTCATCTTCCAGAATTCAGATCTGACCTCAGATACTAAATGACTGTGTAACCCTGAGCAAATAACCCTGTCTCAATTTCCTCATATGTAAAATGAGTCAAAGAAGGAAGTGGCAAACCAGTCTAGCATCTTTGGCAAGAAAACCCCCAAACGGGTCACAAAGAGTCAGACAAGACTAAAATTACTGAACAACAACAAAAACAACCACCACAAAAACAGCAATAATAGCATCTTTATAAAGTCTTAGGATTTACCAAAACTCTATGTTTTCTCATTTTATACTTATAACTATCTTCTGAGGTAAATGCTATAACTGTACTTTTTTTAGATGAGGCAACCAAAGGTTAGGAAAATTAAATAAAATGCCCATGGTCACAAAATTGGTGAATATATGACAGGATTCAAACTCAGGTCTTTACTACTCCATGGTTAGCATGCTATCTATTACACCAGAATTGATGTTCTCATCTCAACAGTATTTTCCCAGATCTATTTCTGCACTGGACCCTGAGGGATCCTTGACCATCAGGTCAACTTTCTCGTTCCATGCTTCTGGTTCTGGATAAATTAAATGACTTGAGTCAGCAGAAAGTGTGGACTATGAAATATTGGCTTGTATACCATGAACTGGGATATAACCACACGATTATCACAGTGCAGAAGCAGGTATGGAGGGAAACACAGCCCTGGGTTGGTGACAAAAGGGAAAGGAGGAGGTACAATAAGAATTATCCCTGGAGCTCAATCATCCAAAAAGAATTCATTCCTAATCTGGTGATTATCGGGCAAGACCCAAGAGAACACCATGACATTTACCCACGCCATTTTTGTTGTTGAGTAGTTACAAACGTGTCTGACTCTAGTATGAGGTTGGATTTGAACTCAGGAAGAGGAGACTTCTTGATTCCAGGCCTGGAACTCTATCCCCTGAACCACCTAGTTGCCCCTTATCCATGTCCTTTACTGATTACCATAAAGTCTTCGAATCAGTTCCACACCTATGGCTTAATAATGTATAAAAAATATCTAAAATAGATCCCAGCATAGTAAGAATGCTAGAGTAGTCCTTTCTTCTGATAGAGCTCTAATTATTAAAAAAACACCTTTTCATTTTGTGTAGTTTGGAGATGATGGATATCCAATGAGATGGCATTGATAAACATTGCTGTTCTTAAGTTTGCATAGATCAATGTTATGGTTGGGGGGTTAGGAACCAAAGTCCTGTCTGTAATGATGTGGCTCGAATTCAATTGCAGCTCAACTGCTGGATTCTTGAGGCTACTTTTAGATTTATTTTTTCTAGCACAGGGATTTGTTCTCTGTTAGCTTAGAAAGTATAGTAGGTATCTGGTGTATGATTCTAGCCATTTGATTGTTTTTTCTAGGTATCTGGTTGTTGTTGTTCAATCATTTCACTCGTGTCTGACTTTTTGTGACCCAATTTGGGGTTTTCTTGGTAAATCTACTGGAGTGGTTTGTTATTTCCTTCTCCAGCTCATTTTACAGATAAGGAAACTGAGGTAAGTAGGGTTAAGTGCCTTGCCCAGGGTCATACAGCTAGTAAGTGCATAAAGTCAGATTTGAACTCAGGAAGATGAGTCTTCCTGACTCTAGGTCTGGCACTCAATCCACTGAGCCATCTACCTGCCTTAAGGTATCTGGTAGATGCTAAATTTTTCTAACCTACAGTGATATGTTATATAGTTTACAACATTTAATAGCAAAAGTTCCATTGACTAATTGATTCAAGCTCCTTAAGGATAACCTTTCTGGGGTCAGCTAGGTGGCTCAGTGGATAGAGCACCAGCCCTGAAGTCAGGAGTCCCTGAGTTCAAATCCGGCCTCAGACCAAACACTTGACACTTACTAGCTGTGTGACCCTGGGCAAGTCACTTAACCCCAACTGCCTAAAAAAAATGCAAGGATAACTTTTCTGTAATTTTTATGATAATCATCTGATACTGAATCACTATCATAAACCCCTCTACTTCTATGAATAAATGTTTATTATGTGGCCATTTTTAAAAAAATCTTTGTTGACATACTTTTGACCAAACTCATGTGGTAATTGATCACAAAAGACCTTTGATCTTAGCTTTTCATACATTTCATCCAGATATGAACCCTTTTTGGTTATATTTGCTAAATCTGGTGTTATATACATGTTGTCAGTCTTTATTATCTCTTTGTGACATGAAGCCTGTTTGTTCCAGAAATATTTCTATAAATTTCAACTTATCTATTGTGCTCTGAGAACATCTACTAATCCTTTTCCTTCTTTTATATGAGGTATTTGTTAGTATTACATTCATTCATGAGTTTAGTTTGGTTCATGCTTAAAAACTTGTCTATTTTTATTTTATTTTTATTAAATTAAGAATTTTATACTTACCAGCTGCAAATAATATATGGATATCACTGAAGAAATATTTCATGAGATGAAGCTATTAATTTTTCTCTTCTTTTCTGCTAGAGTCATATACTTTGATGTAATCCACTCATGTAAGGTGATTAAGATGATGTTAGCTCTTTAACTTGGAATCCATTCTCTGTTCTTTTTAGTAGATAATGATAAAGAGAAATCTAAGTAGAACTATAGCAAGCTTAATCTTTTTTTCCTCTGAAAGAGGATCTACCATATCAATTGTTTGTCAGCATGTTTTGAATAGGGAACAGTTTTACGCAAGGTAATTGTATGCTCTAGTATTCTCACTATACTTGGATCTGTCTTATGGATTTTGGAGTGCATGAATAAGCATGAGTTCAGAACTGTGTCAAAGGCTTTGTAAGGGAAGCAGTGTGGCATAAAAGATAGAGTGTTGTACTTAAAATAAGGATGGACTGAGCTTAAATTAAATCTTGCCTTAGATACTTACTTGCTTTGTGACCATAGGCAAGTGACTTAACTTCTCTGGGCCTTATTTCATCAACTATAAAACGTGGAAGTTGGACTAGATTACTTTAAGGTTGTTCTTGTTTTCAATTTATGATCTTACAATTGATAAAGGCATCACAAACCTTACAGTGTTTTAAGGCAGCTTGTTCAATAATTACCAAATCAATAATGAGTTGTTCTTTATACATTGGGAACTTTTTGGCATGCCCTTTTTATTCTTCAGTGTATGATATTCTCATAAGTGTTTATAGAGGTTTTGAGTCAAACAAGAGAATATTTGAAAATAAAAGAAAAAATAAAAGAAAAAAAAACAGAAAGAATTTCTTCCAAAAGACATCCAGGTCAAGTGTGGTGATTCATCCCTCTAATTATTGTTGCTGGGGGAGAATGAGGCTGGCAGATTTCTTGAGCTTTGGAGTTCTGAGCTTCAGTAAGGCTAAAACCAATAGGATGCCCACATTTTTAGGCACCAATATGGTGAGCCTGGGGATGGGGGCCAAGACATTTAGAAACCGCAGATTAAAATTTATTCAAATTTGGGGAAAAAATAAATCTGGGGGTAGAGGAGATAAGCAAGGGCGCCCTTGTTTAGGAGCTTACTAGTAAAAAGAAGAAGAAAAGTTTTAAATCTTAGATATGACCTTATATCTAACTACCAGGAGGAGCTCATAAGGGAGGGAGGAGCTCTCCAAACCTAAAGTGCTGATAGCCTCCAGAACTGACTGACCAACATTCTTTTTTTCTAAAATTCTTCCCTGCAAGTCATGGCATCACCTTCTTGATGCCATGGTTTTCTTCAAGAACGAAGGACAAACAACAGGAATCCTGTATGGTTAAGCCTTCCAGCTCAGATCATTGGACCTACAGGAAATCTCCACTTTTCTCTTTCTTAGGGGTTAATTAAAAAAAAAAACATTATTTTAGGCTGCTGGTGGAAAAGGCCTGTGAGACATGTTGGGCTCCCTTGTGTAATGGTAGATAGAGGTATTTCTATTGATCAGAGGTACTTTTGTGAGGTTTTTTTGTGTAGCCTACAAGTTTTAAGGATAAGAAGAGAGGGAAGGGAATAAGCATTTATAGAACACACTATTTTTATTTGATCCTCACAATAATCCTGAGAGGTGACCTGGATTTGAACTCAGGTTTTCCTGACTCCAGGCCCAGTACTCTGTCAACTCTGCAACCAGCTATCTCATGTTAATTTGATACACTCTCTCTTTTTCTGGTGTGTTAACCCAGCTTGGCTTTCCTGATCATAAAAATGTCTCCATTATTTCAAGGGAAACTTCCCTCCTCTCAGTCTCATTCTCCACAATTCAGCTTGGGGTTGTTGGCCAATAAATCATTCTTTTATACATCACAACTGCTTAGGAATCATGAATATAAAATTCAATGGGGAATTTGGAACTCTCAAATCCTGCTGAAACAACAGAAAAGGGTGATTGGGAAAAAAACAGGAAGCGAACTAACAAATAGGGAGACTCACTTTTAATTGTATGTATGTATGTTTGTATGCATGTCTCTACTTAAGGGCAGCTAGGTGGTACAGTGGATAGACAGACAGGCCAGGAGTCAGGAGGACCTGAGTTCAAATCCAGCCTAAGACACTTACTAGCTGTGTGACCCTGGGCAAGTCACTAAACCCTGTTTGCCTCAGTTTCGTTATCTGTAAAATGAGTTGGAGAAGGAATGGCAAACCACTCCAACATCTTTGCCAAAAAAACTCTGAATTGGGTTACAAAGAGTTGGACATGACTGAACAACAACACCTTGCACTTGCACTTCTAATCGTCTCCTTTCCTCAAACCTTTTCCCACTTCAATCTATACTCTATACAACTGCCAAAGTGATTTTCCTAAAGTCAAAGTCTGACCATGCCATCCCCTTACTCAAGTAACTTCTGTATTTCCCCATTTCCTCCAGGAAAAAAAAATAAAGACCTTTGTTTGGCATTTAAATCCCTTCACAGTACGGCACCAACTTACCTTTCCAGAGTTATTGCATATTCCTCCCTTTCTCAAACACTATGGTCCAAGCAAGCTGGCCTTCTTCCTTTTTCCTTAACATATTACATCTCTCACTCCCTTGCCTTTGTCCTGGATGGCTCCGTGCTTGCCATGCATTCCTCCTCTCTTCTGCTTCTTAGAATCCTTAGTTCCCTTTAAGGCTCAGTGCAGGTGCCAAACACTTTCCTGAGCCCTCCTCCGACACCCCACGTACTAGTGCCTCCTCCAGTTCCAATTACCTTATGTTAATTTTGCATGTACCTATGAATGAACACATCTTTATCCCTAGCTCATTTGTAAATTTAGAGTACAGACTGTTTCACTTTTGTCCTTGTACTCCCATTTCACACTGTCTGACACTTAATAATTGTTTATTGATTGATTGATTGATTAGTTGCTCAAGGTCATACAACTAGTTAGTGGTAAAGCCAGGACTAGAAACCAAGTTTCTTGACTCCTAGTTTCGTACTGGATCCACTTTTGCACAGAAAAGTGAATGAGCAAAAGTAGATCACCTATATACTAATGGTATTTTAAAATATATCTTTTCTGTCCACTGTAATACTCTAGAGTCAGGAGAAGGTTGGTTATCCATGATAATGCAACCACCTTGGGAAAAGCACTTAAAGCAATATAACTTAGATTATTAAATGATATTAAGGCAGCTAGGTGGTTCAGTGGATATAGTGCTAGGCCTGAAGTCAGGAAGACTGTTCTTGGTGAGTTCAAATCCAGCCTCACATACTTGCTAGCTAAGTGTAACCCTAGGCAAGTCACTTTACCCTGTTTGCCTCAGTTTCCTCATCTGTAAAATGGGCTGGAGAAGAAATGGCAAATCACTCCAATATCTTTGCCAAGAAAACCCCAAATAAGATCATGAAGAATCAGACACAATTGAAAAATGACTGAACAACAACATTAGATGATGTGAAGGTGTAATCTTTAGCAAAGTTTTCTGATGTTGAATACACAGTAAAATTTTAGAACTTGATGGTAGGAAAACCCTTCCCTCCCTCCTTCTTTTTACCTTCCTTCCTTCCTTCCTTCCTTCCTTCCTTCCTTCCTTCCTTCCTTTGTTCCTTCCTCTCTTTCTTTCCTTTTCTTCCTTCCTTTCTTTCTCCTCTTCTTTTCTTTCAGAATAAGTTAATAACTTTTTAAATCAATCAATAGAAATGGAAAATGATTCATTTTCTGTTCTTTTCTCAAAAGGCCTGTTTCCATGCATATGTATCATATATTTACAGAAAGCTGATAGTATTATAATGCTTGTACTATATTAGAAAAGGAAAGGCATTACAAGGGGAAGGTACTCCAGGAGTTCTGAATTCCACAGGCCTCCAGATAATTCCTGAGTATATAAATGGTAGAGCAGGGGAAGTGGCAGGGTCCCAAGAGTCTATGTTTCCACTCCTCTCAACACTGAAAGCATGACTAACAAGCTGCCCATAGTAATGTCTTTGTTTTAAGGTTCGTGAATGTTGTGTCCCATTACCCCTCATTCCCCTGCTCTTTTCCTCTCACATACCTCCCTTTACTTCTGCCTCCTCCACTTCCCCCCAAATAAATATATTTTTAAAAAAATCAGTAGCCAGGAAACATTTCTCCAGGATCATGGTATGAATATTTTTATGGAAAAGATTTAGAAAGGATAGTTGCCATTAGCTGACTAAGCATGGGTGATACCACTTTAGAAAAAAAAAACTCAGAAAACTACGGCTAGAAAATGAATGATCTATTGTGAATGCATATTTTGTTGGTTGGCTATGAATATGCTAGCAAGAGCTCCAATGTAGAAGTCTTCATTTTAAGAGCATAGAAGCATAGTTGACTGATGTAACAAATCAGAGACCATTGTGTATTGGACTCGATTAAACCAAGAGATGAATCTGTCCCCACAGCTTTAACCAACAACAATATTAGTGTTCTTATTAGTAGTTATTACAACATATTATATGTGACATATGTAACATATTAGAGGGTAAGCATATATAATATACAATTGCAATATTAATAATAATAGTAAGCTTGGTCCTCCTCACAGGGGTGCTCAAATGCAAAGCAAGTTCTCAGTCCCTTTTCTCTCTCTTGGTGGCATTTGAAAGTGTAAAGCTTTGAATACCAATTGCTTGAACTGGACATATGTGAATCTCTTCTAATCCTACTAATCCTGTCCCCAAGTGCTTCTTTGTGTGGGGAGGCAACACACATAGATCTAAGTGAAAGTGGTCTTAATCCTGGAAATGTGGAAAAATGTCCTAGTGTGAGAGTAGGGAGAGGGAAAGGCTCCCTAGCAGAGAGGACCTGCTGAAGAGACTATTGTGTCAGGGAGAGAAAGGGGATGGGGGGTGTGGGTGTTGGGGAGTGAGGGGAGGGGGAGAAGAAGAGAAGCCCTCTCACCTTTTCTGAGCTATTGGGAGGAGAGCAAACCCACCCAGCAGGAGAGCTCCCTCGCAAACAGCCATCGCACACTTGAGCAAACTTACAGAACTGAGACAAAGTTTCCAAAGGCTGGGAAATTCAGCCACCGCCGGCTTTCAGCAGTGGGAGCCCAGCGGGCTGGGGACCTAATGTGCTGACTTCATTATTCCCCTGCTCCCCTTTCAGAAGGGCAGATTTGTTTGCAGAATTGTGAGCTGTTGCTCCTTCTCCAAAAAGACAGTAAGCAAAACCACCTCATTCCTAATAAACAATCTCCTTCATCATCATCATCGTTCTCATGTAGCCCCAAAGAGTCCCACTGGTTCTAGAACTTTACAAATCCTAATAGTGGACAACGAAGTGCCCCCCAAACTTCCTCACTTTATTTGGAGCAACTTCTAAGTCCTCTCTGCCCATCCTGGATACAAAAGAAACTGAGCGGACTCAGCAGCTTTTGAACCTTTTCTAAGGAATTTTGACTTTATCGCTGCAGGCTTAAGGAAAGCTTGAATCTTTTCATTCACGCAAAATAACTTGTGCCAGCATCGTATAATTCAGGAATGTGTGAAAAATGCAAAAGGTAAAATATCAGCCGGTTGGATGGGCAGAAGATCATTGATAATAGAATTATTGTATAGTGCTATATAATCTCTCAAAGCAATGTCACACACAAGATTTTACTTGAGACTTGAAACAACACCTTGATGGTATTATTATTGGGATTGGATATACTTGTAATCATTACAATGAAGAAGCTTGTGGATTTGGGTAACTATTTTCATTATATAGGGACAAGGAATGGACTTGTGGTTTTCGGTAGTGTGTAGGGAGTTTCCGGGTAAGGAAACTCCTCTACCAATCCTTTTCAGTCTTAAAGAAATGCCTAGGACCCCAAGAGGTTAAGTGATGTACCCAGGGTCATATAGCCAATATATGTCAGAGGTAGGGCTTGAACTCAGGCCTTCCTGACTTCTAGGCAGACTCTCTGTCTCCACTATGCCAAATTGCCTCTCATACAGAGGAAATTTAATAATTGGATTGCAGAGCTAAGCACAGGTATGCAAGCCAGTAACCCCTGCCACTGAGAATGACAAGCCTGGCAGATATCTTTTTTTTTTCCTTATTTTATTTTTTTTTAAATTTTTTTTTCCCGTATGCTTTTGAGTTGAAAATTTTTCTCCTTTTTCCTCCCCCCCACCCTCCCCAAGACGGCGCACAATCTGATATAGGCTTTACATTTACATACCCATTAAACATATTTTCACATTAGTGAAGTTGTAAGTAAAAATTAAAACCAATAGGAGGAACCATCAGAAAGATGAAACAAAACTCAGCAGAAGGTAAAAATAAGTGACAGCGATTCGACTTCCATAGTTCTTTCTTTGGATGTGGACAGCATTTTCCATCCTGAGGCCTCTGGAGATGTCTTAGATCCTCGTAATGCTGAGAAGGGTTCAGTTTAGCAATCTTAGTCATTGCATAACGTGGCTGTTATTGTGTACAAAGTCCTCTTGGTTCTGCTCACTTCACTCAGCATCAAACCATATAAGTCTTTCCAGGTTTTTCTAAAGTCAGCCTGTTCATCATTTCTTATAGCACAATAGTATTCCATTACATTCATATACCACAACTTGCTCAGCCATTCCCCAATTGATGGGCATCCTCTCAATTTCTAATTCTTTGCCACCACAAAAAGAGCGGCTATGAATATTTTTGTACATGTGGGTCCTTTTCCCATTTGTTTGATCTCTTTGGGATATAGCCCTAGAAGTGCTATTGCTGGATCAAAGGGTATGCACATTTTTGTAGCCCTTTGGGCATAGTTCCAAATTGTTCTCCAAAATGGTTGGATCATTTCACAACTCCACCAACAATGAATTAGAGTTCCAATTTTCCCACATCCTCTCCAACATTCATCATTTTCCTGTTTTGTCATGTTGGCCAATCTGATAGGTGTGATGTGGTACCTCAGAGTTGTTTTGATTTGCATTTCTCTAATCAATAACGATTTAGAGCATTTTTTCATATGACTATAGATGACTTTGATTTCTTCATCTGAGAACTGCCTGTTCATATCCTTTGACCATTTATCAATGACTATAGATGGCTTTAATTTCTTCATCTGAGAACCTGTCTGTTCATATCCTTCAACCATTTATAAATTTGTCTTAATTCTCTATATATTTTAGAAATGAGGCCTTTATCAGAGAGACTGGTTGTAAAAATTCTTTCCCAATTTTCTACCTTCTTTCTAATCTTAGTTGCATTGGCTTTGTTTGTGCAAAAACTTTTCAATTTAATGTAATCAAAATTATCCATTTTGCTTTTCATAATGTTCTCTTTCTCCTGTTTGGTCATGAATTCTTCCGTTCTCCATAGATCTGATAGGTAAACTATTCCTTGTTCTCCCAGTTTACTTATGGTATCAGCCTTTATATCTAAGTCCTGAACCCATTTTGACTTTATTTTGGTATATGGTGTGAGATCTGGATCTATGCCTAGTTTCTGCCATACTCTTTTCCAGTTTTCCAGGCAGTTTTTTTCAAAGAGTGGGTTCTTATCCCAGAAGCTGGGGTCTTTGGGTTTATCAAATAATAGATTACTATAGTCATTGACTACTGTGTCTTGCATATTTAACCTATTCCACTGACCCACCTCCCTATTTCTTAGGCCTGGCAGATATCTTGAGAAATCAGGAGTTCTGAGCTACAGTGGGCTAAGCTGTTCAGGTGCCCACACTGCTTGGCACTGATAAGTTGAATCCTCAGGAAGAAGGGTGGGCACCAGGCTAAGGAGGGAAAGGGAGAAGAAGGGGGGGGGGAGGAGGGAACTGGCCCAGGTTGGAAACACAGCTGGTTAAAGCCAATCAGATTGCCAACCTGGGTGAGATAGGGAGACCTTGTCTTATAAATAAATAAGCAAAGGAATGAAAGAATAATTTGAATTGGAGTTTAATCCAGTAATATATAATGGAAACATTTTCAAACTGAAACTATTACCTTAAAACTTTTCAAAGGAAAGACAATATAACTATGGAAATACAACATTTCACCCAAACATTTAGCTAGTTCCTGGAACCTCAAGTTGTGTCAGATAACAAAATCTAAATACTTTGATTCTTTCTGCTTTATTGATTTATCATTCATTTTATAATATTTAAGTTTGTTGTTGTTGGTCCTTGACATGATGGGGTGATGTCTTGACTTGTGAGAGAACTGGATTTAAAGGGAGGCAGAGTTTCACAAAGTCATCAACCTCACTCTGTCTTCCAGAGTCATCAAAGTACAGTGGCATGACAAAAGTCAAGATGACTGGCGATGGCTTGGGATGCAGTGGATAACCTTGGCATCTTTTATGTCTGACCACAGTGCTTGTTTTAGCCATCTCCATGGCCATTGGAACAAATTGCTCTCATCCGTCCATTCCACCAGGGGAAGTCTTTGCACGCTTGGGGTAGACATCCTCCTAACTCACCAACGGGTTTGAGGCCCACTGGTTACAGCTTCTTGGAGACACAGGTGAGAGTTTAGTGCCAGGTAGACACCAAAGGTGGATGAGCACCGCTGAAAAGGGTTCAGCAAGCCCACACACCAGAGGTGCTAGTTCTTTTTGAACACCCCATATATCCTGATATTTAAGTAAATTCTATATAAAGGATGTCATCCAAGAAATGCATGATTGGAAAAAAAAAGACTGGTCATATAATGAAAGCTAAGGGATAGCTGATGGATAACTCGCACACTCCATTGATATCTGTGAAATGTAAAGAAAATATCAGGAAGGATATTCTTCAAATATTGGTAGACACCCATATTGAGCTTATGAGAGGGCATGGGTGAAGATTACATGGGATGGACCATCATGGATGGATATATTTTGCATTACCAGAGTGAACATTTACATTAGTAAGATCATAGATCCATTTGGAACTCCATCTCCGCATCTCTGCCTTTTCATTGTTTTTCTCTTATTTGTGGAATGCTCTTCCTCATCACTTCTATCTCCCAGTTTAGCTATATTTCTTAAAGACTCAGTTCAAATTCCACCTTCTGCAAGAGGCCTTTTCTAGTTCTGCCCACTTCCAGGGTCTTCCTTCTGAGATCACCTGCCACTAACACTGTATATATTGTGTACATACGTAATAGTTTGTGTGTTGTCTCCCCTTTCCTCTTCCCATTACAATATGAGCTCCTTGACAGTCCAGGAACCATGTTTTGGCCTTTCTTTCTATCCCTAGTACTTAGCACAATTCATGGGCACAGAGCAAGCCCTTATTAAATGTTTGTTGACAGAGTGACTGTTTATATCCACGATAGTGTAGTCATGGATTCTTGGTCCATATTAATAAATGTTGCTGTACAGCTTAAAATATTCTCAACAGTGTTTGCTTCAGCAGCACATATACTAAAACTGGAATAATACAGAGAAGATTAGCATAGCCCCTGAACAAGGATGACATGTAAAATATTCTAAACAGATGCAGCTAGTTACAGAACACTGAGGGCTAGTTAGAGAAGTGATCCTACTGCACTGAATAGAGGAGGAGAAAGTTTTGGCCAAAACCAAAATGATATAAAATAAGATAGCAAGAGTATGATAGCAATGCGTTATTGCTGATTTTCAGCTCTTCAGGAATATAGTAATACTGCGTGACTTAGTATCATTCTGCAACAGGGGTAGAATATTGTTATTAAAAAGAGGCTGTTTTTCAGGGAGAAGTTTGGGATTACTAAGTTTCCTCAAAACAATCCAGTATGTTCTCCTACTGCTTAATTCTGGGCCTTATTCAATGTCCATTTGCAGAACAAGACAGAAATATTGCAAAGCTTCCTGAATCTACTGTATATAGTGATGATCAAGCACCATAGGTGGTCCACCTAATGGCCTATTACAGTCAGGACAATCGACATTCTTTACACATTCACATCTGAATATATCCCTTTCCCTGTCTCTGCCCAGGGAACAACTTCTGGCAACGAAGATTACAAAGGAAAAAAGACAGAAAACATTTTTAGCAAAACCATCATATCAGCTATGAATAAAATATTCCATACCCCAAGACTCCCAACTCTGAAATGAAGGAAGGGAGGTGCATTTTTCAACCTTTTACATGGTCAAGTTTGGTCATTTCAACTATACAAACTTGTATTTTGGTTTATTGATCTTCCTGTTTATGTTGTGGTAGCCCCGTGTGTGTACACCTATGTTACATATTACATACATATATACACACAGATGTACAGATATACATCTATGTGTATTTATATGTTGTTTTCTGAGTACTTACTTTACAAAGCGCTTACTTCACTTTGTGCCAGTTGATATACGTCTTTCATGTCTTTCATTGAATTCTTGATATTCTTTGTTCCTTATGATATGACAATATTCCAAATATTATATTTACCAAGTCCCCAGTTGATGGGTATCTACTTTTTTTCTAGTTCTAAGCTACCACAAAAAGTGCTGTTATGACTATTGAGTTGCATATGGGATCTTTCTTTCTAATTTTGACATCTTTGGGGGTATCTGCCTAGCAGTGAAATCTCTGGGTCAAAATGTATAAGCATTTTGGTTACCTTTTTTCCCCCTCACAATTCCAGTTTGCTTTCCACAAAGATTGGTCATTTCACAACTCCACCAATAGTATGTTAGTGTACTTGTCTACTTGTAGCCCCTTCAACATTGATGATTTCCATTTTAAAAATTTTAGCCATTTTTCTGGATGTGAGATAAAATCTCAGATTTATTTTACTTGAGATTTCTTACTAGTAATTTAGTGCAACCTCTCATAATTTATACTTTGCAAGTCTTCTTTTTAAAAAAAATTTAAAAAAATTTTTTTGGCTGGGCAATGGGGTTAAGTGACTTGCCCAGGGTCACACAGCTAGTAAGTGTGAAGTGTCTGAGGCCGGATTTGTGCAAGTCTTCTTTTGATAACTTTTTGTTTATATCCTTTGACTACTTAGCCACTGAGGAAATTGCGCATAGTCTTACATACTTGTAATTCTCTGCATATCTTGGATATGAGGACCTTATCAGAGACAGTGGATACATAATTTTTTGTCAGTTGAATTTCCCTTCTGATTCTACTAGAATTGATTTTGCTTGTATGTTTTCCAATTTCATGTAATTTTAATCATCTGTTTTATTTTTGTAATATCGCCTATCTTTTGTTTGGTTAAGCATTTTACCCTTACCCTGATATAGTTGTAAAATATAACTCCATCAATTTTATTTTTTAATTAAATTAATTTTTTGTTACATTTTAAGTTCCAAACTGTCTCTCCCCTCTTCCCCACCTGCCTCGGAGGAGGCCACCATTTCACACACACACACACACACACACACACACACACACACACACAGGCACGCAGATATCTGTGTATCCATCTGTAAAACCATACTTAGCATACTTCTATTCATCAGTTCTTTCTCCGAAAGTGGATAGCAACTTCCTTTGCAGTTGATTTGAGTATTTATAATACTCAAAATAACTTTGTTCATAGTTCTTTGAATAGTATTTCTGTTACTGTATACAATGTCCTCTTGGTTCTGCTAATTTTACCCACCATTATTTCATGCAAGTCTTTCCATGGTTTTCCTAAAATCAACCAGCTCATCATTTCTTGTAGCACAGTGGTGTACTATCACAATCATATACCGCCATTTGTTTAGCCATTCCCCAATTGATGGGTCATCTATTTTCCTTTATTTTTTTTACTGATATAACCTTTTATATTTAAGTTCAGTGTCTATTTGGAACTTATAGTGATATATGGTGTATGATGCTGTTCTAAATTTATTTATTTATTTTTGCCACATTGCTTTCTAGTTTCCCAGCAGTTCTTGTTAAATAGAGAGTTCTTTCCCAAGTAGTTTATGTTCTTATGTTTGTCAAACATTGGGTAAATGTTTGATTTTTCCCCCCCTAGTTCTTGTTTATCTAATCCAGGAATATGGAATCTGTGGCCTTAAGGACACATGTGGCCTTAGTTAACTCTAAAATTAACAAATAGTTTTAATTTTTTAAAATTATTAAGTACAAAATAGGTTTTTATAAAATAATGCACGTTTTTAAGTATAACCAAGAAGTTTCTTGAATGTGGCCTTATTTGATTACAGTTAAATTTCCAACATGAAAAGGTTCCCCTGATCTAATCTGTTCCACAGATCTGTGTTTTTGATTTTTAACCTGTACCAAATAGTTTTTTAAGAAATAATTATGCTTTATAATTTGAGATATGGAAGTGCTTAAAGTCTACTTTCTACATTGTTTATTTTCCTTGGGATTCTAGATCTTTTGTCCTTCCAAATGAATGTTGTTATTCATTTGTCTGTTTTTATAAACTGACACCCCAGTCCCCCCTTCCCTTTGTCTGACCAATAAAGAACTAAATCTGTAAATTAACGTCATTCATAGTTATTATATTGGCATAAGCCAGGTATGAACAATGAACATTCCTACAACTATTTATATGTTCTTTGTTTCTTTAAATATGTTTAAGTATGTTGTTTATTTCTTTAAATGGAATCTTTATTTCTTTAAAGATAATTTTATAATTGTATTTATAAGTCTTAAGCCTGAGACAGTAGTCTGGAAGTCAGAAAGACCTGGATTTAAATCTTACCTCAGACACTTATCAGCTGTGTCGCCTTGGACAAGTCACAACTCTTCTGTGTTAGTTACTTCATCTATAAAATAAGATAGTTAGCCTAGATGGTCTAAGTTAGCCTAGATAAATCTAAGATCGTACAACTTTCAATTATTTCATGACTTTTGTAGTCATTTTGAGCAGAATTTCCTTTTTTAACTGTTTCCTCCTAGATTTGTTATTGATATATAGAAAGGCTAATGATATATATATATATATATATATATATATATATATATATATCTATATATATATATAGATAGATATCTATATCTATATATATGTATATATATGTGCATATATATACATATATATATCTATATATGTGTGTATATATACACACACATATATATGTATATATGTATATATCTATATATATGTGTATGTGTATATATATATATATATTATTCTACTACTCTACTAAGGCATTTCTAGAACTATATCAGATACTAGTGTGGAAGAAGAGTCATACTTGCTTTATCAGTATTTACTGGAAAAGATTTTAGTGTTTCTTCATTATAAATAATGCTGGGTTTTGGTGATTCATACATATTTCTTTTAAAAAATTTAATTGCCCTTCTATGCCTGTGCTTTTAATTAAAAAAAAAATTTAACATACATGAGTGTGGTACTTTGTTAAAGGTTCTTCCATTGTTATAGATATAATCATATAGATTTTGTTGGTTTTGTTTTGAAAAGATTAATTACACTCATTGTTTTTCTATTGGTGGTGCAATGATAGGGTGTACCCTTTGTGTTAACTTTATTTATCATATATATATATATATATATATATATATATATACATACATATGTGCATACACATACACACCTATCTATACATACACAATATACCTATATTCATGTGTAAGCGTATGTGTGCGTGCGTATGTATGTATGTATGGAGAGAGAGAGAGAGAGAGAGAGAGAGAGAGAGAGAGAGAGAGAAAGAGAGAGAAAGAGAGGGGCAGTTAGGTGGCAGAGTAGATAGAGTGGCAGGTCTGGAGTCAGGAAGACTCATCTTCCTGAGTTCAAATCTGGCTTCAGACACTTACTAGCTGTGTGACCCTAGGCAAGTCACTTAACCATGCTTGCCTCAGTTTCCTCACCTGTAAAATGAGCTGGAGAAGGAAATGTCAAACCACTCTGGTATCTTTTTGAAGAAAACCCTAAGTGGGGTCATGAAGGGTTAGACAGGACTGAAGTAACGGAACAACAGCGTGAAACCATAGAGGGCACAGGAATAGCTTTCCTTAGAATGTAAAAGTGATGGAAGGGACTTTTTGAAGTCCATTCTTCTCTACCTCACAAGCTGCCAAGTTGGGCTACATGAAAAATTCCAGAAAAGGGATTAGGAAGTATTTTCATTTGTCAGATCATCCTATAACTTCACTGTTCATAAGCTTTCACTGTGGCAAAGTTTACTCTGCCTTCAGGTTCATCTGAAATAAATATGATAACACTGCTTTTTAATTTTAGGCTGCTTCAAAACACTGTTTAATTAGGCACAGTGCAGCCTTGGAAAAATGTAATAAACAGGACAGTGATATTGATTTTTTTATTATCGCCTTAATTGTAGATTTAGATGTGTTAAAACTGAAGCAATCTTCCAGCTGCAATGTCTAATGAACTCCAAGATCAAATAAGATCTTGCTAATTACTGAGTTAATGAGAATAAGTTTGCAGGCAGAGCTGTGTTAGTAATTACATGTTTCAAAGGCTCTTGAAGCTAAATAAGATCCCATTTTGTCGTTCTAATACTGCATCCCTTGCCTTTCTTCCTTCGGACTATCTGTCATGGAAGCCCACCTTGTTTGCTGCTCCCAGTTCATTCTCTGTTGGCTCGTGGCATCAGTCTATGGCAAAGTAGCAGCTGGGCTTCAAGTCTTCAAAAGCTTTGGGAATGTTCAAGTGGGTAGCACACGGTATTTAGAGTCAAAGGAACTGGATTCAAATACTCATGGTGTGTCTTCCCTAACCAAGTGACTTTGGGTAAGTCATTCTCATCTCTAAATCTCAGTATCTTCATCTGTAAAATGAGAATGTTGGCCTATATGACCTCTTAGATCCCTGCTCTAAATCTATGACCCTACACTGAATTTTGAACTCACCTCAATGCCATATGTAAAGTGGTAATAGGAAATGTCTAAAACATGACAAAAGGAAGACATGTTTTTGACTCTAAGAAAAAAATGGGGGACAGAGAGGCCACTGAGTAGTCCTTTCCCTCATCCCAGGCCACAAATATGACCTTAAAGGAAAAATGAGTTACTAAGTTGGGGATAAAGATTATCTCCAACACTTCCTTTTTCTCTGGAATGTTTTGAAAGGGTGATTCTTTTGACCTAGTCAATGAAGTTGAAACAATATTGATTTTCATGCACCTATGTAGACTTAAAGCAACATCCAACCACAAACCCCAAAACAACATTTCATCGGCAATCTGGAGTGGTTTAATGTCCCTCAGTGTTATTCTAGTGTTTCCCAAAATGCTAAATCAAATCAGATGAGGTAAGATTTGTAAAATGCTCAGCACAGTGCCTGGCATGTAATAGGTGGTTAATAAATGTTTATTTTCTTCTCTTCTCTCCCCACCCCTTTCCCCCAAGGAATAATCCACTTTGGCATTTTAAATAAACACAATCTGTTAGGGTGATTTTGGGCATTATTCATACTTGCTAATGATCGACTCATTTTGCCTTTTACAAACTAGAGGAACCATCCTGTCAGAGAGTCACTGGCCTTTTAGTCCAGCCTTGTGTGCTTTATGTATTAGAGGTTCACATTGTGAGGGGGCCTAGGAGCAGGTTCTGGGCATATTGCAGGCTACACAGGGCACCAGTGAATTTCTCCAAATTAAGAGTAACTGCAACCTGCCTTGCTTCCCTTCACTCCATCACATAACCTGGAAACAGAAGAATCCCCTACCTGGTGAATTCTGCCTCTAGTGCAATGCTGGGCAGTCAGCAATGCACTCTAATTAGACCCTTGACCTCCAGGAGTTAGCAGTCTAAAATAGAAAGCCTCAATGAAAACCCTTACTAAACGAAACTCATCACATTACTAATCAACTTGACCCAGAGGTTTGCACACAGTGCATGTATACAGCAACGCTCCACTCTTTTCCCCTTGTCTTAGATGTTCTCTTCTAGTGTATCCTATGCTCCCACCATAGTCTCCCAAGGCTGACCGCAGTAGGACTCCCTGTTCTTTTCAGTCCCCATACCTTTCTCGTGCTATTCCCCATGCTTTTATCTCTTTCCTCTTCTATCTGTTCAAATTTCACTTACCTTTTGAACTTTGACCTGAGGTTTGTAAACTTAGAATTTCTTTTTTGATAATTATATTTCAGTAAAATTGGTTTCTTTCTGTAATTCTATGTATTTTGTTTTGTGCCTTTAAACATATTATTCTGAGAAGGAGCTCGTAGGCTTTACCTGAATGCCAAAGGCCTGCCTTAACTCCTAACTCAAAAGCTACCCCTTTGCAGACCTTCGCCCTCTCAGATTTCACACAGCATCTTTCCCCTCTTTCTTATAAGATAAATAGGCCACGGCCCAAGGGACTCTGCCTTATGAACCATTTTGTTATTGTTCTGTCCATTTTTTAGTCATGTCTGATTCTTTGTGGCTCCATTTGGGGTTTTCTTCGTAAAGATTCTGGAGTGGTTTGCCATTTCCTTTTCTAGCTCATTTTACAGATGAGGAAACTGAAGAAAAAGAGTTAAGTGACTTGCCCAGGGTCACACAGCTTGTAAGTGCCTGAGGTCAGATTTGAATTCAAGTCTTCCTGTCTTGGCCTGGCACTCTAATCACTGTGCCATCTAGCTGCCCCCCTAATTCTTGTTGTTCTGTCGTATCTGACTCTTTGTGACTCCATCTGGTGGTTTCTTAGCAGAGATACTGGAATGGTTGGCATTTCCTTTTTTAGCTCATTTTATAGATAAGGTAACTGAGGTAAATAGAGCTAAGTGACTTGCCCAGGGTCACACAGCTAGTAAATGTCTGAGGCTGGATTTGAACTCAGGTCTTCCCAACTCCAGGCTCAGCACTTCAGCCAATGTGTCATCTAGCTGTCCTCTCACTCACCATCTCTTTCCCCAAACTCTTAAAACAATGACCTGCATAAATAGAATAGGCATCTAACAGATATTTGTCAAATTGATTTTTTTTGAGTAAATATTTATGACAGGACCAGCTCTAGGAGGAGTCTGATAGTAGTGGTGTGACCCTTGGCAAGTCACTCTAAGTGCTAGACAGCTCTCTAAGATGAGAAGTTTCAGGGCAAGGAATGATCTGTTCTGGTAAAAAGAGTTATCCTTATCAGAAGTTCCCTATATCACTGAAGTCACAGATCCATTAAAAAAAATTCTTTTTTGACTATCAAAAAAAAAAGATGCAAATTAGCCTAAACTGGTGCACTCTTCAGACTTAAGAAAAAAATGGTGTTTTTGTTTTTACCATTTAAATAAACTATTAATGTGATTTATATATTGTATTTAACAATCACGGAGAGCCAGAAATATCTCTGAGAGGATGGTTTTTCTCAGATTTGTCTTAAAGTTGATGAGTATGGAAAAAACAAAACAAAACAACAATTTATGTTTGAGTGAAGTTGATGCTTTGATCTCTACCTTAGCCCCTTTCTCTTTACTTTCTCAGTTCTCTTTCCTTACCTGTTCTTGTCTTTTCCAGAGTAGAAACTTCACTCAGGATGACAGAGCTCAGACATATTTTGCTTCAACTGTATCTCCAGGCTCTAGCTGACTCCAGGCACTACAGCTCCCTGGAAATATCTCTGGGGAAAAGTTCAATTTCAGAGAGGTCCCCTGACCCTTCTCCCTCCATTGGGGAGCTGCTGTGTTTTCAGATGTAGTGGACCCAGTAGGGGGTTAATCCCCTCAGCAAACATCATATCCTTTCCTGACCCACTTATGCACTGGAATCAAGGCTAAAAAGTTTCTTTTGAAGCTTTCCTTCCCTTCTTTATTTGTGCATCACAGAATGAAGGCTAACCTCGGCTCCCCAGTGAGGAGCTAGTCTGAGGAGGTGGGGGAGCTGGGCAGGGACTAACAGATTTCCTGTGCTAGTTCTCGCCAGAAAATATGTGATTGCCAATTGTAGAGAGGGTCTCCAAAAGCATCAAATCAGGGATTACACTTCTTTTTTTTTTCCTATAAGGCAAGAAGCCATTTACTTCAATAGGGTTAAAATAAACCTGGGCATACTCAAGACTTAATTTTCAAAGATAAAGTTTCTCCACATAAAGTATATCGAGACTTTGGACTCAAAATCCCTTGACAATTGGTCAGTGATGTATGTTTGAATTAAGACATTAGCAGCTAACTCTTATGATATTGTTGAGCTTAGTAAAACTGGTTGGCCGTGGAAGAGCTATTATAATTTATTTGAAAAGAGGGCTGTTAAATTGAGCCAGCTCTTTTATATTCCCAAATCTTTAAAAAAAATTTTTAATAGTGTTTTATTCCCTATATACTTTCTTTTTCATCATAATAAGTACATTTTACTCATGGTACCGTTTGGGTCTTCATGTATTATACATTATATGGCCGTTCATTCAATGTTTGCAAATCATAAGCTGGTTGTTGGCAGCAATTTCACAATATAGATGTGCAGAGCAATGGAAATTATTACTGCTAGTAATATTGCAAGGAGAATTAAAGTTTCTTTTTACAATGCTCAGAAACGGCTTCCTAATAATTTGTATCAGCTGTCCGACCTCAATGTGTTAGAATTGTTTTATGGTATCATTTCAGATGAGGAAACCGAGGCATATCAAATTGCTGATGGGTATGAGATGCATACCGGCCAGCAGTGAAATTGACACTAGTTTCCAGAGTCTGACAGAGCATTGACCCTCAGATCCTTATCTTTAGTCCTCTGCTGGGCTTGGGTGCTGAATATGTACGTATACATATTCAAAGAAAATAGAAAACAATAAACTGTTCTTCTTAAGTATTCTTCAGAGCTGTTCTGTGCCTCAGGAAAACAACGACAACAATATTTCGGATTTGTATAATGTTCCCAAATGAATACATGAAGACCATTGTTCCCATTTTACAGATGAGGCAGCTGAGGCACAGGGAAAGTTTTCCTAGAGGAGAGGATTATAAATGGTATGCCGGGTTCTCCATTTTGCATTAGACAAATCTTTTGCTGACCTTTGGAAGTTGAGTACTCATAATCATTAACATTTGTATAGCATGAAGATTTGCAAGGTACTTTACACATATTATATCATCTGATCCTCCCAACAGCCCTATGAGGTAGGTGCTATTATTATCCCCATTCTACAGAAAAGGAGACTAAACCTCAGAGAGATTAAGACTTACTCAGAGTCGCATAAGTAGTGAGTGTCTAAAATAGAATTTAAACTAGTAGAACATAAACTCCTTGAGGGCAGGAACTGTCTGACTCGTTTTTGTATCCTCAGTACCTAGCAATGCCTGGCCATTCGTAGGTGATTAATGAATGCTTGTTGGTTGATTGATAGATTCCTGAGTGCAAGTCTAGGAATCTATCTACCATAACTCAGTATCTCTTTCACAGTGGTTGCTCTTGGTGAAGGCAATGGTGAAGAAATTGCTCGGGCTATCCAGTATCCAGTGCCACCAACATAAACAGTCTTGCAGAGTTATATAACTCAAATGCATTTTATATATCATACATATATAACATCAATATATGTATGTTACATCAATATAACATCAAATATATTCTGGTTGGCTTGCAGGACAGATATTCACTTTTACTGCTGGTTTACTTCATAAGAAAAACCTTCAATTTAAAGGGAGGTAGAATCTGGAGTAGATTTAATAGCACTTAACAGGCTAAGGCTTCCTCATTATAATTTTTTGGTGGACAGTGAATCCTGCTTAATGAAATACCATCAGAACCAGTCAAAAGCTGACACAAGGCATTAGCTGTTAGTGGTTGCGACCACATTCAGTTAAACTCTTCAAAGACCTTAGTGAAAAACTCATAGACCATGAGGTTGTTTAGCTTTCTCTTTCAGGTGAAAGTGCCTCATTTTGACTCTCTTCTGTAGCATTGCAGGATTTCTTCTGCAAAAGATATCTGTCTTCTAACTTCTGCTTTTTAAGAAATTCTGGGAAGTAAATACCTGGTTTGTTCTGGACTTCTCCAAAGCTGAACTCCCCTGGAAAGAAATTTAAAATGTGCTAGGATAATAGGGTTTTTTTTTCTTCAAATGTTTGTAGGAATGGGAATTGAAATGCATGCTACTGGAAATTCTGGATGGAAGAAGCTTTATTTCTGAGACCATAGAGTGAAAAAAAAACCCTAATGTTAACAGCATACTTTAAGAAAAGATTTCTTTTTAATTTTTATTGTTCTTTTACTTTTACATTGCCTTCATTTCTAAATATAACTTTCCCCTATCCAGAAAGCTACCCCTTGTAACTAAGGATAAAAAAAGAAGAAAAAATCAGTTTTGCAAATCCAACCAACACAACAACTGAGTCTAGCAGTATATGAAGTGTTCCATACCCATAGCCCCCCACCCCCCAGCTCAGCAAAGAAGGGGGGCAAGTAAATTTTCTCATCTCCTCCTCATGGGCAAATGTGATCATCATAATTACACAGCATTTGGTGTTTTTTTGTCTCCTTCTCTTTCCATAACAATGTTTTAGTCAATGTATACATTGCTTTCCTAGTTCTGCTTATTTTATTCTATATTAATTCATGCTATGCTTTTACGAATTTTTCACATTCATTGTTTCCCATGGCATGCTAGCATGATATTATATTAACTTACCACAGGTTGTCCAGCTCTTTCCCAATAAATGGGCATCTATTTTATTTACAGGTTGTGGGTCCTAACAAAAAGAAATAAAAACATCATGCTGCTATGAATGCTTTGGGCAGCTAGGTGGCGCAGTGGATAGAGTGCCAGGCCTAGAGCCGGGAAGACTCATCTTCCCGAGTTCAAATCTGGCCTCAGACACTAGCGGTAAGATGCTGGACAAGTCACTTTCTGTTTGCCTCAGTTTCCTCATCTATAAAATTAGCAGGAGAATGAAATGACAAACCACTGCAGTACCTTTGCCTAGAAAACCCCAAATGGGGCCACAAAAAGTCAGACACAACTGAACAACCAAAATGAATACTTTGGTGTAAATGGGACCTCTTTCTGTCTTTGACCATATGGGGGTGTGTGCCTACTAGCAAGATCTCTAGGACCAAAATGAGAAAGATTTTATTCACTTTCTTAGAATAATTTCAAATTGCTATAAGACGCTTTTGAAAGAGAATTATCACCAAGGCCAGAGGAGTTTGTTGAGACCCCAGAAACATCCTGCTGGACGGAACAACACAGAACACAGAGATAGCCAACCTAACTCCATTTAACCCTGGCGTGGAGTTGCATGAAGAGGAAGGCTTGCCCAGGTGCCATCATTATATTCAAGGATGATATAGTCCTTTAGAGCACACTGTTGAAATGCATCAGGGTAACTGTATGTATCCCCATAGTATTCTGTAAGAGTATCCCAAAATACTCTGCCAGTCCTTCAAGTCTAGCCTCAACCGCCTTAGAAGTAGCACTGCATGCCTTTTAAAGGCACAGGTTTAAGAATGTCTTTTGTTTTTGCTGCTGCTGTCTTTGAATCTATCTACGTGTTTGGTTCACCCACTCCCAATGAGCTCAAATAACCAGAAAGAAAAAAGCCCCTCCTTCCTCCTTCTGCTTCCACCCCCTCATTCCTTTTCCCCAAGGAGACAGAAGAGAGAAAGATTAAGATGTAAGCTGGCCAGATAAGCCTGGAACTGGGTTTATTACTGGTGTTGAATGAGGATACAAGAGTATAAAGGCAAGCCTGCTTTATTGGAGCTAGAGCGAGGTTGGTGGGAGACCTGAGATGATTGTGTGCCACTCCAAGAAGGGATGTTCCATTAATTACACATTAACTATGTGCACTGAGTAGGAGGTAGAGGATAAAAAATGCAGATGTTTCTGCAGCCTGGCAGAATGAGAACGGCTCTTGATCCTGTCAAAAGAACATTTTGAATCAAAGGGGCTTCGTGGGAGTTAAAGAAAGGGTTTTGTGGGCTTGTGCTATGGTGCAGCCTTTTAATCATTAAGCCCTTTTATAGCGGTAAAATGAACATCCATTGTCATGGCCACTCCAATGAGGCCATCGAACCTGGTGAAAAGGGAGCGCTTTACTGCAGAAGGCACTAAAACCGGACACAGGCAGCCCCATGGCTGGAATTCCAAAGGCTGGCCCAGCAGCTCATCACAAAGAGAGAAAAGGCAGCCCAGGTTAGTTGGCTTCAACTGCTTTTTCTCCACGATCCCCTTCTTACAAGCTGAACATGCCCTGGTAGAATGCATGGCTACACTTTACAGGCTACCAGTTCCCTTCTTTTGTTTTCCCCACAAGGTTTTACTGGCTCCGGTTTCATTTTTACTGTTTTTTAAGCAAAGGTTACTTAGTAAAGCCAAGTGAAATGGTATTTGATTCTTAATCACTTTTCTACAGTTAGGATGAAGTCATTAGTGTTGGGAGAAGAATGGATTATGTCTTTTCCTCCCTTTCTTTCTTTGAGCAGTTAACCCCACTCTATCGTGCCTCAAAGGAGTGAAAATTGCCTTTGTCATCCAGTCGACCTTTTAAATACAACATGTCCAAAACCGGACTCATTATTTTTTCTCTTACACCCTCTTCCCTCCAAATTTCCCTATTATTGTTAATGGTACCACCATCTTCTCAGTGCCTCAGGCTCACAACCTAGGTGTCATCCTTGACTCTTTACCATTTGTCACCCAGCCCATATCCAATCAGTTACCAAGGCCCGTTAATTTCACCTTTGCAAACTTATCTCAAATATGCCGCCTTCTTTCCTACGATACTGCCACCACCCTGTTATAGGCCCTCTTCACCTGCAACAGCCTGCTGATTTGTCTGTCTGTTTCAAGTCTCTCCCCGCCTCCAATTCATCCTCTATTCAGTAACCAAAATAATTTTTCTAAAGCTCAGGTCTGGCCATGTCAACCCCCATTCAATAAAGGCCAGTGGTTCCCTATCACTTACAAGACTATATATAAAATCACCTATTTGGCATTCAAAACCCTTCACAACCTAAGCCTTCCTCCCCCAATTTTCCGGTCTTTTTATACCCTATTCCCCATCACGTATGCTTCGATCCAGTGACATTGGCCTTCTTGTCGTTCCACCAACAATACACTCCGTTTCTTGGCTCTTGCCATTTTCTCTGGTTGTTTCTCTGCCTCCTGGTTTCCTTTGAGTTCCAACTAGAATTCTATCTTCTATGGGAAGCTTTTCCTAACCCCTCTTAACACCAGTGCCTTTCCTTTTAAAATTATTTCCTATTTACCGCATATATAGCCTCTTTATATACATGTTTCCTTGTCTCTCTCATTAAACTGTGAGTTTCTTGAGGCTAAGGACTGTCTTTTTGCCTCTTTTTGCATCCCTAGCACTTGGCAAAGTGCCTGACACACAGTAGGCACATAATAAATGTTTATTGACTGACTGCTCAAAATACTTTAGAGATTCCCTATTACTACTAATATCAAAAACATACTCCTTTGTTTGGCACTGAAAGCCCTTCACAACCTGCTCCAATCTGCCTTTCCAGGCCTATTATTTATTACTCCTTTTCATATACTCTCCAATATAGCAAAACTTACCTACTTTCTCTTTCTCATCCACAGCATTGCAACTCCAGCTCAGTACCTTTTCATTAGCAATCCCCCATGCCTGGAATTACCTCCATTCTCATCTTTACCTCTTGAAATCCCCAGCTCTTTTCAAGTGTCAATGCAAGGACTATCTTCTTCATAAGACTTTTCCTCATCTCCTCAGCTGCTAGTGCCTCCTATCAAAAATAAATTAATATATTTTTATATATTTTCATATACTTCTATGTGTACATGTCTCTTGCAATAGAATGTCAGCTCCATGAGGGCAAAGACTATTTTATATTTGTCTGTGTATTTCTGGTGACCAGCACAGTGCCTGAAACATTGTAGGCACCTTTTATATGTTCCTTGACTGATTTTTATTTTTTAAGGGAAGAGAGAGGCTGTGTTCTTTAATTTTGACAGTATGGTTTTAACGTTGATCATTGTAGACAACAAGATTTTTCTTGCATTTCCATGTCAATTGTATTTTCATCAGTGCATGTGTTCCTATGAGTGTATGTTGTTTTCTTCATTCTTCTCTTCCTTCGAGCTTTCCCATGTCTCTCTGAATCTTCTGTATTAATCACTTCTTAAGGTACAGTAATATTCTATTACATTCATACACCATGATTTGCTCAATCATTCCTTAATCACTGGGCATATACTTTATTTTCAGCTTCTATTATAAAAAACAAGGCTCTTATAAGTATTTTTGTACATTGGGGTCTTTTCTGGCTATTATAATGTCTTTAGGATTAGTCACAGTAGTAGAATCTCTGAGTCAAGGGATACAAAAAGTTAAGTAACTTCTTTCACATGATTTCAAATTCTTTTCTGGAATGGTTGAATCAATGCACCTCTACCAATAGTGACTTAGCTTGCCTGCCTTCCTACAAACCCTTCAACAATGAATCTTGCTGTCTTTGCTAATTTGAAAAAGTATGAGGTGAATTTTGGGGTTGTTTTCATTTTGCATTTTTTTCAGGTGGTTATGATCATTTGAATTTCTTCTTTTGAAAACTGTTCTGTTGACCACTTATTTGACTCTTATTCTTACCTATTCATGTTCAGTTCCATGTAGATTTTGGCTATCAGATTTTCCTCAACCTGTATGTTTTCTTCTGATTCATTGCATTGATTTTACTTGTGAAAAGTTCACCTTTCTTATTGAAAGAGGTTAAGTGAGACTATAAACTTTGGAGCAACCATCAGTCTGCATTGGTAAAGGGAATATCTTCATTAGGAGTCTAATATACCAATGAAATCACAGGTCTGGAACAAATAAATAATAAACATATATTTATAGGTATAATTGTAGGCATAGATGAGTTATGGAGTTATATGTATACATAGTAGATGCATACATGTATGAATGCGTGTGTATATATTCATATACATACACACACACATTCACACATTTATATACACACATAACCATAAGCAAACGGGCTCGGTTAGAACTTGTCTTGTAGCATGACACACCTTGAAAGTAAGTTAGAAACTTTTGAAAATAGCATTTATTCTTGGATAATAAATTTAGCAGATTGCTACTTTGCTTTATTAAATGTTTCCCATCTGACCTAAAGATGCAATTGCAGCTGCCAAAATGACTAATTTATCCAGAGGGTGTAGTTTATAGATTGGGAGAAACTAGATCATCAAGTAGCATTATTTTATATTGGTGTGAAGTGAAAGATTTCAAAGAATGGAAATGACTTCACTTTTCTGATATGAATTTGAACTTGAAATTTAAGTTCTAATATTTAATTTTACAGATTTAAATAAAATTGTGGGTGAGCTTTTGAGGCATTATGGAAACTTATGTCTGGAAGGTGAGGATATTATATGAATAATTTAGATAATTACGTGGATAAATTAGATAATGAAGATTATTAGGAGGACTTTTGTTTAGCCACAGTACTCTGGGATGACTGGAAGAGAGAATGAGGCTGAAAACTTTGTGCAACTCTGCCTCACTTAAATCTAATTCATACATAAGTCAAGGCATCACCCCATGATGTCACTGATGCTCTTTGAAAATGAAGGATGAACAACAATTAAAAAGGAATAGAGTTTTAGGTCTAGATTACCCAAATTAGTTTCCTAGACTGTTCAAATTGATCAAATATTCACTAATCCTCTACCTTAAAGTATATTGTATGGATTCAAAACAATTGTTTAGTTGCATTCCTAGGTTAGGGAATGTCATGCAAAGGCACAAAGCTTCTATTGGTATACAAGTTATAGTAGTGAGAAAACAAAAGGAACCCACACACACCTACATGCTATGTAACATCTATGCACATGTATTCATTAATCAATCAACAGGCATTTATCAAATCTCTACTATATGCCAGAAACTATGATAGGCTCTGAAATACAAAGACAAGCTTTTGTCTTTAAGCATAAGGAGAGACAACATATATTTTAAATAGCTTCAAAATATTTAAAAAATAAATACAAGGTAATTGGGAAAAGGAAGTTGCAGCTGGGAGAATAAAGGCCTTGTATAGGATGTGGCACTTTAGCTGAGCCCTGCAGGAATCTGGGAATTCTCATAAGCAGAGATGAGGAAGGAGTGAATGCCAGGGAAGGGAGACAGTCTGTGCAGAGACATGGAGAGGAAAGATGTAATGTCATGTAGCAGAAACAGCAAGAAGGCCAGTGTGACTTTCTTGTGTATCTGTTGTTTAGGTATTCACTGGTCAAATATTTTACTCATATTTTTTTTCTAAAGGAATGCTTCAAATGCCTCCTTTTTTTTGTTGTTGAATGTCAGTCTTTGTGAGCGTGATTAGACTCAGATTTGCAGGTATATTAATTTGGGTTGCAGCGTGAGCTCCTTTGCCTATTGGAATATACTATTCCATTTCCTTCCGTGATTTCTCATGATTGTATATAATATTATGTTATTCAGATTTCCTTCCTTTAATATTTGAAGGTCTTTCTTCTGGCTGTCTGCAAAATTTGCTGTTTGTCATTGAGACTCATGATTTAATTTTTTTTTGTTTTGTTTTATTCTGAAAGTGATATGTGCATTCCTTCAATTTGTGCTTTGTTGTCTATATTCAAAAGTTCTGGGTGGTTTTCTTGTATTGTTTCCTGCATTATGGTATCCAGGTTCTTCTTGTTTTTAATATTTCATGTTCTTTTGGGAGATCTATGATTCTTAAGTTCTTTCTCTTCATCTTGCCATAAAGGTCAGTCATTTTGGCTGGAATAGAATTCATGTATTCTTTGAACGTTATTGCCCTTTGCTTTTCTTTTGACAGATTTCCCCTACTACAGTATTTTTGCATTTCACATGTCAATTCCCCTTTCACTTTTTTAGAGAGACTCTCTGTCATGTACTCTATTTTTTCTAATCTGTTAATTTAGTTTAAAAATTCTGCATTTAGAACTCTACATTCTGACCCATATTTATTCTTTTGTGGATTTAATTTTTTTCAAACCATTCTGGAGTTTCCAGTTGTTGTTCTGTGCTCTCTTATGAGTCCACAGGATTCTGTATTTCATTAGGCATTGCTTCACTTTCCTTTGTCTTAACACTATTTGCAAGAGAGCTTTGTATTGTCTTTGAGGATTTGCCACTCATCCTTCCTTCTTATTTTAGTGTTTTCCTTGTTGATTTCTCTGTGTACTGGGATGCTTTTTTTCTCCTAAAATCTTGTGATTTTTAGCTTTTAAAAAAATTCTCTCATCGTTCATTTTCTGACTCCTCTCTCTTTATTGTTGAGTAGATTCTTACTCCATTTCTAAGGCCTGATCAAAAGCCTGCCTCAGCCTCCTCATATTAGAGGGTATAGTATTCACTGGCCTAGATCTCTGTCCTGAGTACCCTCCAGGGGAGCAGGGCTGGCCCCAACTGAGTTGTTCAAATCTTTTTCCCTTCATAAAGTCAATGATGTGACTTGTTACATCCTCCTTAATTCCTCCTTCAACTTTCATGGCTTAGCTGAATCAGTATTCAACAATTTTTGTAGGTGGAAGGAGGCTGAGGAAGATTTTCTCAATAGAGTAGCTCTAGATGTCCTTAATCTGAAGCCAGTTAAAAGAAAGTACAATTTCAGAGCCCTCTTTCCTCTTCTGTTTTAATTCCAAATGACTGAGCAAATTGAGGGTCTGCTAATTATTGTGGGGTACAGTGTCATCTGCAGCATCTCTGAAGCAATGGAGGAAATCCAGTCAATCACTAACAATTAGTTGAGGGTTTATTATGTGCGATGCACTGTGTAAAGCACTAGGAATATCAAGAAAGGCAAGATGGGCCCCTGAAACAACCTCCAAGTTAGCTCTTACTCCTTAAGAGTGAATACATTTTAATATTTTGTTAAATCTTAGATGTATTTTCTCAAAGTAATTGCTTGTTTCTTGACAGCCTTAATTATTCCATTACCCACACCACCTCCATATGTATGTGTGTGAACTGTTTTCATAAGTGCATAAATAATTTTTTTTTTGTTCTAGATCTGTGATTGAACAAGTGTACAGATCTCCTAGGATAGAAACATGATGTATGTAAGCATAGGCAAGCAATCCCTCTGTATAGTTTACGGATATTATATCACTTGAGCCACACAATAGCCCATGAAAAAGTTAGGGGAGTTATTGCTAGCTCCCATTTACAAATAAGGAAATTAAACCCCAGAGATATTAAGCAAAATGATTAAGGGTGAGGAGGGCTTTTTTTTTTTTTGCTAGGCAATGGGGTTAAGTGACTTGCCCAGGGTCACACAGCTAATAAGTATTATGTGTCTGAGGCCAAATTTGAACTCAGGTCCTCCTGAATCCAGGGCTGGCGCTTTATCCACTGCACCACCTAGCTGCCCCCGAGGAAGGTTTTTCTTGCAGAAACTTTGTAACTTTGGGAATCCCTAACTTCTCCACCAATAACATGGACTCTGTCCCTGTATCTCTTGGTTCAAATAGGTCAATTTTTGCTTTATCTTTCCAGGGCCACAGTACCATTTCCTGGCCAGCTCTATACTATGTTGTCCTGAGAGTGATTCTATGCATTTTAATCACAGGCACTTGCTTGAGAGAAACAAGCCAGCTGAGAGTGATGGACAGAGCTTTCTCCTGCCTGAGGATTACTTCTGTTTATATTTTTCTTAAATTTATTCTGTTAAAGAATGTTTTTGCTGAACTTAGTATTATTACTCATAAACACCTATGGTCAGTGCTGTCCCCAGTGATTCTGGGTGTCACTTTGCAGCATGGAGGTACCATGGAAGGCCACATGAGAGAGGGATGACAGCTCATTGTTAGAGTATTGAACTCTCTGACTGGAAGCCTAAGCATGATTCATTTCATAACTACTCTTTTTTTTTTTTGCTTTTAGGCAATTGGGGTTAAGTGACTTGCCCAGGGTCACACAGCTAGGAAATTTCAAGTGTTTGGTCTGAGGCTGGATTTGAACTCAGGTCCTCCTGACTTCAGGGCTGGTGCTCTATCCACTGTGCCACCTAGCTGCCCCTACTACTCTTCTAAGTAGAGAATTACTATGAATGTCAGCCCTGTTTTACAAATCTGCCTCATTGACTCAAGCCAAGGTAAAATAAACTTCCAATGACTTGGCTAAATTTGTAGACAGTAGTTTTTCACCACACTATCTGCTGAGTTACAGAGGGCTTATGACCCACTTCAGTGAAAGGAATGACCACAAATGATGAAATTTCAGACTCTTAAAGTATTCAAGTATATGTTTGAGACAGTTTGACATAGCCATCAGAGAGCCTGCTTTGAAGCCAGAAAGATGTGGGTTTAATTCCCACTTCTATTACCCCAAGCAAATCCCTTCACATCTCAGTGCTCTAGGACAGTGGTGTCAAACTGAGATATAAACTGGATCCCAGTTTGTGGTATGTTGACTTAGAAAACCACAAAATAACATTATATATGTTGTATTGTATTTTTATTTATTTCGTTAAACATTTCCCAATTTTAATCTGGTTCTGTCATAGTGGAGAATTTTGCAAGCATCCAGTAGAATTGGACACTTCTGTTCTTCTAAGAAACTCGCTATGAGTATGAGGTGGAGAGAAGATATTGACCTGTTCTCAGTGAGAAAGGTTAAGAGACTTGCCCAGGAACACACTGGCAGTGGGAGTTCTTTACAGTAATAGCTAACATTTGTATAAGGTTTCTTAGGTGCCAGATATTGTATCACTTGATCCTCACAGTAAGCCTGAGAGGTAGGTGCCATTATCTTCCCCATTTTACAGATGAGAAAACTGGAGCAAGCTAGGATTAAACAAAAAGCCCAAAATACAAGCATTGTTCACATAGCACAGGAGAAAGGATCCTGAACTCAAAGTAAGATTTTTATACTGTATGTGTTCTGGAATTACTATCCTAACTCACACTAATACTGATTATTCTGTTCTTCCAAGTAAGGCTTTTCTAGATATCCCTGAGGAATTGAGGGTGTCTCTCAAATGCTGAAGCTCAAAAGCCCCTATCAGTGTACTAATTCTTTTTGATTATTGGTTTGATATCAATTAGTCAGACTAAAGCAGTAGGGTTTGCTAAGGTATTATAGTTGGTAGAGTTGGTACATGTATTTTCTTCAGATGTTTGACAGACTCTCTCAGGGGAAGTTCAAGGGAAAATGTACTCAAACTTAGGGACTAAGTCATAGCTCCTGGAAGTCCTTCTCCTGGAGTGACTTTCCCAGGGTCACACAGCTAGAAAGTGACTGAGGTTAGATCTGTACTTGTCTTCCTAACTCCAGGTTCAACGCTTTATCCACTACACCAACCAACTGCCCCATTATACCAATGAGACAACAAGTCTAATCTCTATCCCTAACCAATTTAAATGGCATGGAGGAGTCTGAATCCATGAATGGCTGGAGTCCCACGTCCCTGGTACAACATGTCCTTAAGAGAAGGAAGTAGCTCAGAAGAGAATTTCCTCAGAGGCAGATCATTCAGACCTTGGCTTAATTCTATTATCACTCTTCCCATTTGTACCCATAGTTCAAGATGCAGACATCTCTTCTGGTAACATGATCAGAAATAGATTAGGAAGATGCAAACAACAGACCTCTACCAACGCTGTGAATAAGGAGAGGGAGAGCAGAAAATCGCATGTGACACCACACAAGAGGTTACATACCCAAGACTTTGTTGGGTCTACATTTCACTTTCTCTGGTGTTTCCTTGCCTACATTCTCCCCTCAACTCTCTGGGAAGGACAATATACACAGGCTGGTCTGATCAATGATGTACCTGCTCTGCTGTTCCTGCCTGATTCCTCTAATACCCTACCAACTTCAGACCCAGGTAGGCAGCCTACACCGTCACCCAATTATCCTCTATAGCTCCAGAAATGCAGAAGTGCCCTAGGAAAGCTTGTGGCATATGCCAAGTACCCCTATATTCTCTGACTCTGAGGCCTGCTGCATTTTCCTCCAACTGATAGGACCCTGAAAATCTCTGGCTGAGAGATGTTTATATTCTCTTATCAACCTAGTAAATAGCAAAAAAAGCTCATGATAACTTAGAAGTGGGAATATGTGAAAAGGCTTAGAAAAAAGTAAAATCAGAATACATAGGTATAGCCTAAACTTTACAAGTCAGAAAGAATTTTTGTAGAGCTGATGATTTTGAAGAGTAATTTATATGATTGGCTAAATATGGAATGGGTGCATGCTGTGTGGCTCACATAGGCTATGCATGTCTATATATTTACATCTATCTATCTGTGTCTATCTATCTCTCTATCTATGGGTCTATTGAAAGTATCCTCTGCCCACCCTTCTCCAAAAAAGACTTTCATTCTATGCTTGCTTATATTGTTAGTCTAGGGAAAATAATTTTTATGTTCAGGCTGATTCCTGTCCTTCAGAAGAAGTATTCCAAGATATACATCCTAGGCTTGACTCCTTTCCACCAAATGTCAGGTCCACAATGAACACACAACAACAACAACAACAACAATGACAAAACCCATTTATTCAAGTCAATAGGAAAGAGAAATCAGAGAAGCGATACAGATAAGAATGTATGTCAGACAATACACACATCTACTAGGAGCAAGATATCTCATCTCAACCTTGGGAAAGTCCTAGATCTCACCCAAGAGGAAATTCCTTGAAGTCTCTAGTGCAGTAAGCTGCAAATAGGGACAGGATCAAGATACTGGCTACTCCACATGTCCACTTCTTCCCAGAGTCATTTTTTCCCTTCAGGGACCTGGAGAGGCTGGAACCATGTTCTTTTCTCTCTCAAAGGAAAAGAATATCTCTCTTCTTCCTTCAACTTTTGTCAAGTGCACACAGGCATGACATAAGCATGGAAAATTGAATATTAAATCTCCACTAATGAGAAGATTCCTATACAAATGGCTTTGAGGTTACATATGTAATATGAAAAGTCAATAAAACCTAGTTTTTCATCTTTGAAATTAGTTTTTTTCATCTTTTGAAAAATGATAACTGATGTCATTAAGAACTTAAAACTTTTAATTACTTTCCATGAAGTGTATATCATTACTTCATCTGAACCTCACAACAAAAATGGAGTAAAAGGCCAGGCTCATTGGATGAGGGGATTAAACTAATGAGATCAGATGGTTTTTTCAGACCATCATGCTGGAGCTAGAGAAACAATTACCCTCACTCTGATCCCTCATCGGGAGTTTCTTCCTAGGTCCCCTCTCATTACCGTATCACCACTTAGCTTGGGCTAGCTCCACCCTGGCTCACCACCATGCTCCACCAAAGCTCTACCACCACCATCACTAATGAGGCTCTACCCTGTCAAAGCCTTTTTCACAAGAGGACTAAAATTGCTGTCAGATATCATGGAATCCTAGGCTCTAGGGAAAATTTCCTCAGTTTTGGGCAATTATCAGTTCTGGGACAAAACCCCCTTTCTTCTGCCTTAGCTTTACCAACATAGTTACTATTCTGGTAGAAGAGAAATTGCATTAACTAATAGCTTCTACTGAGAGTCACTGAGGCTGAGTGAATAAAGAGCTGCTTTGGGGGTCAGAAAGACTTGGTACAAGGTCTTTCCTACCTCAGATACCTATTAGCTATGCAAGCATGAGAAACTCACTTAACGTCTCAGTGACCCCAAGAAACTGTCTTTGATTCTATTTTAATCCAGTTACTGATCTGTGTTGGAAGTAGATATTTCTACACCAGGAATTCCCTACACTGATGAAATCACAGGTAGAGAGAAAACAAAAATAGCTATTACCCCTTATTAGACTGTAATCTCCATGAGAACAGAGAGCAAACATACCTAAATTATGTGCTCTTCAGAAAGTAGGGAGCTCTAGTGTGCATTGAATGAATGAGTAGTATTAGACAATACATTTGAAATATCTTGTGTAGTTCATGAAAGTTTAGAGTTCAGATTTTTAAAATTCGTAGCACAAGCATTCTTTATTTTACCTCCTAAAATGTATCCAAATTGATAATATAATTATTAGGTACCTAGGTAAAATAGTCCATCCTTAGAATTCCTGGATGGAATTGAGAAGTTAGTTGATCAACTTTGTATGTTAATAGTTGATATTTATATAGCATCTTAAACCTTGCAAATGCTTTACATACATTCTTTCATTTTTAGCCTCACAACAAACCTATGAGATAGGTGTTTCTATCCATTTATGTTAGAAAAAACTGAGGTTGGAGTTGTCCATGTTGCTAATTAATCTCAGAGATGAGATTTGAGCCCAACTCCAGGGCCAACATTAACATCCACCATACCATATTACCTCTCTAGATAAAGGGTTACTCAGTGGAATAGTCAAATGAGATTTGTTCCTCTTTGTTGACAGTGGGTTACCAAGGGCACTGGTGTTTTGACCGCACAAATAATCAAGCAGAATTTGAGATACTAAGTCTTAAAATCTAACCAAACAATAAAATAAACAAAAAGCCCAATATACAAGCATTATTCACATAGCACAGGAGAAAGGATCCTGAAGATATAGTAAAATTTTTAAAGTATGGGTGTTCTGGAGTTACTGTCCTAATTTCCACTAATGCTAATTATTCAGTTCCTTCAAGCAAGACTACTTGGTACCCTCAGAGCTCTAGAGATTCATGTGGGATTGAGGGTATCTTTCTAATGCTAAAGCTCAAAAGCCCCTACCAGTGTACTTCTTCTTGATTATCAGTTTATTTAGTCAAAGTAGCAGAGTTTACTAAGGTAGCATAGTTGCTAGAGTAGGTACAAATATTCTCCCCCAAAGAGTGTGTCTGTGCTCTCTCAGGGGAAGTCCAGGGGAAAGCATACTCAAGGGTAAGAGACTAATTTGTAGCTCCTGGAAGTCATTTTCCTTGAGTCCTCAAGATATTCCTCTTAGGTATTGTGTAGGTTTTATCTGGGCTCTTTGTAGAGCCTTGAATGTGCTTTATCATATCTAGTATGTCATTGACTCCTGATATGTGTATTCGCCACCAGTAATTCTGGGGATTCTGCTAGGTTGCTGAGGAAAAAATTAAAATCCTCCTGACCCTTTAAAATTCTCAAGGTCCTCTTCTTACCAAGTGATTCCTTCTTAGGGATAGCTCTCTGTCTCTGTCTCTGTCTCTCTCTCTCTGTCTCTTTCTCTCTCCCTCTCTTCTCCACTGCCAGACAGTAAAATCTTCAATTCCAACTAGTTCAATAGATTCATACAGCCTTAGGAAGACATGACCAATTCCCTCAATCAATCATCACACCTTCAGGTTTGTTCACACCTAATGAAAAGTTGGGATGTAGTCTCTTCTTATAAACTTATCAGGGTACATCTTATTTATTACTTAAGGGGGGGTGAGGCCTCTCTTATTGATTTACTCAACTGACCCTTGTATTTATACCTGAGTTCAAGTCTTGACCTTGATACTTACTAGTATGTGACATTGGCGAAATTATTTCATCTCTTTACTTCTCTAGGTATAGATTTCTTCATCTATAAAAGAAGGGATTGAACTTTAGATAAGGGGTTGACTTTAGATAAGGGGATCAGATTAGATGATCTCAAATGTCCTTTGTGGTTCTAATATCTATGAGCCTAAGCACTAAAACATCCCAAGGGAATAAATATCCAGTTCTGGAATGTATGGCTAGAATATGACTGAGCCCTTATTTTAATTAAATCAAGTCATATACATACATAATTTTGTTGAAAAGTGCTGGTTCATTGAATGGGTGTTTAGGGGATTGAGAGATAAATCCATGAGTCAAGCTTAAAGCACTGGTAGCTGGTATACATGCAAGAAAAAGGATAATAATAGGGGAAAGGAATCTTGGTTGGTTTCTGGGACACATAGAGAAAGGCAACCAGAGGTGAATGTTCTTTCTATAAGACTGAGCAGATACTCCTCTATGAATACTGACCTCCCCAGGCCTTATTCTCTGAGATAAGATTAACATCCTTAAAAAAGATTATGGTTGTTTCTATGTGCTCTGGTCACTTAAGGTTGAAAACTAAGATGCCATTAGAAAGAGCGATCTTTTGGCCATAAAGTGATGGGTTCTTTCCCTCCAGTTTAATGTATTACCCCCAAATCTTTGGTCTTCTTATGGTTTTTATTATGTAATCCCTATCTTTTAGTAATGATTTCCATGAACTATAATCTATCCCCTCCACCTAATTTGACAATTCATTTCAACAAACTTTTATAAAGCACCTATTATATAGGCTGTCTCAGAAGTCTCAGTATAATTTTAAGTTTTAATCATTACTGATATTTAACATCTACTTAGTGGCTATTAAAACTTAACATGGCACTAAAACTTTTGGGGTACTATGTCTGGATCTGAGGGAAGATACAAATTCAAGACAAGATTCCTGCTTTTAAAGAGCTCACAAAGTAGTAGAGATGGCAAAAACATTATACAAATAACTGTACTTCAAACTATAAAGGGCTTAAGGGAGATACAACCAAGGTATTAGGAGATTTCAGAGGGGAGACTAGTGTTTATATGGTATCACTGACATCGTGCTTAAAGCTTGCCTTCTCAGATATATTTCTCACAGCAAACTAGTCATATTACCTACAATTCTCATATTTGGAGTCACTTCTTTTTTTCCCATGAAGGTGTTACGTCTCTAGAAAGTTACTAATAAATTATGAATGGATGAAAAGGCATATATTAAGTGTGGATTATGGACCAAGCACTAAGCACCAGGGATACAAATACAAAAGCAGAGACAGCTGGGCATCTTAACTGATGTCACAGGCCTGTAATTCCTGCTACAGAAAAGCCACATCTATTGAGCTTCGTAGTTTTGAGCAGCAGAACACTGAGTCAATTGGGCATCTTCATGAAGTCCAGCATTATTATGGTGAACTTTGGGAATGGGTGGGGTTAGGTTGCCTCTGAAGGGGCTAACCTGTTCAGGTCAGAAAGGGAACCAGTCAGAGCTCTGGAGGTAGAGAGTAGTGGGATCAGATCTGTGAGTAGCTCATGTACTTCTAGCTTGGGTGAGATAGTGAGAAAGTCTCTAAAGAAAACAAATAAAACAAAACCTCAGAAACATCAGAAACAGTTCTGCACCAGGAGTTTATGTTTTATTTTAATGGTAGAAGACAGGGAGAGATATTTTGTTCTGGAAGGTTACTGGGCTAGTAAGTAGAGCTATGGGAAGCAGATTCATTTCCAGTAGCAATGGCTGTATCTGATTATGATGCCAGAATTGGAGAGAAATAATAGAATTACAGTGTATGAAGAGTGTCAAGGTGGGTGGACAGAAAAATACCTGGGGACGTAACATAATAAAAAATGTCACCCACTTCAGCCTTGCTACATGCTAAGGCAGAAGGAACCAATGTTATTCTCAGATTTCACATGAATTTTTCCTCTAGTATTCTGGTACTAGAACACTTCAGCTTTGACATCTTCAAGGATGAACACAGCTTTTACTTAATTTCTGGCCAGCCTAGAAATAGTTCCCAAGTAGCATATGATTTCCTTAGCTTTCAAAGAATCCCCATTAATTCCCAAATTACTATTTTTCATTCGACTTCATCTAGTTGAAAACCAGGGTGTTTTTGTTTATTTTCATTTTGTATTTGCTCTTTTTGTTTGTTTGTTGACCATTAATATGTATTTCCTTCTCACATTTCCATCCCTTCCCTCTGCAAGCCCTACTCAAAAGCTGTGGGAGGCATCACTCTGGAGGAACAGATGTCCAGTGTAAGGAGATTTTTTTTTTCCTCTGGGGAGGGGGATGGACTTACAGAATTATAAGAAAGGAGAGAGGAAGGGAAAAAAAAACCTTGTCCATTTGGAATGGCTTTGAAATATACTGAAGTATTATTATCGTACTCAAAAAAGATCGATATGAATTGTAAAACTATTTGGATTTAGTAGTTTTCTGACCATGTGTATGATACCCGTGGTTTTGCTGGTTGTGAGCCTCTTAGAGTCTGGATTCCCTTTGCAGGAAGACTCTCTCCAAATCCTGTTCAACCTGGAAGGAGGAGAACGAGTTGGAGAAGCTCCTTCCTCCTTATACTTTATTCTCTTGTCTCAACAAAGGCCGCATTTATCTATTTATTTATTTATTTTTCCTCCTCCCTTCGTCTTATAGTCCTGTGGTAAATCAAAAAAGTAAACTCTCATTTTCATTGTGTAAGGGGCTTACTTCCAGGCCCCTACAGTTGCCACAGTAACTAATTAGAAATTTGCATCTCTAAGAGAATTATTTAATACTGATGCGTAAGCCCTTTTATTCTTTGGAGCATGGCCTTTCCTTGTGCAACTTCTGGTAGATGTTGGACCTTGAGGTCATACTGTACAAACTCTGAATGTAGGTGGCCCTGGGTTTCCCCTTTTTATCTCGGGTGATTCATATCCTGTGAAGAAAATGTCTTGCTAGGTCTTTGTTGAGTGGTCTGGATCTGAAAAGCGGCGCCCGATTCATGGTATTGCCATTTGTTTTAACCTGTAACATCTTCCCCATTCCCCATTAGCTAACTCTTGTGTAATTGAGTCATGCGTATTAAACTAGGAGAGTTGAGTTATGTCAACCCGAGCACGGGTGGGGGGATCATTAGGACTATTGTAAAGGCCAAGGAGACGATGTTGCAGCTTTGCAGAACACTTGGCTGATGTGAGTGCAATATGCCTACAGTATTCTAGGATAAATTGTCGTGGAGTGGCTTCCCCATGCAATGTTTTTCTTTATAGTGTCTAAGCATCATAAGTATTATATGTGGCAGGAGGAGAAAAGGCTGAGAGAGAAGAGATATCTTCAGTACTCTTTCTGCCTGGGCTCCAGAGAGAAGGCATCCACTCCTGGTTATCAGGAGATAACCTGATCCATCTGTATCTGTTGGAGCTTCTTGAGGGTGTAACTCATACTTTTAGGGAGGGATTAGGGAACCAAAGGGAGAGAGGCAGGCCTAGAGCTCTACCATCTCTATCTCCTACCCATCTTGTATACTGATCACAGAAGTTTGGATTAAAGCCAAAAGGACAGAGGCATATATTTCCAAGGATGGCTGAGGAAGGGAAGGGAGCAGGATTAATCATTCTTGTGTCCATGGCAATGGTTTATTCCCATCTTCCTCCCTCAACAGAAGTCAGGACAGTGCTTTGCTCCATCCTCCTCCAGTGAGAAGGTGGTTGGCACTCTCCTTCCTTTTTGCACTAATTCCAGGGTAGAATGGAGGTAGGGGACAAGGAGAACTTTTGCTTTTTCTGGGAGAATGGATTGTTACTCAGTCTCTGCCTGATGTGGGATGTCAAACTACCCTCACAAGCATTGTTACTACCCCTAGCAAGAGCTGGAACTAGGGGAAGGCAAAGGCAGGCATAACAAAGGGCATGTTTTACTCTTGCTTTTTAATATATGCACCTATTTTTAATGCAAGAAAATTCTAGTTCTAATGGCATGCAAATATGTATTTTCAGATCAGTCTAGTCACATGTTATAGTAAAGACTCAAATCCTTTGGCATACACAGGAGCCTACCAGGGGTACAATTTTCAAAACTTTCCTAGATTGGACAAATGTTTTTCTTTGTCTTGCTCCCATCTTTCACCACCTCAGGCATGGCAGAAGTGGGAATAAATGGCCATGAATGTAGCTTCATTCCACAACTTCCACATGCTGGACATAGCCTTGGATCAGAGCTATTCTTCTCACCACCCCAGGCAGGAGTTCCAATAGTCCCAAAGTAAATATGCCATGAGTTGATATTATCTGGGATTGGAACACAGGAGGAAGACAAGTGACATGTGACCAATATCTGCCATATACCACAAATGAGGCATTGGATATCTATAACTTAGAACTCAGTTTCATGGTGTATTTCATGCCCTTTGTGATCCAGATAAACTGACCTTTACCTCGTGTTCCCTGAACAGTTACATGTTTTTATGTTGTGCTTCCGTACTAAGCTGTAAGCTCTGTGAGGAGAGGAACTATATCTTATCTAAACTTTGTATTTCTCCAAGATCTTGAGGGCTGTATACCTGGAAGGGACTTAATAAATGTTTTTTGAATTGACTCAACTGAATCTAATAGAGGACACATACAAACAATAACATGCCATCTTCTACCTCCATGCCTTGTTTGACACAATCTGTCCAACACGCTTTCAGCTTTCTATTTCTTCAGCTCTGCCTGTTAGAATTCTTAGCTTCCTTCAAGGCTCAAGTCATGTGCCAGATCCTCCAAGAAGTCTTTCCTGACTTCCCCTCAAAGTTAATTTCCTCTCCCTCCTCAAATAATCCCATCTGTTTTTATGTTATATTTCCCAATAGAATAGAAACTCTTAGAGGGAGGTGCCTTTTTGTTTGTTTGTTTTTAATCTTTCGCTCCTAACAATTAGTGCAGCGCTTTGCACTTAGTATATGCTTAATTAAGATTTGTTTAATAGAATTTGATTTAGTAATGGAAGTTTATTCTGAGTATATTCACAAGTAACATTGGGTGAATCACCTTTTTTACAGATTTTTAAGAAAATGGTTCACATTTTTTGGAGACAAAGTTGTATAATAGATAAATGTCAAGACTTTTTATTCTTATGATTCCTCAGAATTGTCAGAAAAAGAAGTGTCCATTCTTAACTAGCTGAGAGTAGATATTCTGACTTTCTTTGATGCTACTAGAAAGAAAAAGAGTTTCAACTTGTTGGCCCAAGAATTTTCTGCATCAGTGGAGGAAAGCTCATAATCTTTCTGAAAATTCTTAGCAATTGGAGTCCTCCATTTCTCTGGAATTGCAATAGCCTTTATAACTCCATGTAAAAGAGAAAATGTCAGTATTTGTGATGATGGCAATGGTCTTCCTCATCTTACCAATATTTCTTTGCTTTATTGAGATTTTTTTTTCTAGACTGAGGAACATTAAGCCTGTTTACTTGTGGCAAAAATCAACTCATCTCATCTTTATTGTCTAAGTAACAACACTAGATAGAACAAAAATTGTCTATTGTCTCTTCAGTTAGATTATAAGCTCATTGAGAGCAGGTATTTGGTATCCTGCAATGGTTACTTTAGCCCATGACTCCAGCAGCAGGAGCTCAATAGAGTTTTATTCTTATTATTGACCAGGATAATAATGGTATCTCGATTCTGTTACCTTTGTAACAACTTGTCTCATCCTGGTGTAGAAAGCTGGTCAGAAAGACAAGATTGTGGAGTCAGACAATCTTGATTCAAGCTTACTATAATGTCTCCTTGCATGCAGTACAGATATGTAACACTTAATGAATGCCTGTCAAATGGAATTGAGTCATGTCTCTGCCACTCACTAGTTATGTCACTTCATTTCTTTGGACCTCAGTTTCTGCATCTGTATAATGAGAATTTGACCCATATATGATCCTGGCTCTATTCAACACACTGCCCCACCCCTCCCCTGGCACATTGTTCTCACAGGGTTGCAATGTTTAGCATTTATATCAAACTGAATTCCACATTTCAAACCCAGTCCTGCTGAAAAGCAATTATTATGCCTTACTGTACCCTGTTATCTTCTTTGTCCTATTACATAATCACCATTTCTGGGTTTGGAAAAAAATTAAGCCACTAAGGTAAAAACTCTTCACTTGTGTATCACTGGAATGCTTTCTGAAAACAGTTTAAAATTCCACTAAAGAGTGAAGGTAAGCAATATAATTCTGCATTTCATAAGACAAAGGAGCAAAAAAAATTGTTCAGTGTAGCTTTAAGATGTAAGGTTGCAATTTACTTAATCAGGGAGGTCATTAATGGGAATCTTTCAGTGCTGATAATTGTGTTCCAAACCACTCCATAATGTGCATCATTAACTGATACCTCATTAATATCCACCTGTTGTGGGTATAAGGCTCTTATGGTAAAACAAGCTACCTACAAAGAAGGCCCAGCCTCAATAATTGTAGCTGGTGATTAGAGGCATAAGATAATGTTGTGTTGGTTACCTGCATGACCTAGACAGGTACATAAAGGGAAGATAAGCAAAATACAAGGCAAAGGAAGATACATGGTGTTTAAGGCAATTTTGGGATTTTTACAAGTTAGTAAATTAGCATATTTGTAATCATTTTCAATGATGGTCACATTGAGGCAAGGTTCCAAAAATAAAACAATGTAAGTAACAACTCATTAATTTAATTACACACATTACCCTGCATGATGTTGTTCTAATCAATATCATTTCACAATGATGACAATATATTATAGCAAAACTCCACTTAAATGGTAATGGGCTGACATCCTGAGCTGCCAATTGAATGCTTGGTAAACCCAGAGAAAATACTTGAGCCCTACTAGCATTAATTCCTCTGAATGAAAGGCTGATTATTGTCCAGTTTTAACATTGTCACTTTGGAATTCACTGTCTCCTTTCCCTCCCCCCTCCTCATGTTGCTTCACACACCAAACTCTCTAGCTAGACTTGCCTTCTGGATGTTTCTTGTACACAATATTACAGCTCCCATTTCATGCCTCTGCACAGACTGTCCACCAGGCCTTTTCTGTGCTTTTATTATCGCTACCTTGTGGAATGGGATTCCTGTCAAAGCTTAGCTCAGGTGCTGTCTCTTATATGAAGTCTTACCTGATTTCTCCAGATGCTAGTGCCTTGCCTTCCTCCACCTCATCCCCCCAAAAAACCCTTGTATTTATGTTGCAGTCATATGTATGCTTGTTGTCTTTGGATAGAATGTAAGTTTCTTGAGGGCAGGGATAGTTTCGTTTTTTGTATCTCTAGCATCTAGCAAAAACCTGTTTATTCATAAACCTGTGAATTCGTAACAGCATTTTTCTATTTTTAAAAAGTAGTTTTTTGGGGGCGGTTAGGTGGCGCAGTGAACACCAGCCCTGGATTCAGGAAGACCTGAGTTCCAATCCGGCCTCAGACACATAACACTTACTAGCTGTGTGGCCCTGGGCAAGTCACTTAACCCCACTGCCCAGTAAAAAAAAAAGATAAAAAGTTTTTTTTCCACTTATTAAGCATTTAGCTTTCTCCCTCCCATCTCTCCTCCCCACTCACATTGAAAACAAAACAAAACTAAACTAAACCTATGTATGACATAAGCATAGTCAAATAATTGATTACAATTATTTCTGTATGTGTTGTATTTTTTTATTGTTGTTCGTGCATTTAATTATACACATTACCTTGCATGATGTTGTCTGTAAGCTCTGTGAGGGTATGTCTTACCAAAACATCGTATTTTGCCAAAGTTCTGTGTTCAATATACCCAACAGAGATTTAATAAATGTTTTTTAATTGACCCAACTGAATCTAATAGAAGACACATAACTACTACTATTACTACTACTACTACTACTACTACTACTAGCAACCACAAAAACTGACATTTATATAATGCTTACTATGTGCCAGGCACTGTGCTTTGAGTGCTTTATAATTATTATCTCAATTGATCCTCCCAACAAACCTGAGAGGTAGGTGGTACTATTATCCCCATTTTACAGATGAGGAAACTGAGGCAAACAAAGGTTAAATGACTTGCCCAGGGTCACATAATTAGTCAATCTAGCTGAGGCTGTATTTGAATGCAAGTCTCCCTGGCCTAGTGCTCTGTCTACTGTGTCATCTAGTTGCCTAAAAATAATGATAATTGTGACTAGTAACAACTCACTTTAAAAAAGTGCTTTAAGGGTTCTAATGTGCTTCACTCACAACTTCCTTGTGAGATAGGAAGAAACTGAAGGTGTGAGATCTAATAACTTGCTCATGGTAAGACATCTAGTAAATATTAGAGCTGGGAATCAATCACAAATTTTCTGATTCAGTCCAACAATCCTTTCCACTACAAGATACTGCCTCTTAGCCAGTGGGTGACAAGTTAATGAGCTCGTTGGTACCATGAAGAGCAGTTGAATGTACAGAACAAGGCGGGGGTTGGGTGGGTTGGAATTCTGCTGTACCCTGTTTCATTCAGACCATTTTTGGAATAGCATGTTCCTTTCTGGGTGCCATTTGAGGAAGGGCATTGACAAAATGGAATGTGTCCAATGAGGAGAGTAGGAACAACGCCATACAAGGAAAGGGAAGTGTTTAGCTGGGAGAAAGGAAGACAGAGGAGATACGAAATCACTGCCTTCAAGCATCTGGCTGCTTCTTGTATGGAAGAATAGTTAGACTTCTATTTGGCCAAAAAGGATAGAACTAAAATCAATGGGTAAAAACTACAGGGAAGCAAATCTCAGTTTGATATAAATGAAAAATTCCTAACAATTAGAGTACCTGTGGAAGAACTGATCTCCCCATTGCTAGAGATCTCTAACTGAAGGCCAAATGACCATTTTTTGACAATTTTGTAGAAAGAATTCTATTTCAAGTGAGAACTAGACAAGATGATTATTGTGGTCCCTTACAGTGGGAGGGTCCTATGATCCCAGATGTTTTATGAGTGGCATAAATTCCTATGCAGATAACCAGATCCACAGAATCTCAGAGCTGGAAGGAGTCTCATAGTTCTTCTAGTCCAGCACAATCTTTGCCTGAAGACTCTAGCTAATGAGGACCCTACCACCTCCCAAGTCAGCTTATTCCACTTTTGTATAACTCTAAATGTTAGGAAGTTTTTACTTATGCTAAACCTAAACCTCCCTCTTTGTAATGTCCATCCACTGCTTCTAATTTTCCCATAGAGCAGCTCTTTTTTAATACTTTAAAACAATCATCATACTCATCATAAGTCTTTTCTTCTTCTCCAGGCTGAGCCCTGTACAATCAAGTGATACTCATTTCATAAGGCAAGAGACGAAGACCATTTATCCTTCTTGTCAATCTCCTCTGGATGCTCCTCAGCTTACCCGTTTCCTTTGCAAAATGTGGTGCTCAGAACGGAGCACAATACCCAAGATGTGGGCTGACCAAGAGTCCTAGGAACACAAAGGGATGGTCACCATAGTGACAGTATCTGATCCTCACTAAGTCTGTGATTTTATTGGCACCTTCTCTGCAACTTAAAATCTTAGACACTTGTCTAGAGCAGTGGTGTCAAACTCAAATATAAATATGATCCCTGTGAGCCACATATTGACTTAGAAAACCACAAATAAACATAATCTATGCTGTTGTATTCTTATTTATTTTGTCAAACATTTCCCAATTACATTTTAATCTGGTTCCTCCTGTACTTAGGAGTTTTGCTAGGCCACATATTTGATAATTCTGGCCTAGATCACAGAAGTTCTAAATGATTCACCCAGGGTCATATGGCAAGCATGGGTTAGTCAGGGTTTGGACTCAGGTCTTCCTGGCTTTGAGGCCAGATCTTTATCTACTCTGTTAGACTTTCTGATGAAGTGAGACAAGGTATAACATAGAAGAATTTATTTTTCTTTTAGAAATTTTTTCCCTCTATTGGCTTGTCCAAAGAGTAGTTTTTAACCATATCATTCTGTTTTTGAAAATCTAGCAACATTATGATAAGATGCTATTAATTGTGCCACAAAAAAGCACTAAAGACCAGACCAAGTATATTCAGAAGAAATCTGTGATAGAGATGACACAATTTTGAAGGTATCAAAAAATCCTCAAGAAACTTGAAGGTGGGGTAACTATCAAACAATTTTTAGAAATCATGGTTGCTGTTAGATGATAGATTTAGAATTCAAAGGACCTCATGAGCCTAACTTCCTCATTTTATAGATTAGAAACTGAGACACAGAGAGACTAAATTACTTGCCTAAATTGGAATCCTATAGGATTCCAACTCAGTTCCTCTGACACTGAATCCAGTTCTATTTCTATTCAAGTATGCTTACTCTCTGGCTAGAAAAGAGGCAATGGAGAGGATATGAAATAGCCAAATCATATTTTATTTTTACATTTCCATGAAATATTTGTGAAAATAATCCACATATTTATTTTTAAAAATTTATTATTTATTTAAAATATTCTTTTCTTTTTAGATTTTGAGTTTTAAATTCTCTCCCTCCCTCCCTTCCAGCCCTCCCCCACCCACTAAGAAGGCAAGCAAAAATGGTATCAATTAATAATATATGTAAAACCATCCAAAACATATTCCCATATTAGCCATATCACAAAAAAGCAAAAAAAAAAAGCAAGAAAATTATACACTGTAATTCATATTCAGAGTTCATCAGTTCTCTTTGGAGGTGGATTGCATTTTTTCATCATGAATCCTTTGGAATTCTCTTGGATCATTATGTTGATCAGAGTAGCAAAGCTTTTCACAGTGATTATCATTACAACATTGCTGTTACTGTGCACAGCAGTTTCCTAGTTCTTTTCACTTCACTTTGCATCAGTTCATATAGGTCTTGACATACAGGTCTGAAATCACCCCCTTTATAATTTTTTATAGCACAATAGTACTCCATCACAATCATATGCCACAGCTTCTTCCACCATTCCCCAATTGTTGGGCATCCTCTCAATTTCCAATTCTTTGCCACCACAAAAAGAGCTACTAGAAGTATTTGTGTACATATAGGTTTTTTACCTTTTTCTTTGATGTCTTTGGGGTACAGACCTAGTAGTGGTATTGCTGTATCAAAGGGTATGCACAGTTTTATAACCTTTTGGGCACAGTTCCTGATTGTTCTCTAGAATGGTTGGACCAGTTTGCTATCCCACCAACAACTCAACGATATATCTATTTTCTCTCATCCATTTGTCATTTCTGACAGGCGTGTGACATGGTACTTCAAAGTTGTTTTAATTTGCACTTCTCTAATCAATAGTGATTTAGAGCAGTTTTCCATATGACTATAGATAGCTTTGATTTCTTTTTCTGAAAACTGCCTGTTCATATCATTTGGCTATTTATCATTTGGGGAATAGCTCTTATTTTTATAAATTTGACTCATTTCCCTATATATTTGAGAAACGTCAGAGAAACTTAATGTAAGAATTTTTATGTTACTTCTTTGTCTATGTATGTAGCAAAATATAGTTTCCCTGATTATCTCTTTCAATTAGTTCTATTTTTGTCTAAGATCATGATTGCTACCCCCACCTTTTGTTTTTTCACTTCAGGTAAAGCATAGTAGATTTTCTCTGGTCCTTTGTTTTTAATACTGTGTATCTTTCTGTTTCAAGTGTGTCTCTTGTTAACAATGTATTGTTGGATTCCGGTTTCTAAAACATTCTGCTATTCATTTCCATTTTATGGATGACCTCATCTCATTCCCATTTACAGTTATGATTAATGTGTATTTCTTTCCATTCTATTTTCTTCTGCTTATCTTTCTCTCTCTTTTTATCCTGTTTCTCCTGAAAAGTCCATTTTGCTTCTGACTATTTCCTCCTTTAGTTCACCCTCTCTTTTATCAACCCCTTCCCATATCTCTTATCCTGTTTTCCTCTTATTATTTTATTGGGTAATATAGGTTTCTATACCCAACTGAGTGTATATACATATGTATGTGTGTGTATGTATTCTTAACTCTGAACTAATTCCAATGAGGGTGAGGTTCAAGGAATGCCCATTCTCCCCACCCAGTTTCCCCTCTGTTATAAAAGCTCTTCCTTGTCTACCTTCTTTATGTGATAAAACATTTATTGAAGGTATCCCTAACAAAAGCAAAAGAAGGGAACAGATTTTTGCAAACAGTATTCTAGAGCAGAATGTATCTTTACTGTTACATTTTTAACTATTTGAAAAAGCATTTGATTTCATCAATCAAAATGCCACCTTAAAGTTTCTCTTCTAACAAGGGGTCTCTCATGCATGGAATTGAAATTCCATGAAATATGAAACAATAGAGAAAATATTGTTTAGCTCTGATTATTAATATCAAACAAGATATAAAGCAAGGAGATATATGATTACTCAAAGGTGCTTGCTACTGTCATGAAAGAGATAAAATGCATGCTCCAAATGAAAGAGAGATAGTGAAGCCTTTTAGATCTTTCTGGTTGCTGATGACATTGTGCTGATTTCATCAGATTCTTAGAGAGTCTCTAAATGAGATCCACAACCACCCAAAAGAGATGCCACACAGAAAAAGCCAACTGGATGAAAAGTGCTTTTCATCTTCATAATGATAGACAACTAAGATAGGTGATACAGTGGATAGAGCAAAGACCTGGAATCAGGAAGACCCGAATCCAAATCCATCCTCAGACATTTACTATGCAACCTAGGGTAACATTTGTCTGCCTCATTTTCTCCACTGTAAAATGGTGTTCATAATAACACCTGCTTCCTAGAGTTGTGAGGATAAAATTAAATAGTATGTGTAAATGCTTTGCAAACTTTAAAATCCTACATAAATGCTGCTTATGATTAGACATAATTGAATGGAGAGCTTATTGACCCACATTATTAGTACATATGTCTTGAACAGTTATTGAAGATGAACAATAAGTTGAACCAAGAATTGCATTAGAGGAAGAGATCAGACTGGACTTCATTTGGGAAACTGTACAGCACCTCCAACAATCACAAGCTGCTTCCTAAAATAAATGTTGTTTTTTTAAACCAATATTCTTCCAGGGATGCTGTATTGCTGTTAATGATGAAAATACACCTTCAAAAAGAATCAAAATTGTGGGTAGCATCAAGAGCAATGCATTGCACTAGGTACTTGAGTTATCATCACAAACCAAAGTGGTACCTGTCTCTCCACTCACTCAGGTCCACATATCTAATGGGATATGTGGAGAGGGGGAGGGTAGGATATATGTGAAACATTAATATAAGTTAATTTCAGAAAGAATGGATCAGGGACAGCTAGGTGACGCAGTGGAAAGAGCACCAGCCCTGGATTCAGGAGGACCTGAGTTCAAATCCGGCCTCAGACACATAACACTTACTAGCTGTGTGACCCTGGGCAAGTCACTTAACCCCATTACCTAGCCAGAAAAAAAAAAGAGAAAAAAAAAAGAAAGCCTAGATCACTAACACCTGGGAGGGGGGCCAGGAGAGTTTCAGGTGAAAGGTGGTAATTGACCTGATCTTTGAGGGAAGACAAAGATAATGAGGAGAAAGGGATGAGGAGGAGGTGAATTTCCAACATGGGGAGTGCCTGTGTGGATGGATGAAGTAAGGATATGGAGTATAAAGTTCAGAGAATACTTAATAGTCCAGTTTGCCTGGCATATGGAATTTATGAAGGGAATAGAGATAAGGATTAGAAACTCTCACTACCAGTGTGGGTTATAAGTATCATCTGTGCAACGTAAAAAGTTGCCTGGAGTAATGAGAAATCAGCTAAGGTCACACAGTTTGTGTCAGAAGTGAGGTCAAAGTACAGGTCTTACTGACTGTGAGGTGAGCTCCCTACCCACTGTGCTACATCGCCTCTTGTGAAAGGGAATAGTATAAAATAAATCTGGAAAGGAAGGTAGAAGCTAGCTTATGGAAAGCCTCAAATGGCAGGCTAAGGAATTTATATTTTCCTTAGAGACACTAGGGACCCACTTAAGTTTTTTGAGAGGCAAGGGACATAATCTGACTTGGTTTTTAGGAAGATTATTTGGCAATGATGAGAAAGATGGTTTGAGATGCCAGTGGTTGGAAGGGAGGAGATAAATTAATGGGGTGTTACAGTAGTCTAGTGCAAAGTAGTGAAAGTCCGAAGTAGGGTGATAGCTGAGTGAGTGGAGAGACAGGGAGGCAGAATCAGCAAGGCTTGCCTTCTGTTTGGATATGAGGGTGGATGAAGAGAGAAGAGTCAAGAATAACTCTAAGAATGTGAACTTTGGCAACTGGAAGGGTGGTGGTGCCCTCAACAGAAGGGAAGTTAGGGAAGGGTGTGTTGAGAGGTCAAGATAATGTGGGAGTGTATCTATGAATCTATTAAAATACTGAAGCAGTTGTCATTGGTCACACATTAAAGTTCTTCATTATGGAGGCACTTCAAGATGGTCAGAGGGTAGAGCTTAAGATAATGTCGGTAAAAGTGTTTTTTTAAAGTATAAAGTACCAGACAAATGTGAAGGGATTTCACGCACCCTCATATCCAATCAGATGGCAAACCTTGCTGATTCTGCCTCCCTGTCTCTCCACTCACTCAGCTCCTTCAGACTCTCATTACTTTGTACTAGACTACTGTAGCACCCTACTAATTTGTCTCCCAGCTTCCAACAACTGGCATCTCAATTCATCTTTTTCATCATTGCCAAATAATCTTCCTAAAAACAAGTCAGATGACCTCATTATCTGTGTGACCTTGGTCCAAGTCACTTAACCTTTATTTCCTTCACCTGCAAAATAAGGCAGTTGGACAAGATGATCTTTGAGATCCCTCCCAGCTTTAACCTTGGGACTGTATCAGAGCCTAGCTGCCTGCTATAAAGCCAAAAACCACCTCAAAAACTCCTAGTAAATGTTTCATAAAATGCCAAAGATGCTTTCTGTTGTTTTTTTTCCCCCTTTTAGGATGGGCATCACTGGTACCCTATCAACCCTATGGTGTTGCAAACTCCTGCAACCAGGATTTGAAGTTCTACTGAGCCCACCTGCCAGATCCAGCCAGTGCCTGGTGCTGCGTCTTCAGCCAGAAAATAAATATTTAGACCTGCTCTTATTCTCTTCCTGCCCCTTAGAGTGGAGGGCTCTTCAGGGCAAAATGGGAGAATTCCAGTCTGGCCTTTTGAACTACAGGTTCTTCTCTCCCCTGATGACCTCATTCTGGTAAACTGTTTGTTTTGCAGTCCTGAACAACTAATGGAGGAATTACAACGTTTATACAGGGTAAAGGTTTAACAAACAACAGGAACAACCCCGCAGCTCTGCAGTCAGCCACTCTCTGTGCAGAAGAAATGATACTGCTCCTCCTTATAAATGAGAGGGGCTTACAATGCCGCGTTCTTTTTCGGTATTTGCAGGGAGGTGGGGGGGTATTGCTTATGGATGCTGCATCTGTTTTGTCTGTGCGTCAGCTAATGGAGAAAGTTAATTGTGTTGGTTGTAAGGCCACCTGTCACACACATGCCTCATTTCCATACTAATGGTCCAACAGTGGCAGGCAGTGTACTCTTCTGCAGTAACAGCTCCTGCCTCTTTGGAAACCTGGGCCAAATGTGCCTATGCGGCAACTGTAGGCCTCTTATGTGAATGCCTCCAGTATTGTGTCAACCAAGGCTTGTATTAACCCCCTGCTGACAGCCCTGAACTGTATTAGAGGTGAGGTGCCGTAAGTGTGGTTCTTGGGCTGGGGCTTCACATAGGGAGATACTGCTGAGAAACCCAGCCCTGTGGATTGAGATTCTATCCCCAAGTTGAATATCATCTACCCTTGAATGCTTCTTCTGATTCACCTGCCTTTCCTCTTGAGAAAGACTCCTGCAGGCAGAGCTGTGGCATTGGAGAGACTTCTCCTTTCTATTCTGGCTTTACTGTGGCATTTGATTCTTTTCTGTTATTATTTTGACTCTGTTCTATTGCTCCCTTTGACTTTCTTCATTACTGTGAATGCCCAGGAATATTGGCAGGCACTGCCCTAATTTGCAAGGCAGAGGACCATTTTTCAAGCTCTCTGCTAAAAGATTTCCAGTGATGCAGCGGTCACAGACCGTAAATTACCAAAGGGAACATTGACTCTTGGCACCAAGAAAGAACACTCCAGGTCATAGTGGATAACACATCCAGGATAACTTAATTTTTTTTTATTATAGTTTTAATCCAAAGCATGGCTAAGGAATCAGTGTCTTTGGAGAGAGGGAGAGTTGATGAATATTTTAGCATTGAAAATGATTAGATGCAATTTGAATGAGAGAGGTGGCTTTCGCAAGTCAGGCAAATAAAATCGTGAGCTGTTTTTCCACTGCAAAGGATGCTTCTTAACCCTGAGGATGCAGAAAAATGCAGAGTCCAGTTTCTTTGGGACCCTTTTACTATAGTTTGCTGTGACCGGACACGTCCCTCATAAAGGGATTTGATGCTATACTGCCAAATGTTGCAGGGAGCTGTTTTTCATGAGGGAGAGAACACATGGCTTGGAACGCTGACATTCTCAATGGCCACTTTTACCTGGGCTGATTGCTATTTTAAATGATGTTATCTGTGTGATGTGAGTGGAAAGAAGGGCTGAATTGGGGATCAGATAATCTAGGTTCAAATTTTGGCTCTGTGGTGTGGCGCTTGAGTTACCCTAGGCAAGTTAATCTGCCTCTCTGAGACTCAGTTTCCTTATCTGTAAAATGAGAGTTAGATTTGATTTTTAAGGTCCTTCTGTTGTCGTTCAATCATGTCTGATTCTTTGGGACTCCATTTGGGGTTTTCTTGGCAAAGCTACTGGAATGGCTTGTCATTTCCTTCACTAGCTCATTTTACAGATGAGGAAACTGAGGCAAACAGGGTTAAATGACTTGCCGAGGGTTACACAGTTCATAAGTGTCTGAGGCTAGATTTGAACTCACAAAGATGAGTCTTCCTGACTACAGGCCTGGCACTCTATCCACTGTGCCACCAGTTCTATATCTTTGAGGCATTTACCTCTGTGATATGCTTTTGAGAGCTAGCTAATTTCCTAGTCTATTTTAGAGTTGACAGACTTCTGAAAGGAGTGCATTCCAGGTACTGAAGGCCAACTGCTTGCACAAATGCATGGCAACCTCAGCAAGATGAGATCAGGGAATAAAGAGCATGAGAAGGGGAAGAAAGTAGAACAAGGTTATTGAAGTAATCTGGGATTCCATTGTAGGGGGCTTAACTTCGAGGCTAGATGGCAGCTAGATGATTTGAAGTCAGGAAGATGAATCTTCCTGAATTTAAATCCAGCCTCATTCACTTATTAGCTGTTTGACCCTGGGCAAGTCATTTAACCCTGTTTGCCTCAGTTTTCTCATCTGTAAAATGAGCTAGAGAGGGAAATGTCAAACCCCTCCAGTATCTATGCCAAGAAAACACCAAACAGGGTCACAAAGAGTAGGACAAGACTGAAAACCAACTCAACAATAAACAGGGAGAGAGATACTCCAAATGGGAGTCATGAAGAATCAGATGTGATTCAACACCAGCAATATAGAGCTTGTGTTTTATCTTAAAGAAATCTTGAACAAAGTGTTGACACATATCTTTGGAAGATAATTTTATCAGTTTTACAAAAGATGGCTTAGTGTAACAGAGAGAATAGCAGGCCATTTCAGGCAAAGGTTCTTAACCTGAGGTAGACAGGCCCCCATGGAGTCCATAGGGAGATTTCAGGAGGTCCATGAATTTGAATGGGAAAAAAAATTACATTTTTATTTTCACAAACTTCTAACTAAAAGTTAAGATTTCCTCCAATTATTATTTTTTTCCAAAAATCTTAATCTGAGGAGAGGTCCATAGATTTCACCAGACTACCAAAGGGGTCCACAGTACAGAAAAGGTTAAGAACTGTGAAATCACAGCTATGAAGGAAGAGCTTCTGAATAGCAAGCTCATTGAGGACAGGGACTCTCTCTCTCTCTCTCTCTCTCTCTCTCTCTCTCTCTCTCTCTCCTCTCTCTCTCTCTCTCTCTCTCTCTCGTCTCTAGCATATTGTACAAAGTAGGTGCTTAACTTGGTGAAATGAATTGTTGAAGCAAAGTGCTTGAATTAACACTTCTACCCAAGTCTTCAATAAGCACAGTGTTTGTGGTAAGGGCACAGAATGTGGGTACTGGAGATAGTCCTCCCTCCTGCTTTTCTTCCCACCTGTCTGAGCACTGCTCCAATTTGCTGGATCTTCATTCAAGTCACATCCACTATCCATGGGTATCCCTCATGGCTCCTCTCTTCTTCCTATTCTGTTTCACTTGGTGATCTCATCAGTTCACATTAATTCAATTAACATCACTATGTGATCCTCAGGCCTCTTTGTCTATCAATAGACTCTCTCCTGCTCTCTAGTCTTTTATCTCCCAATGCTTAGTGGCCATCTTGAACTGGATATCTGGTAGATATCTGAAATTTAACATGCCCCAAACTGAACTCCCCCCTAAACCGAATCTTCTTCCTAAAACCCTCCCCTCTTCCTAACTTCCCCATTACTGTGGAGGGTAACACCATACTCTCGGTCATACAGACTCACAACATAGGTGTCATCCTCAACTTACTCTCTGTCATCACCCATGTCCAATTTGATGCCAAGTCCTCTCATTCTCACCTTTCTATCTTTGTGTTTGAACATGCTCCATTCCCTCCTCTGACAACACCATCCTGTTGCTGGCCCTCAGTACCTCACCCTTGGACTATTGCCTCAGCCTTCCAGTTGGTCTTTCTGCCTCAATCTCTCCTTACTCCTGTCCATCTTCCATTCCCTTGTCAAATTGATTTTCCTAAAGCATAGGTGTCACACACACACACACACACACACACACACACACACACACACGCACACACACACGCACACACACATTCAATCAATTCCAGTGGCTCCCTATTACCTTCAGGATCAAATTTAAAAGTATGTTTGACTATTAAAACCCTTTTTAACCTGATTCCCCACTTCCTTTACAATCATCTGACATCTTACTCTTTTTCATGTACTTGGCAATCTAGTGACACTGGCCTTCTTACTATTCTTCTCACACAGAAACTCCCAATTCCATGCATTTTCCCTGGCTGCCTTCCATTACTGGAAGGCTCTTCTTCCTCATCTCTACCTCCTACTCTCTCTGGCTTCCTTCAAGTCTCAACTAAAAGACTCAGACTTTCAAGTCCCACTTTCTGCAAGAAGCCTTTCCCAGTCCAAGACTACCCCAATTTGTACTCTATACATCAATACATCGTTGTCTGTAAGTTGTTTCTTGCATTTGATTGTGAGCTTTTTGAGAGCAGGGACTGTTTTTTGCCTTTCTTTGTATCTGCAGTGCTGAGCAAAGTGCCTGGAACTTAGTAGATACTTAATAAATGCACATTGACTGATTGTTTAGGCTTTTATCCTTTTAAGGACTTAGTTACTTTTTTATGCTTCTCCCCCTGAAACTTTGTTATATGACAGGATCAGGAAATGGGGAACATCAGGCTGAGTCAGAGGACACGGGTTTAAATTGTGCCTCTGATGCTTACTCCTTGTGTGACCCTGGGAAAGTCAATTAACCACTTGGGGTCTCAGTTTCCTTATCTGTAAAACTAGGCAACTGGACAATTTTGATTTCTGGGCTTTTTTCCAATTGTAGAAGAAAGGAAGGAAACAAAGAAGGAAGGGAGGAAGGGAGAAAGAGAAGAAGGGAGAAAGGAAGGAAGGAAGGGAGGAAGGGAGGAAGGAAGGAATCAAGTACTTACTAAACATCTACTAAGCCAAGCACTGTGCTAAGTACTTTACAAATATTATCCCATTTGATCCTCACAACAATCCAGAAAGGTGGGTGCTATTATTACCCCCCATTTTATAGTTGAGGTAGCTGAGACTAAGAGATTTGCCCAAAGTCACACAACTAGTAAGTGTCTGAGAGCCAATGAACTCATGTCTTCCCAACTCCAGGCCCAGCCCTCTATTCACTAGGCCAACTAGCTGCCTCTAGATCCAAAGAGAGTTGTTACCTGGGGATTCCCAACTTTGAAAAGACTTAGAATTTGATTTTAAAACACAAGATTAAAGGTGCAGCATGAAGGAGTGGAAAGAGTCAGAAAATTTGCATGTGAACTTTGCTAAACCATATATTAGTACTGTGATTGTAAGTAATAATAATAACAGCTCTACCTTTCCCACAGATTTGTTTTAGGAATCAGATGAAACTATGTAGGAAGCACCTTGAAAAGTAATAAACACTCTACAAATGTAAGACATGGTTATTACCACTATCAATATATATATCAATATAATCACTGTCAATAGTTTGAAAGATCTGTGATCTCACTGATGTATTTCTCACAATGGGAGGTTCAAACACACATATACATATATATATGTGTATACACACACATATGCATGGATAGATAGATAGATATAGATATTTTATAAGTTCACAGTCTCCAGGTTAATAATCCCTTACAAAAAGAAGGGTCCCTATTGTTTTGCATACAGCCCCCATGAAGGATTTAAGGGAGAATAAGTAGGACGTTATAGACTACAAAATCATTATATGACTTGTGAATTTTGCCACTGAGAGAAATACATCAGTGAGATCACCAAAAATACACACATATATATATATATAATATATATGCATATACACATATGTCTACATATATTTATATCTACATATAGATATATAAACCTGTATTTCTATATACCCCTCCTGGATCACTGCCTTGTCACGGTACAGGGGCTTGTGTAGCTCAAGGAAACTATGAGCTACGCCATGCAGGGTTACCCAAGATGAACAGGTCATAGTGGAGAGTTCTGACAAAAGGTAATCCACTAGAGAAGGAAATGGCAAACCACTCCAGTATCTTTGCTAAGAAAACCCCATGAATAGTATTAAAATGTTAAAAAAAATATGACATTGGAAGGTGAGCCATTGGATGCCATGGAATCACAAAGAGTTGGACATGACCGAATGGCTGAACAATTTCAATATAATTGGTTTTCTTTGTAATCCTATGAATTTAATTTTATGTATTTAAAAGTATTATTCTGTTCATAGTTTTAACCAGACTACCAAAAGTCTCCAGGACACAAAAACGGTCAAGAACTCTTCTATCCCTCTCTTGACATCACCAGTGTTGCTCACAGGCTATCTCCATTACCGTTCATTCTCACAAAATGACTGGTTCATCTCCTTTTTAAATCACAAATCTCTTTGGTATATTTCATATCTATTCCTTGCATATTTTCTTGTTTAATAACATGCTATAATCAATTTATACCCATTTCCATTGTTCTTTGGGTATGTAAAATCAATTTGGGTATGTAATATCAAAGCAAAAGCAGCTAGACTAGACCAAGCAGAGAGTAAGAGGTCCATGTTGTAAGTGACATATGTTGAGGAATCAATTCTGAAGGAAGAAAGAAAATACATAAAAAACTCTTAGACTTCATCATTAAAAAAAAAAAGTGGTGCTTGAAAAAACATCAGTGACTATCTACCCATGTCTATCTTGCTTAGTTGTGTTTATATCCCCCAGTGCTTAGTACTGGCCCAGCACATAGTAATATCATACTAAGTGCTCTCTCTGTCTCTGTCTCTCTATCTGTCTCTGTCTCTGCCTGTCTTTCTGTCTCTCTTTGTTTTTCTCTCTTTATCCATCATATATAATCCATATATTCACTAAGGAAATCCTTGACAAAGGTATTGAAAAGGAAAAGGCAGGTGTGATGGAATATGGCTTGGAGAGAAGAGCATGACTGGAGTTAGAGAGACTAATGAGGAGCCTACTTCAAGAGTACAGCCTAGAGGTTATTAGGGCCTGGACTAGGGAAGAAAAAGATATGTGAAAGATGCAAAGATAGAATTGACAAGACCTGGCAATTGATTGAATATGTGAGGTGATGGCAAAGATAATTCCAAGGTCATAAATCTGTAGGACTGGAAACATGGGGTTACCCTTGAAAGAAAGAGGTATGAGTTTGGAAGTAAAGATAATAAGTTCTGTGCTAGACACATAGGGTTTTAAATGCCTATGGGGCAGTTTAAAAATATCCAATAGATTATGGCTGATGTAAAGCAGAGCTTAGAAGAAAGATGAAGGCAAGATTCATCTTCATAGAGATGGTCATTAGATTCATGGGAGCTGATAAGTTCAAGAGAGATTATATATAGAGAAGATATACCTGTGGTTAAGGGGTAAGATATGGTTAATGATTCAATGATGGAGATTTAGTAGGAGGAAAACTAAGTAAGTAATGTCATGAACACACAGATTTTACATGTATATGTGTGTATATCTATCTATCTATCTATCTATCTATCTATCTATCTATCTATCTATCTATCTATAGATATATATGTATTTATGTATCCATGGGGTTTTCTTAGCAAAGATACTGGAGTGGTTTGCCATTTCCTTCTCTAGTGGATTACCTTTTATCAGAACTTTCCACCATGACCTGTTCATCTTGGGTAACCCTGCATGGCATAGCTCATAGTTTCCTTGAGCTACACAAGCCCCTGTACCATGACAAGGCAGTGATCCAGGAGGGGTATATAGAAATACAGGTTTATATATCTATATGTAGATATAAATATATGTAGACATACATACATACATATATATATGTATATATATATATATATATATATACATATATATATATGTATATATGTATATATATATATATAGAGAGAGAGAGAGAGAGAGACAGACAGACAGACAGACAGACAGACAGAGTCAACTATTCTAAAACTTATAGAGAGGTCAAGAAGGGTAAGAACTGGGAGCAGGCAATAGGAAAGAAAGGTATATCTCTCAAGTGCCAGTATTCTTTCAGTGATACATGGCTATGAGTCATGAAACATGGTGGCATAGAAATGAAGTTGAGGATCACCCGGGGGTAATGAATGGTTGGTGTAAGCTGGCTACAACACATTACAAATGAGAAATTATAAAGGCAAATCAGTGCAAAAGATGTTGTTAAAGAAATGTGATTGAAAAGGAAGGTAGGCTGGTCACATGACAAGAAGGAGGAATAATCAATACAGTAAAGACCCTATGGTACATTTGTGGGAGGACATGGATAAGTATGGCAGGGGATGAGCAGGCATACATGAGCTGCAATTCAAATCTTTAAAGAGAATCTCCACATTGATGACATTGCAGACCCATTGGAGTAGGCTTGGATGAAAATGCAAATAGTCTGATTTTTAAAATCTATAGATGACAGAATGTGGGGAGGGATAATACACTGGATTGCAGAGTCAGTGTACAAAAAGATCTCAACAGGTTAGAATGATGTGCTGAATCTTATAGGTGCAATGTAAAATCTTCCAATTGGGTTAAAATATTCTACACATGTCAAAGATGGGAGACACATGGCTAGCTAATAAGGCAGTTTGTGTTCAGTTATGGATGCTACATTTTGAAAAGACATTAACAAACCAAGCACATCCAAAGGAAAGTGGCTAGTATAGTGAGAGGATGACAGGTCATGCCTTGATCAATTGAAGGAATACATACTGTTTAGCCTGGATAAAACTCTGGAGATATTTACAGTACTGACAAATATATAAGAGATAGATCTGTTCTTGTTGGCCTCTTAGGTAAGAAGTGGAAAGAATAGGTGGAAGAGACAGAGAAGCAGATTTTGGCTCAGTGTAAGGAAAAACTTTCTAACAATTAGAACAGTCCAAAAGAGAAATGGAATGCCTCACGAGATAGTGAATTCTCCATCTCTGCTAGTCTTTACAAGAAGAGTCTAGAAAAATTATTTTTGGGGAATGTTACGGAAAGTATTACTTTTCAATACAGACAGAACCAGATGACCTCTTAGGACTCTTTCATCTCTGAATTTCTGTGATTCTTTAAAGTGTAATCCATCTGCTAAAATATGCCATCCATTTTCCAAATACACTATGCTATGAATTCGTATTAAGTAAGGTCCACAACAGATAAGACTTGGCTGACTGGCCCCTAAAACATTTGTTTGGTGGTATGTAACTCTCACCCTAGTCCTTTCCTGTGGAATCGTAATATAAAATCAGCATCAATTAAGAAGGACACAGCAGCTTTCCTCAAATTTATTGCCTGTTCTGAAATGCATTTGCATTTTGAAGTACTTGGTCTGGCCTTAGTTTTCATGCAATTTGATTTACATCACATGGAAACAGGGCATTCTGACTTTTCGATTCTTTGGTTGGTCCAATCCGAAGCCCAAAAAGATAAAATCAAAATCATCAAGCAAATGGCAAAACATAAACAGTGACCCTAAATAAAAGGGCACACCATAAGGAAAGCTGAAAAGTGAGAATTGAAAAGCTACTCATTGGTTTCATTGGAAACTCTTCAAATCTTCATAAACATGCAAGTGAATTGATTGTAAACTATGGAAATGAGATACCTGCATTTGGTCATTGTCAATAATTCCAACTTTTCCATTAAGTGAGGAAGTTATTTAAATGAGGTAGCTGTTTTCAGGAAGTCCAAATGTTAAAGAGAGAGCTAAAGAATCGTTGTAGCTGCAAAGAACTGGAACGAAAGTGAAACTCCATTGGTTGTCAAATAGCTGAACAGGTTTTGGTTTAGGAATGCAATGAAATATTATTATATCATAAGAATTGATGAATACGAAAAATTCAGAAAAACTTGGGAAAGTTTGTGTGACCACTTTTTGAGGGACTTTCTTGCAGTAGGGGGAAGTCTTCGGGGTCTAACTCTGTTGCGGTGGTGATGGTACAGAGGGGGCACTTCTGAGTGATGTAGTCCTAGAAAGACAACACTTTTTTCTTCCCACTCTGGGATAGAATGAGACTGTCACTATCTTTGTGCTGGACACATCTATAGGAGTACAAACAGGAGAATGGAGTTAGGCCACACTAGGAGGTCTTTTGAATTGAGCACTGCTACATTGCCAAAGGAGGGGCAGCAGCAGCTCTGTCAGTGACCACAGCAAATGTTCTGGATTCAACAGAGTTAGGAGAATGAGGTGGGATCTGGAGCAAGATACCAGAGCTGGGGAAAACTGAACACTGAGGTGCCACAGCTGCCCTATGCTGGCTATCGTCTAGGCCTTGGGTGCTCTAGTTACTGCTGCTTTCAGTAGCCAGACTGTGAGAGTGAGTTCCTGACTTCCCATTTGGGAGAACTGGTAAGAAGAGTGTGAAGTTCATTCCTCTTTCATTCCCCTTTGCCTGATTTGGGCAGAAGCCAATTCTATAACTTATTTTGTTTTGTAAAGTCACTTTTCTAATTTTTATTTAGGTAGTTTGTATTCATTTTTTTCAAGTCAATAAAGCTGATCAATTTAGTGTCTTTTTATAGCAATAACTAACATTTATACATTGCTTTAAGACATAATATCTCATTTCATCCTCACAAAAGCCCTGTAAAGCAAATGCTATTATTACCCCCATTTTGCAGATGAGTAAACTGAGAGTGAAAGAGGTTAAGTGACTTGCTCAGGGTCACACAGCTAATAAGTTTCTGAGTCAGGATTCAAACTCAGTTCTTCTTGACTACAAGTCCAGTACTCTGTCCACTGTGCCACCCAGCTGCTATTGACAGAAAGAAATAGTGTTTGGGTATTTGTGTACAGAGAAACATAAAGGATGAAGACTTAATTCTGCTCACCAAAAGTGCCATGGTTTCTCCTGGTTGAGGGATTAAACCATACTGAGACAGAGTTTTATGGATTTTTCTTTGTAGCCATACCAAAGTCAGGTATTGAATGACTGCTGCTGATTGCACAAGATGCTGCCAAACCCCAAAAGCAGAGAAGGCTTTGTGGTGAAGATCTTGGGTTTGCCCTTGTCCTGCTCAGCAGATGAGATCCAGTGCTACTTCTTGGAATGCAAAATTCAAAATCGGGTATTTGAATATTTGTTTCAGCTATACCCGAGCAGGTAGAGGAAATAAAGAAGCATTTGTTTACTTGGGTTGGAAGATGAAATCAAATTGGCACTGAAAAAAAGAGAGAGAAACTATTGGACAGATATGTTTAAGCATTCAAGTTAAACCATGTTGAAATGGTTTGGGTGTTGAAGGACACTGGTCCAAATGGTCCTGACACTGCCAATGGTGTCTTTGTGAGCTTTTGAGAGTTCTCATTTGGCTATAGCAAGGAAAAAATTGTTCAGTTATATTTTTCAGTTTGGGAAATTGCGCCCAATGAGATAGCATTGACAGTGGATTTCCAGAGGAGGAGTATGCAATCTGTTTCATGGGAAATGGTTGAAAAAGCTCTAAAGAAACACAAGGAAAAGAATAGAGTATAATTTCATTGAAATCTTCAAGAGCAGCCAGGTACAAGTTCATACTTATTATGATCCCCAATGAAAACTAAGAGTGACAGTGTCCAGCTCTGTAAGAGAGGTCCACAGCTGCCAGAGGCTATAACAACATTTGTAGAGGAACTGGGTTAGAAAGAATGAGGTATGGTACCTGTGGTGGTGGGTATAGAGGCTATGGTGAGTACAGTGGATGTAGTGATGGATATGTCTTTGGGTGGGACGAATCACTGATTATAAACAAAGAGACACCAGATCTGCTTCCTGGAATACAACAGAGAGGACTGTCTTATAAAGTTACTGAAATCTATCTACCTACTACCTATTTGTCTGTCTATCTATCTATCTATCTATCTATCTATCTATCTATCTATCTATCTATCTATCATCTATCCCATCTGTCTGCTTCATCTGTCTCTGTCTGTTCCATCTATTTGTTCATCTATGTATCTATTTGTCTGCTCCATCTATGTATCTATTTATTTGTCTGTTCCACCTATCTATCTTTTTCTTACCACTTAACTTGGTGCAAGTAAACATTGAAATCAGGCCTGATAAAAGAGTGACTGGAGAAGTAGATATTAAATTTGCTATTAGTGAAGATGCTGCAGCAGCAACATCGAAAGATAAAGTGAACACGTAACACAAATATATAGAACTCTCCTTGAATTCTGCAGCTGAAGCAAACATTTGATGTCCTATAAAGCATGTGATTTTAAGCTTTTATTTAAAAAATAGTTAATGGGGACAATTTTGAAATGCAATTTGCATACTTTGGGATTTGGGACTTGGGATTTACGTTAAATTCTGAGGCTCTGATTTAAATCTTTCATTGTCTTTTAGTTTTCTTTTAGGTATAGTTTGCTAAGTGAAACTTGTTCAAAAAATCTTCCTTTCAAAATTTGGAAAAACTGGAGAATCTCATAGTTTTGATTTACTGATTTTAGGTAAATTTCCTAGAAGACAGAACTAAACTGGATCTGAGGTTTTCCTTCTGCCCCACAAGCTAAAACACAGCAGATTAATATATTGCTTAGCTATTGGGTTGTATGGCTCCACTCATTCACTTATCCTTTCTCCTTCCCCAAATATAGGCACAAAAATAACAGAACCAGAGCAAGTTAGACCATGGACACAGAAAGACTTCAAAACTTTGATCAATGAAGTGACCAATTGTCACTTTAAAAAAAATTATTTTAAATATTTTTTTCTTTTAAAATTTTGAGTTCCGGATTTTCTCCTTCCTTCCTACCCCTCCCCCACACACTGAAAAGGCAAATAATATGATTTTAATTAAACATGAAATCATGCAAAATGTATTTCCTTCTTAACATGCAATGGCTCCTTCTTAGCCATATTGCAAAATAAATCAAGAAATCAAGCAAGTTTTACTCCAATTTTCACTCAGTTCATCAGTTTTCTCTCTGGAGGGGACAGCATTTTTTCATCATGAGTCATTTGGAATTGTCTTGAATCAACGTATTGATCAGAGTGGCCAAGTCTTTCACAGTTGGTCATCATTACAACATTGCTTTTACTGCGTACTCCTGGTTCTTCTCACTTTACTTTGCATCAGTTCATATAGGTTTTGCCATGTTTTTTTCTGAAATCACCCCACCATCATTTCAATAGTACTCCAGCACAATTATATGCTACAACTTGTTCAGCCATTCCCCAATTGGTGAGTATTCTTTCAATTTTCAATTCTTTGCCACCACAAAAAAGCTGCTATAAATATTTGTATACATATAGGTCCTTTTTCTTTTTCTTTGATCTCTTTGGGGTACAGACCTAAGAATGGTATTGCTGTATCAAAGGGTATATACAGTTTTATAGTACTTTGGGCATGATTTTGGACTGTTTTCCAGAATTTTGGGCCAGTTCATTAAAGTACCTATTTTCCTTCATCCCCTCCAGCATTTGTCATTTCTGATGGTTGTGAGGTGGTATCTCAGACTTGTTTTACTTTGCCTTTCTCTAATCAATAGTGGTATTAGAACATTTTTCTTCTGACTATTGATAGCTTTGATTTCTTTTTCTGAAACTGCCTGTTCAAAACTTTTGACCATTTATCAATTGAGGAATGACTCTTATTTTTATAAATTTGACTCAGTTCCCTATATACTTAGAAAATGAGGTCTTTAACAGAGAAACTTTTTATAAAAAATTTCATATTACTTCATTATCTGTACCTTTTTGGATTTTGCATAGCTCTGTCTCACTCAAATCCAATTCATGCATGAGTCAAGACATCACACTCATGATGTCAGTGGTCTTCTTCAAGAATGAAGGACGGACAACAACAACAACACCAGTAATAGTGCCTTTAAGCAAAATGTAGTTTTCCTGATTACCTCTTTCAATTAGGTCCATTTTACTTTTTCTTTGTCTGATATCATGATTGCTAACCCTTGCCTTTTTTTTAAATTTAGCTAAAACATAATAGATTCTGGTCCAGTCCTTTATTTTAATACTTCATGTATTTCTGTTTCAAAAATGTCTCTTGCAAATGACATATTGTTGGATTCTGGTTTCTAATCCATTTTGTTATTCATTTCCACTTAAGAGTGAACCTATTCACTATTACCTATTCACATTCACAGTGATTATTACTAACTGTATATTCCCTCCATTCTATTTTCTTCTGTTTACCCTTCTATCTCTCTCTTTTTAATGAAATAGGGGACTTCCAAGCATTCCTGATGAAAAGACCAGAGAAAAATAGAAAATCTGACATTCAAACAGATGACTCAAGAGAAGCATAAAAAGATAAACATGAAAGAGTAATTTTAAGGGACTCATTGCTCACCCTCATCATTTGCCCTTCACTATAAAAGCTCTTGCAAACCTCTTTTATGTGAGAAAAATTCCTCCATTCTACCTCTTCCTTCCTCTTTCTCCCAGTGCACCCCACTTGCTCATCCTTTCATTTTTTTTTTGAGATTATCCCAACATAATTGACTCACACACATGCCCTCTGTCTAAGTAGACTCCTTCTAACTGACCTAATAACCATAAAGTTCTTAGGAGTTACAAGTATCATCTTCCCATATAGGAATATCAACAGTTTAACTTTATTGAGTCTCTCATGATTACTCTTTTATTTTTACCTTTTTATACTTCTCTTGAGCCTTATATTTCAATGTTAAATTTTCTGTTCACCTCTGGTCTTTTCTTCAGGAATGTTTGAAATCCCTCTATTTCATTAAATATCCATTCCCCTCCCCCCAAAGATTATACTCAGTTTTGTTGGGTAGGTTATTCTTGATTACAATTCTAACTCCTTTGTCCTCCAGAATATTTTATTCCAATCCCTCTAGTCCTTTAAAGTGGAAGCTGCTAAATCTTGTGTGATCCTGACTGTGTCTCCATGATATCTGAGTTGTTTCTTTCTTGTTGCTTGTGACATTTCCTCCTTGACCTGAGAGCTCTGGAATTTGGCTAAAATATTCCTGGGAGTTTTTATTTGAGGATTTCTTTCAAGAGGTGATTGGTAGACTTTTTTTCAATTTCTATTTTACCATCTGTTTCTAAGATAATGGGGTAGTCTTATTTTATAATCATTTAAAATATGATGTCTAGGCTCCTTTTTTGATGATGGCTTTCAGGTAGTCCAATAATTCTTAAATTATCTCTCCTCAATCTATTTTCCAGGTCACTTGTTTTTCCAATGAAATAGTTTACATTTTCTTCTATTTTTTCATTCTTTTGACTTTATTTTATTGTTCCTTGATGTCTTATGGAATCATTAGCTTCCACTTGCCCAATTCTAATTTTTAAGAAATTATTTTCTTTAGTCAACTTTCATACCCCTTTGCCCATTTGGCCAATTCTTCTTTTTAAGGAGTTATTTTCTTCAGTGAATGTATGTGCCTCTTTTACCATTAGGTCAATTCTGTTTTTTTTTTTAAGGTGATATTTTCTTCGGTTTTTTTTTTTGTGCCGCTTTTACCAAGCTGTTAATTCTCTTCATAATTTTCTTGCATTACTTTAATTTTTTTTCTTAGTTTTTCCTCTAACACTCTTATCTCTTTCTTTAACTCTTCCAGGAATTCTTATTGGGCTTGGGTCCAATTAGTATATTTCTTTGAGGCTTTGTTTGTAGTTGTTTTCTTCTGAGTTTATGTCTTGGTCTTCCCTCCTACTGTAGTAGCTTTTTATGATCAAGTTCTATTTTTGTTGCTGTTGTTTGCTTATTTTTTCCAGCCTATTTCTCGACTTTGAACTTTATGTTAGAATTTGACTCTGTTAACATGGGGGTGGGGAGGCACTGTGTCAAGCTTTGGGCTTTTTCATGCTGCTGTTTCCAGAACTAGTTCTGGGGGACAGGAAGTTTTCAGTACTTCCAAGTTGGTGTTATCCTGGCAGAGATGTGGTCACTCTTTCCTGGTCTTTGCTCTGGTCTTTTCCCAAGAAGGGTCCCTGTTCCCCTGCAGCCACAATAGTAGTACCCCTCTTGGCCCTAAAATTTTGACCAGGGCCCCTGTTCCCTTTTGACTGACCACCAGCTCTCCTCTTCATCCCGGAACTGCTTATGGGCAATAGAATTGTAAATTGGCACCAGCTACACTCAGAGCCACAAAGTAGTTTTTGTAATTTCTTTCTGACCAGTTGTCTGATCCTCTTACCATCTCTGGGCTAAGAGCTCTAAAAGTGCTGCTGCTGCTGCTGCTATCACAGCTACCACCAAGGCCTAGTACTGGTGCACCTGCCATGTTCCCACCTTGGTGTTACCTTTCCCAGGAAGGGTCCTGCTCCCATCTTGGTGTTACAGACCTCCTAAGTTGTCTCCCTCTGACCTTTTGTTGGCCCTGCCACTCCAAAATTTGATTTAAGGAATTAGTTTAAAGTTGTTTGGAGGAGAATGTTGGGAGAGTTTAGCTGGGTCTTACCCTGTACACCACCATCTTGGTTCTCTAATTGTCACTTTTGAGAATGGAAAGTCCAGCCTACTTATAGCCTTCCAGCATAAAGGCAGTGGACTAATGGGTGCACTGTGTGCACAATGGGTGCAATGTGGCGCCTTATTCCTGGACATGGACAATGGGTTGATTTATTTGCTGAATTATACCATTTTGTTATCTATCTGCTATTTATTATCTGTTCAAGGAGGATTCAATTGGGATTGTGGAAGAAGGGATGGTGGCAGCAGGAAGTCTTTGAAAAGTGATGATAATATTTAAAATAAAGAGAAGCAGCAAAATAATATTTCCAGAGAGCAAGACAGAGATACACAGAGAGAGAGACACAGAGACATAGAGCCGAAGCAAATGGAAGCTAGCAGTTTGGGTTTTTAGCCTGATCAGCAGAATTTCTCAATCCATGAACGCATCAGGTTCTTATCATAACACATGCTTAATGAAGCTGGGATGAGTGCCCAAAAGGAGCCATTTTCTATGTAAACAATGGGGTGTATTCTGGAAAACACATTTCACTGAAGTTATGCCCTACATAAAGTATAGGCTGTGTTTTTCTAACAATGTCAATACAAACCAGTGACTGCTTCCCTGTTTATTTTCTAAGATGGAAATTGCAGACCTGTCCTGTTCCGCTTTTGTGGCACTTGTTACCTTTCTTGTTCAGAGTGGGCAAACAGCCTAATCAAATTACATCTCTTAGGGTTTGGCTGTCTAGACTATGACCCTCAATTCCTGTCATAACTGGAGCAAATAAACACATGTGGTTGGTGGGGTTGCAGAGGATGACTATCGCCAATCAAGTCAATATGAAAAATTTTATTTCTTTTACAAGGATATAGATCTATTTGTAACACCCTTTAGTGAAATTCTGTATAAAGTAGAAAATACTGAGCACCATACCTCAAATATTTAGATTTTCTGGGGGATAATATTATATTGTTTGGCAATTGGGTGCCTCTTAAAGCCACTGCTAGAACTTTGAGTCATGGCTATGTTTGATTTTTTAAAAAATTTATTATTTTATTTTATTTTATTTATTTTTAGTTAGGCAATTGAGGTTAAGTGACTTGCCCAGAGTCACACAGCTAGGAAGTATTATGTGTCTGAGGCCGTATTTGAACTCAGGTCCTCCTGACTCCAGGGTGGTGCCACCTAGCTGCCCCTTGATTTTTTTAAAAAAATCAGACCTATGTTTTATTGGTGCATAGAGCTCCCAGGGAGGAAATTCCCCTCTCAATTCAGATCAGCCACTTCTCTGCAACTTACAGTCTTAGAGATTTACCTGCAACATTTGGAGGGGAAGTGTCTTGCCCAGGGTCACACAGTTATTACATGTCTGAGGCCAGATTTGAACACAGGTCTTTGATCAAGTCCAGTGCACTATCCACTGTGCCACCTCGATGCTCCCTATGCCTGTAGATCATTTAAAGAAATACAGCATGAAAGTTTTGTTTTATGTCATATTTCTGGACGTTGTAAAAAGCTCATCTTTTTTAAAAGAATCATTCAGTTCTCTAGTAATACATTTTCTGCTCCTTCTGTGTCATTTATTCATAAAATGTAGCAACCTGCTTATGAGTCTCTTACTCTGTGTCTCTCCATTGTACTTTAGATGATACAGGAACTGTTTTTTTCTGAGACTGTGATATTCCAGGCTTCACAATCAGAAAACATCCATTCATAAATATGTTAAGTATTAGATATTTCATCAATGTAGAGAGCTCATAGTGTGGGCATTCCTTCCACCAAGTCAGATTGCAACTCATCTATAACTTAAAAGATAAGTCTTATGGAGTTGCCTGAGAGACAGACAGGTTAAATGACTTACCTAGGGTCACATAGCTAGAAAGTATCAGAAGTAGGATTCAAATGCAGGTCCTACTGAGTCTATACTTAAATAATTTAAGAGTTGGAGGAGATTCACCCCTACTTGCCGCCTGGAAGTACCTCTTACGGTACCAAGCAAAACGGTAGAAGGCACCTCAAGGGTGTGCTAGAACTAGCTCAAACTGGCTCAGGAGAACTGATTGCTAAATTTTTAGTATATTTCCCTTGGAAATTGTCAAATGTTATACATCATGGCTTGATAACTCAGAGGACAGGATCTAGACCCCAAGACACTTCTCTCTAACTTGATTTGCTTCTGCTGCCCTGGCATAGACCCCTGTTAATTTTCTGATTTGTTTTGATCAATAATGCCAAATCCAGTCCCATTATGGGGCATCTGGGCCCCGGGAAAGGTGATGTCCCTGCCCCCTCTAGCTGGGACTCAAGCAAGACCTTTTGCCCAGGTCATTGGAGCAAGAGAAACCTTTTAGATTGTGCTGCTGAAGTCACCCTGACCTTTGGGGATCCCTCCAAATGTGAGAGTTTGATTGTATGTTTTTAAATATACAGAAGACAGGCAGTCTTTGAGAAAAGAACCAGATTCAGAACTATTTTCTGTCCTCTTGTCTTATGTCCCTAACCTGCTGTCTCTTTGGGCCCTACAGATTTTGTTGAGATGAATATCCTAAGGCACTGGGAAGGACAGAGAAGGGAAGAGGTGTTTTTGTTGTTGTTGTTTATTCATTTGTTCATTTTTAACATCCTCCATCACTGTGTAGCTTCTGGACTTCTGGACGTCTCTGTGTATAATGGGAACCCTTGGGGCTTTATTGGCCATAACAGTTGGTCAGACAGCTGTAGTACCACATGCTGGTTGGGGTCAAAGCTGTGTCTCAAAATATCAATGAGCTTAGGGAATAAGGACCCATTATATCCACCATATTGGTTTACAACTCCAAAGTCTGGCCAGTAAGGAAAATGATTAGACTGCTAAAAGATCAGCACTGATTGTCTTCTACCCCTATCATCCTAGACATGTCTCCTTAGTAGAACAGGTAGACAACGTCCTCAGCAAAATGGTAAGATGTGGATGACCTAGTGGACACGTTCTTCTTTATTCCTGGCACTGAAGAACATTAGAATCAGTTCACTTTCACCTAGCAGGGACAGTAGAGCATTTTGATAGTCCTGTCCCAAGGCTTTGTCATATTTCCATGCTTCTACTATGCCCTCAGTCAAATCCAATTCCCTTGCATGTCGTGGCATCACCTCCCTCAGGCCATGGTCCTTTTGGAGAACGAAGGACAAGCAGCAAGCAAGCAAAGCCTCTTGATAGGTGCCTTGGACCATTCGACTGTCCCTTTTGATGTCAACCTTCATTACTACATAGACCATATCCCACTGAAAAGACTTTTGGAAGAGATCGTGGGTCTGGTAGTTGAATTTCTAGTGGTTGAAGTGGGAAGGTACAGAAATCCTGGTCAGTTACAAACTTGGGTACTCATTGGAAAGGGTCTATCTGCTACATTCACAACTCCATAAAGTCTGTTCTAGTAGACACTGCTCTTGTCTCTGGCACACAACGATACCGTTTGTCCAATAAGCCATTATTCAGATGAAGGCTCTGGTCCCCAGAGAGGCTAGACAAGGTAGTGTCAAAGGATCAGGGAAACTTCAATTCCATCCTTGGAACAGTAACTGAGAGTATGTGAAATTGATCAATTAATGAATCAACAAGCATTTATTAAGCACTTATTGTTTACCAGGCATTGAGCTACGCTCTGGGGATACAAATACCAAAAAAAAAAAGAGGATATTTATATTTTATAGGAATATTTCTTCATTTCTTCATTGTTGATTGCAAAATAAGTTCTTCAGTTTCCTCCAATGAGAGGACAATCCAAGTAGTATTTCCCCTAGATAGAAAAATACAGCCAAGTTCTATGTTGAGCAATGTTATGTGAGAAGTTAATCCACAGCATGCTGTGTCACTGGTTTTTGGCAAATGGATGTACTGCTTACAGATTTAGAAGGTTTAGCTAAAGTGAATTCTGCAGAATAAAAAGAAGACTGTAATAACACCACAAATAATCCTTGTTGGTTGAGTAGAACTTTCAGATAAATGAGACACTTCAGACCTATGATGGCAGGCTCACATTGTGAGTTCCAGATGAGTCTCTTTGACCTTGTGAAGAAACCACAGTCAGTGACTGAGTCTAAAAGCTATTTTTGGTTTTTTACAAGATTTCTTCAATAATTCAGATGGGGGAGAGGCAGAGAGGTGCCGAAAAAGAATCAGTCTACCTGGTATTCAATGCAGAAATGATAAAATGCACATTGAAAATTAGAAGAAAAGTAACCTAGTTGGCAATAGGATTGCTGAGAAAAGATCTTGATGAAATTCTTTTCTTTCTTTCTTTTTTCTTGGCCTTTAAGATGAAAGGTCACAAATGAAAGATAAAAGGTCAAAGTTAGTTGGCTTAGCACCAGAACAGGAACTCCCAGGTCAGGTTTCCTGGTCAAATGATTAGAGCTAATGGGTTGTAGTATTTCCTCATTGATAATGCAAAGAGAATTTAAAGGACCTGGGTTCAATTTCTGACTACCATTGCTATCTGTATGACGTTTGGCAATTTGGCTCTATTTCCTCATCTGCAAAATGAGAGAATTGTACTATGTGACATTTAAGGCTCCTCCTAGCTCCAAAGCAATTCTCCTACAATACTATGACTAGGTGATAGGCTGTGCAATGGATACAGCTGGGACTGGAGTGAGGAAGACCTAAGCTCAAATCCGGCCTCAGACACTTACTAGCTGTGTGACCCTGGACAAGTCACTTAACCTCTGTTAGTTTCAGTTTTCTTCAACTATAAAATGGAGATAATAACTGCATCTACCTCACAGGGTAGTGGTGAGGACCAAATGAGATAATATTTAAAACATGTTTGGCATAAGAGTCTGGTACATAGTAGGCACTATAAAAATGCTTATTCCTTTTCCTCCCTTCCAAACCTAAACTCTATGATTCTATCAATCAAATTACTAAAAGGGAAAACTTATATCATTGAATAAAATCAAACAAAGCATCAAGTTCAGCATTTGTGAAGAGGTCCAGATTGATCATAAGTTAAGAGGATTCTCCTTGAAGCGAGAAGGGTGAATGAGCTAAAGGTAAAGAGGGATAAATAAAAATTGATTATAATGAGAGAAGGCATTCTAAGTTATGCCTTAGTTGTTCAATTCATTTAAACCTTTCCTCAAATAGTATTTTAATGTGATACTAATATAGATGTAGAGGTAATTAACATTTGTTAAATATATCATTATTTTTAGTTATGTTTTATAGAAAAATCTGTAATTGGGGTGATCTATGTTTTTATTTTAACCATTATCCATGTGTGTCATGAGCCTCACTGTAACTTCTGACAGGCAAACTAGAGAGGATAAGAAAGGACTAGAAGGTGATGTCAACTCCACCAACCTTTTAATGACTGACCAATCCTTAGGTAGATTTTGTGTCTGTGATCTCAAGAAGCTTGTAGCATAGACTAATGCACAAGCAGGGACACATTCTTTCTTTCTCCTTTTTTTTTTTTTTTGGTGAGGCAATTGGGGTTAAGTGACTTGCCCAGGGTCACACAGCTAGTAAGTGTCAAATGTCTGAAGCCAGATTTGAACTCAGGTTTTCCTGAGTCCAAGTCTGGAGCTCTATCCACCGCTCCACTTAGCTGCCCCTAGCAGGGACACATTCAACATGGAATAGGGGTTAAAGTATTTTCACAAACAAAACGTGAAGAGAAAAATCACTCAGATAACCACATTCCCCAGAGCTGCTCTGTCACTAAAAAGTCTCACCTGGCTATCTTGCTTCCTCTCTCATAAACCCCTCACTACTACCCACAGTACAATGGGTGTACCAAACACCAAAGCTTAGCTTTCCCTTTTTTTTTTTTAATCTAATTACTACTGATAGTCTTAGAATGGGAGAAACTGGTATCCTTGTTAGGGCTACCAGAAGCAGCTGTATCTACTTTCCTTCTCTGCAAATTGTATGATATACCTTCCTGAATATGGTAACACATGTCTTAAGAATATGGAGAAGCAGAGTTTTCTCTGCTTTAAATACATACCCCTCTCTCCCTGGTGGCTGCTACCACGTTACACGTATAGTGTCTAGGCACAGGGGTGGGGAACTTGCAGCCTTGAGGCCACATATGGCCCTCTAGGTCCTCAAGTGCAGCCCTTTGACTTAATCCAAACTTCATAGAACAAATCCCCTTAATTAAAGGATTTGTTCTGGAAAACTTGGACTCAGTCAAAAGGCTGCATCCAAAGACCTGGAAGGCCCCAGGTTCCCTACTCCTGGCTTAAGATGAGCTGACTCATTACTAGAAGGAAAATGGCCCTGTTCAATGATCACAACTATTACAAGATTCTTTAGCCACTGGGCCAACATGCCTTGGACTGCTTGGACAAAAGCTGTACTGATAGGCTAAAGGATTCATTTATTTTCAGGCAAAAGTCTTTCATGGAGAATGGCTGCTCTACAGATCAAATGTTATGTAGCCAGGGAGACATGAGTAATTACAGTTATACATGGCTAGAAGAGTAACCTACTGATGCTAGGAGTGACTGAAAAAGTTGGTGTCACCACTAATTTGCCTCTTCATTTTCTGTCTTTAGAGCTAAAAAACAAAACAAACAAACAACAACCACAACAACAACCAAAACCGTCTCACAGGTATCCACTTTCCTACAGATGCTCAACCCTTAGACTTGATTGAATCTCCACAGGTCTTGTTGTCAGTGCTCCTAGAACTCAATTGGAGGGAAAGGGGTGTGGTACAAGTGACTGGAGTGCTAACAGAGCTAAATGTTTGCCTAGGGCACTTTAGGTTCTCTTCCATGTGCCCATCCTCCTTCCTTCATAACCCCCCTCCCCCAGACCCTTTATCTCTGGACTATTTTCCCAGGCTTCATGAGAAACAAAGAGTGGATGATTTTTTTTTTCTGTGCATCTTCCCAGCTCCAATATGCATCCTTTTGGGGGCACCCCCTGAAGGCAAACTGACATCTGCATTCCATACACTATAGAACCAACACACAATGCTTTAAAGCCTCTCAGAAAACCTACAGGACAGTTAATATGATTTAAGCCTATATTTAAATTTTATGAGACTCATTTTCAAGGCTAATAACCCAGTTTACTGTGCACAATATCAAATGCAAATTTTATTACTGACTTGGTAAAAACCAAGACGATAGTCATTAGCATATCTCCCTGCATCACCCTTTTTAGCCAAAAGGTGCGCCAGAAGTAACAGTGGGGGTTTTTATATGTGTTGTAAATTACAGTTACTATCTCATTAGATAAACACATTTAAAATCAGGTTATCATTCACTTATATATCAGAAAGTTGTTTGTTCAATTGCAGCTAGTCTCATATTCCAACATATGGTGCATGAAATTCTTAGACTAATAAAATTTCAAGATACAGGGAGCTGGTGTCTTGGAAAAAACTGTTTCTGCTCAACGAATGGCTCGATATAATCTGTAATTGCTTTGAAACAATTACGCAGCAGGCTGTTTTGTACTTAATAGTATTTACATCCTTGGTTTTATTAGCAACAAAATGTGAGTGGAACTTGTGAAAGAGAAATTAATTTTTCCACTAAAAGATGTAAACTTTTAAATGAAGGATCCAGCAGATTGAGGAAAGGGAAAATGTGGTGTTAGAATCCCAATTTCTTCCTATACTTTGGGATCTTTAGCATGGCTCGATCATAGAGTGTGCATTTATTCCATTTGTGATGAGTTTTGAAAATGCAGAAACAAACTTGTTGTCCTAACTTGTACTTATAAACAAGAAAGATGCTTAGAATTCCAGATTCTCAGAGTTGGAAGGGACTTCAGAGGCCATCTATCAAATGACATTGGAACAACATACTTAGACTTGCTGCCTTTGTCCATTTTTAGCCGAGGTATTATGAACTGTGAGAGTCAGAGAACTGACTAACACTTAGACTAAAAGCTAATACTTATGACTTTTGTTCCATTAGAGAACATATAATGTGTTTTCTTTCAGGTCTTATTTTGGGGAAAGTTCACGTGTGATAGTTAAGATGCAACTCCATTCCTCTTATCCTCAAATGATAGAGAAGAGCAACCCTTTTGTGAAAATGAGGAGTTGGGGCCAGAGAAGAGAGTAGGCATAATCCCAGTGTCAGGCCAAATGAGTTACCACAGTCTCTGCACAGTACCAAAATCCACAGGGTTTTAGCTCATTAAAGAATTCAGACACAAGGCAATTTGCCATAGATTAGAGTTAAAAAACAGAAGGTGAAAGGCACTCTGGTTCAAGCTATTTCCGTAACACTTAAGTCTTATGATTATGAAGGCCCGCAAATGCCCCACTAGACTAGTATGGTTACCTTACACAAGCATGGCCTCCTCCAGACTGATATTCCCACCTAATGATGGGTTTGTATGGTATTCACATTAATAAAACAAAACTTGAACAGGTGGATAATTCTCAAGAGTATAGATTCAGAGAAATAAAAGAACTTTTTTTTTTAAACCAGACTTGTGATTTCATTGGTTTGGGGAAGCCTCAGGTGAGGAAACTCCCTCTACCAAGTTACCTATAGTAACTCAGTTCTGGGATGATATAGAAGAGCAACCCTTATGTGAAAATGAGGAGGTAGGGTCTAGAGAAGAAAGTAGGTACAATCTGTTCATCAATGAGATGTTAAGTGACTTGCCCAAGGTCACACAGTCAACATATATTAGGGGAAGGATTTATATAAACTAATACAATTGACAGATGTGAGCAGAACCTAGAGAATAATATATACAATAACAACAGCACTGTAAAGAAAAATGGCTTTGAAAAGATTTAAAAACTCTGATAAATATGATGGCCAACCACAATTCCAAAGGATCAGTGATGAAGCATTCTAAGTAAACATCTCCTGATAGAGAGTTGATGAACTCAAGGTGCAGAATGAGACATCAATTTTTGGATATAAGTAATGTGGAAATTTGTTTTCCTTGACTATTCATCTTTGTTGGTTTGGGGTTTGTTTGTTTGTTTAAATTTAGAGGTGAGGTGGAAGGCAGAGGGGCACTCACAATAGATTTACCAAAAAGAAAAGGAAGGACAGTCATTGAAGTGTTTTTTAAATTGTACAAAAGAGAGGAAAAGGAAGGCCTGAAGGAAACATAGACAAAGCAGAACAGCTTTGAAAGTGACATGTTTAATTTATTATGTATTTAAAAGAAAAAATAAGCTACATAATAGGGATTAATGGTTTCATGTACAATCTTTTTATTTTTTGTTTTGTACATAGAAATGCTAATTTTTATTTGGTATTTGCTAAATTTTAAAAAAACAGAGAGAGAGAGAGAGAGAGAGAGAGAGAGAGAGAGAGAGAGAGAGAGAGAGACAGAGAGAGAGACAGAGACAGAGAGAGGCAGAAGGCACTCTACCAAATTTGTTTTATGACAAAAAAAAACTCCTTATACACAAACCAGGAAGAACAGAGAATGGGAACTGTAGACCAGGGAGAGAAAAACTGAAGAGTGGGAACCATAGACCATTTTCACTAATGATCATTGTTACAAAATTTTTGAGTCCTAGCAAGCAGATTAAAATAATATACTCAAAATATAATTTACTATGATCAAGTAAGACTTACATGAGGGGAGATGGAGGATGAAGTGTGTTTCATTATTAGGAAAACAATGAGCACTATTAATCATATAAATAACATAAAACAACAAAAATAGCATGCTAATATTAAAATAAACTTTGAGATAAAATACTCATTTTTAAAAACAAAACTAAGTAGCTTAAGTATGGAAGGACCTTTTTATCTTCATGATCAAAAACACATCTCTAAAAACTAAAAGCCAGTATTATTTGTATTGCAGAAACTCTGAGATCTTTCCTAATACAAGCAAGAGGTAAAACAAGGACAATTCTCCCCACAGTCTAGAAATGTTTCCTATATCAATAAGATGATGAAATGAATGTAAAGCTATAAAGAAGAAGAAATTAAATTATCTCCATTTTCAGACAACATGATGATACTTCAGACAACTAGAAAACACTAGAGAATCAATAAAAATTAATATTATGAATAGTTTTAGTAAAGTAGCTGGATAAAAAAACAAATCCAGAAAATCATCAGAATTACTTTATGGTATTAAAAAAAAGCCGTAGAACATAATAATAAAAGAAATCCCATTCAAAATAGCTCCAAAAAATGCATAAAATATCTGAGGCATAACCTTCTAAGAACTACAAAGAATTTATATCAACATAAATACAAAAAGTTTTTTATTAAAATATTGGAAGATAAATAATAGGAGAGCTATCCATTGCTCATAATTGGACCATGACAATATTACCCAAATCAATTTATAGATTTATTGTTATACTAGTCAAACTACCAAGGGGATACTTTATAGAATTAGATAAACTAGTGACAAAACAAATTTGGAAGAATAAAAGGGCTAGGATTTCAAGGGTAATAAGAAAAAGAACATTAGCAATGACGGGGCATGGCATTATCAGATCTCAGACTGTACTATGCAACAGTAATCATCAAAACTGTTAGGTATTAGCTTAAAAATAGAAAAGTATATCAGTGAAATAGATTAAATAAACAAGAACCAAAAGCAATAGAAGCCCAGTGTTTGATAAACCTAAGGACAAAGATTGGTTTGGAAAAACATAGAAGGACTCAAGAATTGGCAAGAACTGTTGGCAAAACTAGAAGGGAGTTTGACACAAGATAGACTTTGACCAGTTTAATATGCCATAAATAAGCTCCAAATGGTTAAATGACCTGAGTATAAAAGGTTGTATCATAAAAATAGAGAAGAGATGTAATTATCTTTCATAATGATGGCTAGAGGGAGAGTTCCAGATCAGAGATAGAGAAAATCATAAAAAATAAAATAGATAATTTTGATTATATAAAATTAAGGAATGCTTTTGTACAGACAAAATCAGTGTACATAGCATAAGAGAAACAGTTAAATGGGAAAATTAATTATCACTGATAAAAACCTGATTTGCAAGATGTAAAAAGCACTTATATAAATATAAAGCCAAAAGTCATTTCCCAATATTTAAATGGCCATGGGTATAAATAGTTTCTAAAAGAAGCATTGTAAAGGACCATTTAACATATGGAAACATGGTTCAAGTCATTAGTCATAAGAGAAATACAATAAAGATCTTGTAATTTTCACCAGAAAATTGGCAAAAATGATCTCCCAAATGAAAACATCATGGTCGGAGGGGCAGATGGGAAGATGGGCACACAAATATGCTATTGGTGAAATTGTGGATTTGTCCAACTCTTCTGAAAAACGGTTGGTAATAATAAGAGAAAAATCACTAAATTGCTTATACTCTTTGGCCCAGTGATTCTTATCATGGAGTACATACCCAAAGAAGGTCAAAGTCATATATTGCAGGGTAGTTCCCTCAACAGAAATAGACATGTTCAGAAAAGGAGTGGGTTTTAGGGAAAAGCTCATAAGTTCTGTGTGGTATGCTGCTATACATCCAGTTTGAATTCAAACTGGCAATTGGCAATCATAAGATCATAGATTTAGAGCTGAAAGGAAACTTAGAGACTCTTGAGGCCAACATTCATGATGGCAAGAGGTGGGAGGCATCAAAAAGGATTGGCCACTCAGCATAAAAACCTCCCCACTCAATAGACTTTGAAAGGAGAGATAAACTTCTACCACCCTTGTGGTCTCATCCAATCTGTTAAATATGTTGGAACTCCATAAGTTCTCTTTTAGACTTTTCAGACAGTGTTTCCAGTCCCTTTTGATTTTGGTCCCCTCTAGACATACTCCAATTCACCAGCTTATATCCTAAAATGTGATGCCACAAACCAAATACAAAAATATTCCAGGTGTGGCCTCCCAAGGCAGAGTATGGTAGAACTATCATCTCCCTCATCTAGGATTACTATATTTCTTTTAATGTAACTTGAAATTTCATTAGTTTTGCGGTTATATAAAATAATAACAGAATTTTTATTGTCACTATTGATAAGGCAACTTAAGATTATATTGGGATTTGTCATTGTACTCTCTGACCATTCCTCTCCTCCACCTCCCAGAAATTATGCTGGCTGTTCCTGTATGTCCGCAAAGCTTCTGCAGTCTAAGTGATCCTGAGTCTGGATCTCAATTCTCTGGCTGCTTCCTTTGATTTATGTTTCATTCTGTAAGCACAGGTAACCAAACCATGAACCTGATATAAGATGTTCCAGCCTTGATGGCAATCTCATGAGCTTGAGAGATCAGGAGCATTTGGGTCCGGTTTGGGGAAAATCAGCAGGAAGAGGTCTCTGAATAACTTCTCATGGGAAGCTACCAGTGCTTGGCAGAGATATAGACCATGATGAGTTGATCAGAGAGTTGGTGATTGTTCAAACAGTATGGTGATAGTGAAATGACAGTTCTGCAATTCCATAAAATATTTCATGTTTTAATGTTTTAAATATCAGTCTCCCAGGAAAACACAAGAGAAGGGACAGGTTATGTATAATGCTTTAGGTATTTTTCAATGCATGCCTATATGTCTTTTGTGTTTTAAAGATTTCTTTTGTGATGGAGGAAATAAATGGCTATCCTATACTCCATCTACTTCATATATTGAATTTCTTTTTACAGAGGAATCTATTAATTCCTTTTGGGGAGACACTAGAAGTGAGCCAAACCTAAGCTTTAGGAGATTTTCCCTGAGGCACCAGGGAGGGGGCCTAAAGACCCAGAACATGTGAGCCTGACTCCTTTTTTGGGGGTCAGCCTCCCCAGGGCATAAATGAAATCTGTGAATCCAGAAATTGGGCCCCTTAGTGGGAGAGGGTACCCAGATCCTTCAGCCATGGACTTTTGCCCATTTAACCATTTTCCAAGCTTTGCTAATTTTACCTCCATAGCCTCTCCCACATCTGTCCCTTTCTCTCTACTAACACAGTTCTCATCACCTTTCACCTAGACTATTGTAATAGCCTCCTAATTAGTCTCCATGCTCCAAGTTTCCTTCTTCTGTAATCTATTTTCCACACAGCTGCCAAATTGGTATTCCTAAACCACAGGTCTGACCATGCCAATCTCTGTTCAAAGACTTCAGTGGCACCCTCTTGCTGCTAGGATAAAATACAACCTCCTCCGTTTGGTTTCACAATCTGACTCCAGCCTCCCTTTCTGGGTTAATTACATACTTTCCCCCTTAACACACTTTACATTTTAGCCAAATTGGCCTGATTGCTCTTAGGATTCCATCTCATCTCTTTATTTTTGCACAAGCTGTCCCCTATTCCTGGAAGGCATTCTACTTTCTCTTTTATTTCTATCTTTATAGAATTTCTAATTTCTATCAAAGCTCAACTCAAGTGTTATTTCCCACAGGACGAGACATTGGGGAAGGAGAACTAAAACTATGGCTACAGGTCCTTGGTTTAAATGCTGGCCTTGGCCAAGTCACAACCTTCTGGGTCTCTGTGAAATTAGGGGGTTAGGCTAAATGACCTTTAGGGCCCCTCCTGACCCGAAATCTTTGGCCCTTGATCCCTTTAGCTGCTGGTTCCCTCTTCCTGGAAATTACTTCATATATATTTTATATTTCATTTTCTGTGTGCATGCTGTTTCCCCTGAAAAGAATGAGGGCAGGAAATGTTTGGTTTTTGAGTTTGTATGGTCAGCACCAAGCACAGTGCCTTGCATATAATAGATACTTCACAAATATTTGCTGGACTAACAAATGAATAAAATTGTTTTGAACAACTAGAAAATTTTTTTTCCTTATAGTAAGCAGATGTAGGCTTCCCTATAGCTTCTATCAATTAGTGGCCCTGTGGGTCTAAACATAATGTGGCTTTTATTTGTCAGCCTCCTATTGGTCAACCCTTCAAAGATTTGAATTCATCCCAACAAAATCATCTCTTCTCTAGAAGAAATAAACTATGAATTTTCTTTAACTTTTTGCTGTATAACATTGTTTCCCCTCTTGATTTTGGCCCCCTCTAGACATACTCCAATTTACCAGCTTATCTCCTAAAATGTGATGCCACAAACCAACACAAAAATATTCCAGATGTGAACTCCCAAGGCAGAGTATAATAGAATCGGCATCTCCCTCATCCAGGATTATCACGCTTCTTTTGATACAACTTGAGATTTCATTAGTTTTGAGGTTGCATAAAATAATAACAGAACTTTTATTGTCATTATTATTAATGCAACTTAAGATTATATTGATTATATTAGGCTTTGTCATTGTTGCATCACCCCCCCCACTTCAGAATGTCATAAAATTCCTGTTAGGTATCATTCAATCAATAAACATTTATTAAGTACCCACTAATGTGCCAGGCACTGTACTAAAGACTGGGGATATGATAAGAGGCAAAGAACAGTTTCTGCCCTCAAGGAGCTTATAGTTTAATGGGAAAGACAACATGCAAACAAATATAGACAAAGCAAGCCATATACAGCATACATAGGAAATAATTAACATCAGGAAAGCACTGGAATTAAGAGGGGCTCTGGAAAGCTTCCTGTGGAAAGTGGGATTTTAGTATGTTTGGGAACTTGTTATTTCCAAATCTGACAACAGAGTTACAAATCGTTTCCATATGCAATTGGCTACTTGTCTGGGTAACTAGCCACTTTCCCTTTCTGTCAATGACAAGCAATTAAGATCTTTAAAATTCAGTCCTATGGATCTGACCATTTATCCAAACAAGAATTTAGTGTGGGAAAAAATAGCTTATTCAGATATAAACTTATGTTTCCAGTGAATGCTAACATTTGTAATATGTCCTCCCACCCCACCTCAACTCTGATCCATTCAGAGCAATGGAAGAGAAATGACTAAGTAATGGGTCCCATCCTTTAGGTTGTCCCTACCCATAAAGCTTTGAAAGGCAGGCTTTACTCAGAGAACTCTGGCTACTGAGGCAATAAAAGAACCAAACAGCAGGGAAAACCAGGATGGGCCCATGAAGGCAAAACAGATAGAGGGGTAGCCGGTTTACGACCTTTGCAGAGGAGAAACAAAGGTAAGATATGATTCCACAGGCAAGGAGAGATTTTGCTTCTGGCCTTAGTCATTTTTTTCATGATGGAACTATAGTAAGGAAATTGTACCTCTGGGCAAGAGCAGGCTAATGAAGTGAACAGTGAAATAGGGGAGTTTAGTGGTAGGACCAGAGTAGAATGGTGAACAGGGAGGAAAAGTGGCCTAAGGATGAATCCTCTGAACACAGATTGCTGGTGGCTGTGCTTAAGAAGGAACTGGAGACCAATCAATTCACCTCAATTACTAGTTCCTTTGACTAGTTCAACATTGAACCCCCTCAAAGTTGTGAATAGAACAGCTTCAACGAATGTTTGCTTGATCATAGCGGTAATATGCAATGGGAAGGCTGAATATCCAAGGAAGACTGAACTTCTAGGTTTGGGGCATGCCTATAGATGGCTAAGGGCTGCCGAGTTCTAGAATGAGTCATTGGAATGTAGCCTGCAAAGTGGTTCTTCTAATTTATGTTGATTTGTTCTTTTTCTTTTGCTTCTCCAGCAGAATCAAGCCATGTTTGTGTGGTTGACTCCATCATACTTTTTTATGGGAGGAAGAAGATGGAGTTTTCCTAATGTGTGTGGGCTTTAACTGAGAGTTTAATTGGATAAAATCCATATAGATCATATCTCTAGACTAAGGAAAGGACTACTTCCATCCATAAGAGAGATAGAGCTAGACAACGTAAATCAGCAGTTTCCTGCTAACCACAGAAAAACTGACATTTCCACAAACACATTCTAGTATTGCATGTAGCTCATAATTATCTGGGTATGATGGGAATATATAAATAGTACCTCGTTCTTATTGTGAAAAAATTCATGCTAACAGCCAGTAGTGCCTCTCGTTCAGTTAAACATTTATTATAGGAAACATGTCACTCGGACTCATAGAGTCATAAAAGTTCAGAGCTGGAGAAGACTTTCAAGATCACCTCTAGGGGTGGGGAACCTGCGGCCTCGAGGCCACATGTGTCCCTCTAGGGCCTCAAGTGCAGCTCTTTGACTGCATCCAAATTTCACAGAACAAATCCCCTTAATAAAAGGATTTGTTCTGTAAAACTTGGGTGAAAGGCCTGAACCTCTGTACGGGGGGGAAGAAACCCTGGGACAACATCCTATGTTGGAAGGAGGAGATATCAGAAAACCTAGTACATTGTGACCCTGAGTGTTCTGCTTGGGAGGAAAAAGGATGAGGTTAAGTCAGGGAGGAGGGGATGCTGGGAGTGGGACGGAAGGTGGAGAAGGGAGGAGGATGGAGAAGGGAAAGAAAATCTTTTCCATCTCACATCTGTTTGTTGTTTTTTCCCCAACTTTATATGCTCTCAAGATAATTTTGTTTAATTAAGCCTCTTGCAAAACATTCTTTAAACCTGTAGATTCTGAATTGGAGTAAACTATTTTAAGCACCCATGATCATCTGAAATTCCTTTTGTTTTTGAAAGCTAATACTAATTGGACAGCTAGGTGATGAAGTGGATAAAGTACTGGGTCTGGAGTCAGGAAGACTCATTTTCCTGAGTTTAAATCTGTCCTCAGACGCTAGCTGCTTGATCCTGGGCGAGTCACTTCACCCTGTTTGCCTCAGTTTCCTCATCTGTCAAATGAGCTAGAGAAGGAAATGGCAAGCTACACCAGTATCTTTGCCAAAAAACAACAACAGAAAGCAAACAAACCCACATGTTGTCACAGAGTCAGAGTTGACTGAAATGACCGAACAATAATGCTCTAATTGATACAATGATAAATCACGAATCCAGAAGACTGAAGATGAAGTACACTACTTACCTCTTGCAGGAGCGGTGGCATACTTAAAATTTAGAGAGATTCACATTTTCAAGCACGGCCAATATGTGAATTTGTTTTCCTGGACTATGCATGTTCATAAATGAATATAATCTTACAAATAAAATTAGAAAAAAATAAGGGGCAATATTATACTTAATCTTCCATCATTGTTCTCCCTAAGATTTTACAGACAAGTTCATATTCCAAACCTGTATCGTTCTTGGTGGCCAAATCACTCTGCTTGGCAAGTAACTGAATGTTTGCTAAGGTGGTTTTTTAGGTTCTTTCTCTCTCCTTTTGTGGCAATTGATTTACATTAGACAAACTGTGTGGAATTCTTATAGTTGATGTCAATACCCTTTTCTTCCATCTCTTTCTCCTTTTTCCATGCCAGTAACTTGTTTAAACAGATGAGTTGAGTTAGTTTCATTGCACAACATATCTTTTCTCATTTTATTCTTTCTTCTACTCTTGTATTAATTTTGTTCTTTAATTTACCAATTCAATGATCTAACACATAGACAACTGATTAAGGAGTAACACCCACGCTAGTAAAGAGTAATTTTCTGTCTGTTAAAATGTAACCAATTTCTTTTTGGGGGAATGTAATTTAGTGTTTGCTATGTTCAGCACCTTCTGATTCTTTTCAGAAAATACTAAAGATTTACAGGCATGAGGTATTTATGTAGGCTTCAAAGTTTTGATATCTCCTATTCCTTGTTTGTAAATGCTGTTTTCAGGAGTGTGCTGGAGCGAGCTCTCAATGTCAATCAATTGTTAAAATTTCAATGCGGGCAAATGCTACAAATCAGGACTTGATTTATTGTTTTGCTCATTGTCTAGTCTTAAGAGAGGGTTAATAATGTGGATTTAACTTTAAAATGTGTCATGAATACACTTTTCTTGAGATGGTTGTTAAACATTTACCAGCACAGCACTGCCTATTGTTCAACATATTTTCCCCCACTGTTTTCATCTAAGCATTGAAGTCAAGTATCAAAATATATGTTGATTTAATTTAGAAGGTTTTACTGAGTTGGTTTTTTTTTTGGGTGGGATTTCTTTATCTCTTCATCTTCTATAAAAGATATTGGTGTATAGGTTGCAATTATTTCTATGGTGGTCTTTTTGTAAATATCTATCATGAGTCAAGTCACCAAACATTTATTAAGCACATACTATATGCCAGGCACATGCTAAGGCCTGTGGATACAGATACAAGAAAAGTGAAAGGCAGTCTCTGCCTGCAGGGAGCTTACATTCTAAGGGTTATAATATCTATATATCTATGTCTAATCTATTTATATCTAGATATCTATATCCACATAGATACAGCTAGGTAGCAATCACTATGTATTTATAATCTATCTGTATCTATACATAACTTTCTATAAATCTATCTCTCTATTATTATTACATCTCTATATCTCTTTACATAGATATCTATATCTATCTTTAGCTACATATCCATCTGTCTCTACATCTATCTATCAACATAGCTATATCTGTCTACATCTCTGTATAAATATCTATATTTTTAATTGTTTGAAAATAGTTTTATTACATTTGGGTAAATGTGACTTGCTGTGTCTAAACATATGTTAATAAAATGTGAACAAATTTTCCCAAATTCAGAAAAAGATAATCTTTTTCTTGTGCTCCAAATGGACATTTTTCTGGCAACAAGGAATGGTTGCAAGCTTCGTAGCTGAATTTAGCAGCTGTGAGCTGTTTAGAATAGCAAAAGCCTATCTTTTTCTTGAGATGTTGCTTTAAAGCCTGGAAAATTCTTTTAGGCCCAAATGGAGTAAGAAAAAAAAAACAGACTCAAAGGAAGCAGCAAGAACATGGAATTTCTCGAATGCAAAAATATTTATGGTGGTTATCATTTAAAACAGCAGCAACTCATATATGCTATACAAATAATTTCCAAAGTTTACAAAAATATATATATGCAAAGCATCATCTCAGATGATAATGAGTACTTGAAATAGTTTACTCTGTTTCATAATCTACAGATCTACCTATTTAATATCTATCTATCTATATCTATATGTAGGTATCTTTTTCTACATCTGTATGGATATATATCTATAGATAGATATCTGTTTCTACATATCTCTACATAGATATCTGTCTCTATCTACACCTCTCAATAAAATTTATGTAGATATCTACCTCTATCTACATATCTGTTATCTATCTTTATCTACATTTATCTATATCTTTACATAGATATCCATTTCTATGAATCTATATGTAGATGTCTATCTGTATCTATTATTTATCTATTAACTAAATCTATTGCTATATCTATATATAGGTACATATTTATTTACTAATTATATCTATCCATCTACATCTCTCTGTCACTATATCTAAGTATATAGATCTCTCTCACTCTCTTTCCACCCACTGACACATTCATCCATCCATCCATACATACATACATCTATCCATAAAAGAGCAGTGGCAAGATCCAGAAAGAGAAGCATGGCAGGTCTGGGCTCTTTCCTCAAAAGGGTGGTACTGGGAAGAACTCTGATCAATGAGGGAAGGAGGCTGCTGGGTGCGAAGGCTAGGGAAGACATAATGGCCAGTGTGTCTGTGCCATCCAATGTGGCTGAAGCCCGGGGTCATGCTGATGGCACCACATGTGCAAAAGGATTCCTGGAGAGAGTGGTGGGAGAGCCATGCTAAGAGATGACTAAATGTTTGATGAAATGATGTTTCTTGTGACATTTGGGTAAGCAATAAAACTGACTCCCTTGTTTGCCTTTCCAAGGAGAAACTTTGAGCCATCCTTCCACTTGGCTGTAACTTCCTTTTGCCTTCTGGCCAGTCAGTTAACAAGCATTTATTATTCAATCCAATCCCCATGATGACACTTCTAAGAACTTCCAGAGATGGGACATGAGCTTTAGTCTCCTGGGACCGCATTCAGCTCTCTTTTCATAACGTCACACTTCATCCAAAAGAACATGGTCCTTTCTAATTCCACAAGGTGTACACATTTCTTAATACTTGTGTGTGTGTGTGTGTGTGTGTGTGTGTAGGTACATATATTATATATGTCATATTTATACACCTTTTCTTTAAATAAATATTCAGCTAATTATTCAATACCATTTTCTCATTTAGCTTAAGCTGATACTTGGTTTTGATTAAGGCTTCTAATGACCTAAAAGAGTTAGTTACTTGGTTTTGTTTCTCTTAACAACAGTCAGAGTAACAAGTCTTAGTAGAATCTTTGATACAAAAAGGAACAACTAACAACAACAATAATAAATACATAACACTTTAAAGTTTACAAAGTGCTTTACAGGTTATCTCATTTGATCCATATAAGAACTCTGTGAAATAGGTTCTATTATCATCGTTTTACAGATGAAGAAGTTAAGATGACTTGATCATAGTCACACAGCTCAGAAGTGTTGGAGGAAAGATTGAAACTCAGCCCGGGCACAATCTCGGCTCCAGGGAGAGACTGAGGCTGGTGGATCATTTGATTTTGGGAGTTCTGAACTGCATTAGCACTAAAGTCAATAGCACATTGTCAGCACCAGTATGGCCAGCCTCAAGACTTGGTGGCCACCAAATGCCTAAGGAGGGGCAGGCTGGTCCAGACTGGAAACTGAACCAATCAGCAGCAGTGGGGTCAGCTCTTAGAAGCTGTTGCATTATGACCTTGGACTAGCCAGTTTCCTTGTCTCTGTCTTTGTCTCTCTCTGTCTCTCCCTCTGTTTCCTTTTCCATGTGTACATATAGTATATCTATAATAATATACTTTATTATAATACATTATAATTATTATATACTATATTATAATATAATGTGCTTATAATATATGTATTGTACATTTTATGTATTATATTCAGATATGTGTATTGTATAATATATGTATTATAAAACATATTATATTAGTGTATACATATACATATACATATACATTAAAAAGCATTCCTTTGCAGGAATGGAAAACTATCAACACAGTCTACTATATGAGCAGCAATAGGAGTTTAATGTACTTTTTAGGAATTAAGTGGCAAGAACCAGCAACATCATTGTTGAAATTCAAAGATTTTTCAAATTCTTTTGGCTTAATCATTGAAATCCCTGATTATATCACAGGTCTGCATTTTTAAAGGGGATGTGATTGTAACTAGCACAAAATTCCCCTCCCCTTTCCCCAGCTCTGATCACCATCCAGGGTTTTTATTTTAAAATGCAGGCTCTATTTGGAGAGCTCAACAAAGGATATCCATAGCTGACAAATAGAGAAAAACTGAGACTTTACAAGACAACTAACTGTGGCATGAAAGAACGAATTGAAAGGAAAAAAAATGGAATGTAGCTATTATTACTAGTTGTATGCTGTGGAGACACTTTTTCATAGACACATTAACAAACACTAACAAGCCTGCAGTTGCTGGGTGGGGGAAGGGAAAGATGAGAGGGAGAGAGAGATTCAACCACATGAATGAACAAGTGAATGAATGCAAAAAAAAAATCTAAACCAAAAATTGTTTAAGGTGACTAATTAAGACCCCCTCACAGAAAAGCTGTTGCTAGGTAAACAAAACTGTTTAAAACATGTTCATCATTAAAGTGTCCCCTGACAGAAGGAGGAGGCGGCAGACTTGGTGACAGAAGGGAAAAGAAGAGAGGCATATGGCCCCCAGTCCTGTCCCCTGCTGACAAGCTGCCTACTTGCAAGCCCCCTTTTCTGTCTTCCTTGCACACAGCAGATTGCAATGCCCCAACTTTCCCATCTGTATCCCAGGCTCGTGCCCCAACAATGTGGCAGCCATGCAGTTTTCATCGGTGCACGCAAGGGTGGAGGAGGGAGCTGAAAAGGGGGAAGGGGAGGGAAGGGAGATTAACAACCGATAATCACAATGCTATCCATAATGCATTGTCTCCACAAGATTACATGGTATATTTCCAGTGGGGATTAGTCCATCCATCAGAAGCCTTTATTGCCCCCCCCCCTTTTTTTGGTGGTATAAAGCCCAAACACTGCCGTAAAATTCTAAACTGCTTAATTGCTGTGCTGTAAAAATTTGCATATCAGAGATATGTCATTCCATCATTAAATAGCACTAGGCATTTGTTACAAGGTCCCAACAATCCTGCCAATGCACCCCTGAAGAAAGGTCACCTATTGGCATTATGCAAAGTTCGCTGCTGAATTCTAATCAGCAGCAATTATGGGCTTAAATACTACTGGACTCAATGTAGTTTGATTTCCCCAGCCGTTACAAGCATAGGGCAGACTGACCCCTGGCCTACATGATCAGACTATATAAGCAATACCCTCCTGCCAGCTTCTTCTCTGTAGTGTTTAGGCCTTGTAAACTTTCCTCTCTCACTATTTTCCAGAGTTCTGAATAAGCCATACATATCTCCAGTCCAGAGGGTTTCCCTGTAACCAAACCTCTTCATTTCTGTTAAATGCTACATCCCTGGCCTGGTCATTATATCACAACTCTATTTCCATTGTCCTCCATCCTTGAGAGAGAAAAAAAGGATGATAATACTTCAAAGTATTTTGGGTGAGGAGTCTCTGGATGGTAATCTGGTCTTTCAGTATATGTAGGGGAAAAAAGTTCCAAGCTTTTAAATGAACACGTATTCTCAGTGGTAGAGGGCCTGGACATTAAAAAACCAAACCAAACAAAAAAACCTTCTTTTGAAGGTTTCTGACAATTGTATGGCCTGGTTAGCTTCACTGAGGCATAGGTTGTCACAAACAGTCATATGGCTGTGCTGACTTCATTGTATGCCTGTGAAACCTTGGACAGTCTACCAGCACCATGCCAGGAAATGGAATTGCTTCCATCTGAATTGTCTTAGGAAGATCATCAAGATCACCTGGCAGGATAAGATACCAGACACTGAGGTCCTTTCTCAAGTTGCATTGCCAACCATTCAAACTCTACTGCAGAGAGCACAACTCCGATGGGCCGACCACATTTGTTCGAATGCAAAACGTAAGCTTGCCAAAAAGACTATTTTATGGAGAACACACACAGGGCAAGTGTTCACATGGTGGTCAGAAGAAGCAACACAGGAACACTCTTAAGGTCTCTCTTAAGAACTTTGGAATTGATTGTCTGACATGGGAGACACTGGCATAGGACCACCTTGCATGGCCTGCCCTCATCAGGTGCTCTTTGAGCACCTTTCCTCTATGAGTACAGCAGAATTGCAGTAGCTCAAAAGAAATTTAGAGACTCCATCCCAAATTTTCACATGGACTATTTGTGCCTGACCTGTGGTAGAACACTCCGAGCTCATATTGGTCTGATCAGCCACAATGGGACGCACTGTAACTTGACTCTAGCAAAGTGATGTCATTGGGGTCCTCTTGGAACGAAGGACAACTGAACAGAATCTGGAGCATTTGATCCTGTTAAAACATTAACACAGAAAGGATTCTATGGGATCCTGTTGCATAAAGCAGTCAGCCAGAATGTTTAGGGCCTTACAACAATTCAGGACAAGAACTGGAGAATCACTAATCCAACTGAATCTGCAGCTGAGGAAATGAAGGGCATCAGAATGTCTTTACTTGAGCTTAGATTTCTCCAGGAACACTCCAGAAAATGCTGCATTCCCTGAAGATCCCAGAGTCCTAAATTCAGTGTGTGGTAGCACTGTCAGATGAATGAGTTGGGTCTCCTATCCAACTCAGGTTTGAAGGGCTCTCGACCAAGAGAATTACCCATTGGGCTAGTCAGTATGATCAAACTGCAGGAGCAGGGGCTTCAAGGTCTAAACTTTGCTTTGCGTTGGCTGGCCTTACTTACTTGAGAAAGGAAGCTTCAACAAGACTTGGGTCTTCACATTTCAGCTGAGTGTTGCTTCAGTGATGACTCAGAGAGATATATGATTTCTAAGCTAGTAACATTACTTTTCATGGCTGTTCTATTCTCTCTTCCCCCTCCCACCGTGATTCATTACTGTGGGAAACTATTTCCCTTCAACATTGCAGTCTGGCAATTTGTCAGTAGCCAATAGTCTTAAAGGAGTGCCCAGAGAGGTTAAGTAATTTGCCCAGGTTCACCCAGCCAGTACGTGTCAGAGACCTGAACCCTGCTTTTCTTGACTCCAAGCTGACCCTGTATCCATCTCTTGCCTATCTGCCTATCTCTTGATGGCTTATTTATTTATTTATTTTGATGCTCTGATATTCTTTAGGCCTTACCTTGTCTTTGAACACACATCTGTTTCAATACTCGCCAGGGTTAATCCCTTCTTACAACATCCCTCTGCCCTGCCCTGCCCTGCCCAGGTTGACTGTTCTAGCATGGAGTCTCTGTCTTTGCTCCCAGGTAAGTCCAATACCCATCCCACTGAACCTAGCCTTGCCTAGATCTCCACTGGGATTTCCAAGTATCAGTCCTAGTTCACCAGATCACACACTTGCACAGACCTCACCTTGATAGTCTGGTTCAACACTCATCAGAGGCATCTATCCATGTTTCCATTCCTAGCATCTTCTGGTTTCTATCCTACCCCAACACAGTGAGAGTTCCCCTGGACATGCTCCATTAATCCCAGTCAATCATAGCCCATTCTAGATAGGAAATTAAATTAAATTAGAGCCATGGTTAAAGATAGGCATAAGGAAGGATTCCATTCTATTAATGGTAACAAAAGTCAAACACAGAAGCAAGCTACCTAAGGAATTTATAGAAACTATTTGCCAGAAGAAATTTGGGTGACAGAAAAGACAAGTATCTTTCTTTGGATAGTTCAGATATAGTCCTACAGAATAATAGTAATATATTACATTTAGAGAGTGTTTTAAAGTTTGCAAAAAGCTATGCATACATTATTTTGATACTCACAACTCCTAATTAAAGAAGTTCTATTATTATTTTCATTTTTACAGATGGGGAAACTGAACCTCAGAGAGGTTAAATATCTTGTACAGTCACTCAGCTAGTATGTGTCAGAGACAAGATTAAAAACGCAGATCTCCCTGACTCCAAGACTGGCCCTCAATCAACTATTCCATGTTGCATCTCTGAAGACAGGTCAGACATGGAGGTTTCCTGGCCATGATAGGATGTTCCTTTGTGACAGGAAGTGAAGAGATCTGAATGTCCCAAAGCCAGGTGGGAATGACAGTATCTGAAATATGGAACACATTTTAAGGTGTGTGTGTGTGTGTGTGTGGTGGCTGGTGGGGATAGGGGAGAGGGGATGGATGAACAACTCAAAGAGAAATGACTGTGGCCAGTCTGGGAGGAAATAAAAGAAGGCAGGAGCCCCCTGATACTAAGGGGAGACAGAAAGATTTTGACTCTGGGGAAGAAGACAAATGGAAATCCAAAGATAAGATTGCAATACAGGAAGAAGTTGAGTTCCAAGTTAGCTCACTGGCCTGAGTAACAAATAACAGGTGAAGGGAAGTCACTGAGACATAGCCAGTGGTGTGCTGGTAAATGTTTAACAACTGTCTTGCCAAAAAAATACACACACTACCTACTTTTAAGTTAAATCTGCATTATTAATATTTTATCCATCATTTTTTAAAGTCCACAAATCAACAAAACAATAAATCAAGTCCTGATTTATAGCAGTTTGCCTATTTCTGAGGTTAATTGGTTCCTGAAGGTCTATTTGAGCTGTCTGCAGCACATCCCTAGATAACCATCAGAACTAATGATTTGGAATCACTTTCACCTTGCCTATGTTATCAGTCAATCATTCAATAAACATTTATTATGCATTTACTATCTGCTAGGCCCTGTGCTAAGTGCTGGGGATACAAAAAGAGGCAAACGATAGTACTCAAGGAACTTAGAATCTAATGGGGGGGGTGTGGAACATGCAAACAATATAGACAAAGCAAAGATGTATACATGATAAATAGGAAGTAACAGGGGAAGGACACTAGAATTAAGAGGGGTTGGGGAAGGTTTCTTGTTAGATGGTAGGATTTTAGTTGCAACTTAAAGCAAGCCAGGAAGGTCAGTAGTCAGAGGAGAGGAGGGAGAGCATTCCAGGCACTGGGGAAAGCCAGAGAAAGTGGCTGGACCCCAGAGATAGAGTGTCTTGTTTGTGGAACAGCCAGGAGGCCAGGGTCACTGGATCGAACAGAACATGTTAGGGAGTAAGGTGTAAGAAGAACGGAAAGGTAGGCATGCTCGAACTCTAGAACCAGCACTCTTTCCATGGTACTACACTACCTCCTTGGGTGTGAAAAGACTTCTAAGCTTATAAAAGCCAAGAAGTTCCAAAGAAAAAGAAATCATATGCAAGGATAAGAGGAATGATCTCAGGTTACATGATTAAGTATGTGATGAGAGTAGTAACAATGACTCTCTTCTCCCCAAGGCAGCCGTAGCTTCTGAAAATAACCTTGCTTTCCTAACTAATCTGCTCAGACTTGTCTATTCTCCTTCTTAAATTAGTGCTTCCAAGAAATACCAACTCTAGTTAAAAGATGCATCCAATGTTAGACTTGTCTACTTTTCAAATGTAAAAACGCCATAGAAGTGCCCCAAATCACAAGTATTTCCTTTTCTTTCATAAAAGTGTGTCATTTGAATAGTCTTTAGTCTTTTCTTTACCCCACCCCCTCCCCACTCTAAGGGAATATTATCAGAACATGGGTAGTTAGGTGGCACAGTGGATAGAGTGCTGGGCCTGGAGTCGGGAAGATTCATCTTCCTGAGTTCAAATCTGGCCTCCAACATTAACTGTGTGACCCCTGGGCAAGTCACTTTACCCTGTTTGCCTTAGTTTGCTCATCTGTCAAATGAGCTGGAGAAAAAAATGGCAAACCACCTCAGTATCTTTGTCAAGAAAACCCCAAGTTGGATCACAAAGAGTAGGACACAACTTAAATGACTTAACAACAAAAACAAATGATCAGAAAGTAAGATTAGGTGGTTAGACCAATGGTCTTAGAATCAGAGGAAGAGTGGTGTAGATGAGGCAGTGGGGTGTATTAGAAAGAGGCAGGGTGTGGAGTTAGTGGACCTGAATTCAAATCCTACCTCTTTAATGTTTCTGATTTTGGGCTAGTCACTTAAATAATCTGGTCCTTAGATGCCTCACCTACAAAATGAGGGAACTGGAGTTGGTAATCTCTACTAGGTCTAGATCTGTGATCTTCTGATCTAGATTTGAATCCTGGGATTTAATCCTGACCAGTGAGGAGGAACCTGCCAGTGAAGTAGAAGTGATGGAAATTTGGGGACAGAGCAATCGTGTTAGTATTCAAACTAATAAAAGAAAACACTAAGGGTGGTGGGCCATGCTAATTCTAGGGGAACATGATTGACTCTGGCCTCACTCTATTACATTCTATTCCTCCTTGCTCAGAGGAGTACTTTGAAAGGTGGGGAGGAGGGATTGGAATTGTTTCTCTTCCCTCCCATTAGCCTGAGCCTCCACTGGCTGAGTTCTTTTTCTTTAGGGGGCTCAATGGCCAATATCTCAGTTCCATTTAATCATTTACCATTGAATTAGCTTTTTAAAAAAAGATATTTATTTAAAAGATATAACAAAAACAAATGTACAAACATTTTCCCTCCCACGCCTCAGGAGCACAATCTCCCCTATACCCCTAGGGAGAGGGTTAGGCTCACAATTTAGCTCAGTTGCTACATAGCATTGGTCACATCAAGCTTAAGTCCGAAGCCAGCATCATGTGCTGGACCCTTGTTTCTCTAGCTGGCTGCAAACCCTGGCCTGGATTCCTGAACTCCCAGATCCCCAGTGCTTTAGTTCCTGGGTCAAACAGTAGACTCCATTCCCTGTATCTAGAATCAGTTTAAAAAAAAAAAGGCAAAAAAGCCAAAGACTTAGGCTCATTTCTGGAGGCCATATGGCCTGATGAGGAAAAGGAGGCCCTCCTCTCCCCTTCTTTACCATAGTGTGAGTGAATAAGTCACCTCTTCCCTCAGACACAAATGTCACAAAAGTCATGGCCATTGCTGAGTTAGGCCATTTCAAAGACTGACAGTTCCAGCTATGTAGCCAATAGAAAAAGGCTGCTCCCAACCATATGGTAGGCCAATTTAAAATGGTTAACTGGAATTTTGGTTAATTGAGGCCTTGCTATCCACTGATAGTGTTTGATGTATACTAACAGTATTCCATTTCATTGGTACTTCTGAAGTTGTGTGTACAGCCAGATTGTTCCGGCATATAAACCAAGTTAGGCACTTTGTGAAAATGCACCAGCTAAACTTTAGGCCACTAGAGCATCACTTATTAAATTACTTGCTTCAGTGCCCTTTCCACTAAAGCATCTCCAGACCCTAACAAAGAGAATGAGTTAATGCTATAATCTCCAGTGAAGATTGTTACACACATGGTATCCTGTATATGTTTCACTAACAGGATCCTTCCAGGTGTTTTTAAGACTGAGCACCAACAGTGTGCAAAGCCCTGTAGAAAGTGCAATGTGGGAGCTCAAAAAGGAAGTAGAAGACATGGCATTTACAATGGAGAAGTTTAGAATTTAGTAGGGACAAAGGGGGCAAACAAAAATGCAGATATGATTCACTTTTTTGCAATTGGTTCTTGAAAAATTGCATGAAAATTAATTCTTATTTTAGATTCATCCTGGTATCTCAATAAAACATCCCCATGGAGGATGCTTTTACAAAGGAAAAAATGCAGTTCCCTAATTGATGGTCATCTATTTTGTTTCTAATTCTTTGCTACCACAAAAAATATTCCTGTAAGCATTTTAGTACAGAAGACTTTCTTATTAGTTACCTACTTGGGGACATGTCTAGCAGTAGAATCTCATAATTACATGAATTTCACTTGTTTTACTTTAGATTTCACTCAACAGTTTTTTTTTATATGTGAGGCAATTGGGGTTAAGTGACTTGCCCAGAGTCACACAGCTAGGAAGTACTATGTGTCTGAGGCTGGATTTGAACTGAGGTCCTCCTGACTCCAGGGCCAGTGCTCTATCCACTGATCCACCTAGCTGCTGCCTCACCCAACCATCTTAACAAAAGTTCATTCCCTAGAGTCCTTCTCTCTGCCTTGGACATATTTCCTACAATGAGCCCTTCCTACTCACAAGTTACATTTTAGCTAATATACCTTTTTCTTTCCACCTGCTGAAGTCTATGTTTGAGCCTATGATCAGCCCTCTTTCTGATTCCCAGTTCCTTTAAACAGCTTTCTTGTTCCTTCCTCCATTGCTGGTCATCTGCTCCACTTTAGGTACTGTGTCACCTATGAAATAAGAAGTTCTAAGGCGCACTTTTATATTCCATAACCTTTTCATCTATTGGAAAGCTAGGGCAACAACAACAAAAACAGCATATAATATAACCTGGGGAGAGAAGCATTTCTTCACTGTTAATGGCAACACTTAAGAGTCTAAAAATAACTGACGAAAACCCTTCAACAATAACCCAATGTACTTTCCTTGGGTTTGTGATTGCTACTGCTGTGAACAAAGCTGGGAGTTCCTTTGGGACTGTCTCGAAGGCTCTTGGTGTATTTGAAGCCTTTGGTCATTTATTAAGTGCCTACTATGTGCCAGGCACTGTGCTAAGCACCCAAGAGGCAAAAGAAAGTCCTTGCCCTCAAGGAGCACACGATCTAATGGGAGAAACAACAAGCAAACAAATATATACAGACAAGCTATCTACAGGACAAATAGGAAACAATAAAAGAGGGAAGGCGCTGGAATCAAGATTATATGTTTGTCCTTCGCTCTCAAAGAGGACCATGACAGCAGGAAGATGATGACATGACTTGCAATTGACTTTGTTTTGAGTGAGGGAGGGCTGTGCAAAGTCACCAGCCTCACTTTCTCCTCCGCAGTCATCTGGGTACAAAGGCCAGGCATTCATCAGGATGACTGGAGACAGCTCAGGATGCAATGGGAGACTCTGACCCTTTTAAACTAAGGTCTTTTCAGGTTCTCACTTTGAGTGAGGCAACACCCATTCAGTGAACAATTACCATGGGCTAGAGATATTTTAGTTCAAGTCAGAGCTTTGCCACTGAGCTCTATTATACAAAATGATGAGGCTGAATATTTTGTCTGTTTTAGTGATTAAACTAGATTAACTACATGCCAAATACTTGGTTCTTGAGAAATCAGTAATTCACATAGTGAAAAGACTTAACTGACTGTAGGATAGCAGATTCAATTGCCATGTACATGCTGTCATTGCTTGACCATGAATAAGAGAAACTTGGTTCAAATCTTGGCTTCGCCACTGTGTTACCTTGAACAAGTCCTTTACATCTCTGGTTTTCAGTTTCCTCATCGGCAAAATTAGAGAACTATCCTAGATGACCTCCAAGGTCTCGTCAGCTTTAAGTCTATGATCCCATGATAAAGATACTTGCTGTCTTGGCCTCAATTTCCCCCATCAGTTCAATGGCTCAAGCTATCCCTTCCTGTTAGGAGATATTGAGGTAGTGCTGGGTAAATATCAAGGTCAATCAGGGTAAAAATAGTTAGGAGTATATAATCATAATGAAGTAAATCTGGCCATGTTAGATTTTTTAAAAAAGGATAATTGTTGGGCTTTAAATAAAATATTGTTTGAGGTTATAAAACATGTTTCTGGAATCTCAGCACTATAACAAGAGGTTTGTACCACAATCTACATATTCATTACCTTGTCATTATTCTCAATAATTACCTTACACATGTAGGCATTTGTGTAAGATAATTTCTTATTAAATAGAGATGAAATAACAATTAATCTAAGACATTATCAAAGAAGAGGATGATGATTTGTATATTTTCTTCATTTCTGCTTACAAACATCAATGACCCCCTAATGTCCTAGTCTTCAGGACCAGTACATGATAAAAAGGATTTGTGGGCACCTAGCTCATTTGGGACTAGTATATTCCTGTTGTCAGTTCAGCAATTAAAAAGGGCTAGGGGAAAAAAAGCTAATTGCAGGCTTTTCCTCTAGTTCATCAGTTTGCCATGTATTCCTCTGAGCTCACTCAGTGAATTTTCAACCATTAGAAGTGATGAGGAGTAAATTATTTGCTTTGAAAGTAACTCTCCCCTCCCCCTTTCCCAATGAATATGGGGACTGTGATATGAGGGAGCTCTCTCTAGCATTTTTGTCATGATTATTGAAAGGAATGAAAAAAAAGAAAAGCAAGTGCCCAATGGAGGAAAGACAAAAAAAGGATTTTCACATTATATTAAAGTCTACAACAGATACCATTGTTGAGGAGGTATTGGGTTTTCTTCCATAGCAAAGCTCACGGTTAACTGGGTTTCTATGAATCAAAGCATGTTCCTTAAAATACAAACACACTGGGTAAGAACCTAGCACAACATGATGATCCTATAACTTATTGATAGTCCTGTCCCTTGACCCTAATATTGCCAAACATTCCCCTTGGAATTTCTTGTTTTACCCATTTAATTGCATTTTCTCTACATCCCCCCTTGTTCAGCACCTTCAGCTTGAGTTGCTTCATTACATAGGCAATTTCCCTGAAAATCAGGTCTCAGACACCAAAAAATGAAAAAAGAGATTGGGTAAAACATGGGAGAGCAGTAGCCAGAGGATATATAACCTTTGGTTTGGGGAAAAAAGTCCAAAGAGAATCCCTAGCCTGACCAAGTGTTAGAAGAGTGAACAGCTCATGCCTTAGAGCAGCTACCAAGGTGTAAGAAAAAAAAAAGTTCAACAACTGTCCTAGTAACATACCAGATTTGATTCGACTCCATTATATTTCATCAAATAGTTTAGAAAGCACCCAGCATAAAACATCACCATAATTGTAATCATATATTTGGCTGTTTAACGTGCCCACCATAATGTACCATTAGTTACACAAATAACTAATAATTTGCTAATGACAATATTATGTTAAGTCAGTTTAGGGGCAATTAAAGTGAGTGATATTTACATATGCCTAATGAATCACAGTCGATGGCAGATTAAGAGATTCTAATGAATATTCATCCAGACATTCGCAACCAGCTTCACAGTTTATAAACTGAATTATGGTTGATTTGCCCTTTTAAAAATGAATATGTGAGTATCTTCTGCATGGTGAGAATGAACAATTGGGCCTGATTGTAAAATTTTTTTTAAAGCAATGTACTGGTCAGAACACAAAACATTTTTATGCACTCTCATACCCTTGGCTTCACGGCTCTTTTTATATCCCAGATCAGTGTTGATGAACTATCTCCATTTTCATTCTAACTCACGACATGAAATATAGAAATTGTTTTGTGTGAGATTAAATGCAATACAAGTTTTATGCAGTCCCACTAAGGAAATAATTACAGGTAGTTTTCTCTATCTAAATAGTGAATAACAAACTCTTCCTATGCTACAGCTATCCCTTCTGAACACTGTGGGTTTTTTTTTTTAACTACTTGCCACATTGGTATGATAAAAAAGAGGCAGTTTTACTATGTTTTCTACTGGGCCTTTTTTTCTTATTTAAATCACAGCTTGTCTCCTATGAATATATAGTAAGACTATACAGGGTTATCTACATTTTTGAAGGTTTTTTAAACCATGGCTTTTATTAATTGCTCCTCAGGAATACTCTGTGAAATAACTCATAAGTTTTGACCCCATTTCAGAGATGATGGTGCTGAGGTGCTAAGCAACTCTTGATTTCCTCAAGACCCCACAGCTCTAGCCCATGGCAAAGCTGGAAGTACTCACCACCATCCTTATTTATACCTTGCCCATTGAATACTGCAATCTAGGCTTACTTGTCCCTTTGCCAAGTTGCTAATACTTAAAATGAGGCCATTGTGTCAGGTTTGAGGAACAGAGAAAGAATGAGAAATCCTTTAAAATGACTTACCTTGATTGCTACCAAAATACTCCAAAATATGGCCATGGGAACATAGCTCTAGAGCTGCAAGGACAGCTAGTCCACCCCCTCCTTAGAGAGGTAACAAACCAGAGGCTTAGTGAGTTTAAATGATTTGCCCAAGTTCACACTGGTAGAAAGCTCCAGAAACAGTATCCAAACCCAGATTTGAACAGATTCCAGAACCACTGCTGTACATGCTGTACCCTGACCCAGTAGACAACTATGAGAACCCAAAAGGGACAAAACACCAAGGAACATTGTGTTCTACAATAGCACCTCTTAGCCTATATCTAGAACTGACTAATCCTTGTAACTTTTTCTTTTTAAAATTTTTTGGGGTCCAGATCTCTGATTTAATTAGTACAGAGTACCACCAGTAAGGTAACTTCCTTCAATGCAGATCAGCAACTTATCTGTAACTTGTAGTCTTAGAATAAGGAGGCCTTAATTTATGTGTGTGTGTGTGTGTGTGTGTGTGTGTGTGTGTGTGTGTGTGTGTTGTGGATCCCTTTGGCAGTCTGGTGAAGCCTATGGAACCCTTCTCAGAATAATATTCTTAAGTGTATAAAATAAAAGGCCAATCACGTGGAAATAAAGATGTGCTTTTCTCCCATTCCAGTTAACAAACTCTCTTAAGTCCCCAGTTTAATAATTACTGTTTTAGAGAGTTGCCTGAATCATTGAGAGGTTCATTGACTTGCTCATGGCCATACTAGGATGTGTCATTAGAATTAGGACTTGCATTTATCTTCTTGATTTCAAAATCAGCCCTCTGCTCACTATGCCATTCTGTTTCTCTATAACAGTTAAATATTAGGGGCAGCTAGGTGGTGCAGTGGATAGAGCACCAGCCCTGAAGTCAGGAGTACCTGAGTTCAAACCTGGCCTCAGACCAAACACTTGACACACTTACTAGCTGTGTGACCCTGGGCAAGTCACTTAACCCCAACTGCCTAAAAAAAAAGGTTTATAACAGTTAAATATTAATATTTATATGAGATTATGCCACATTTATTTTTTTTCAAAGGAAGTTGGTTGTGTCATATAATTGGAGACAAAACTAGAGAACTGGAAACATAAGTATGTTATTAAAATTTTGAGAATAAGCATCTGCAAAATCCTTTGAGATACCCAGGAATAGTGTACTTTATAAAGATTTTTATAACCAGAGGGCTCAAGAAGCCATCAGCTCTGGATTGGTGGTTCCAGAAGAGGCAATGGGTAAGGCAGCCCTGTGATTATATTGTAAGAAGTAGCATGGAAATAGTCACAGTGCCTCTGGAGTTCAGAAAGTTGATGGTAGAAGCCCAAAGGATTGTGCTTGTAATATAGCACACTGTCAGCTACCTTTATATTAATTCCAGTTCAGTAATTAACAGAGCTATCAAGGGCAGCTTCCAAAAACAGACCAATACCAATTTCCAAGCAAGGGAATAAATGAATAAATTGGCATTTTAGCTCACATATTTACATATATTACATTCATAATTAAATTTCATATTTGTGAAAATATCATCAAGTTTGTAATTTAACAGAATAAATATAAATAAGTCTTCTTAAATAATATTAGTAAAACATGTTACTATTCAATGTCAGATATAAGGAATCCACATTTAGAGTTCAACTCTAGTTTCATACAAATAAGGAATTATAGAAGAAAGTATCCTATTATTTACATGCAAACTGTGGTGCAAGATCAATTTGGATTTAAAGTGTTTAAGGCAAGTTTATAATGTCATTATTCTTTAATCATTTGTAGGTTCCAAAGAAATTAGGATTTGAGGGAAACACTTTTAACTCCAGGGAGCTGTCCAAGGCTGAAGTTCACTCAAAAGGTGGAGATGGCATGGTGGGGAGGGGAGTTGGGAAGGAGAAACAGCTTAAAATAGCTTAAAAACTAGGGCTCAGAAAGACAACTTTTATGAACTAAAACCTATTCAGACACATAATTTGTTGAGTACCTAGATTCTGGATCCATCTCTCCCAGCCCTGGCTCCTGCTAGCTTATTACATTGAGATGATTCTCCCCATTATATTAAATGTCCATCACTTATTTCTGGTCCCTTGCTACTGAAATGATTTAACTGTGATTCGCCAAAACTAAGTTGTCCTACGGTGTTGTAGTCCGCCCTATGGGAAGCTCTAAGTTGAAGTTTGTAGCTGCCCCAGAGTGGGACTATAAGTATGCTACACATGTAGCAGACTAATGAACTTTTATGGGGGAGGGGTGTATAGGGTGGAGAAGACATCAGGGAGACACAGCTAACTCACAATTTCAACATTTCAAAACTGGCAGTTTTCAGGGATTCTTAACCTGGAGTCTTTGGATAGATTTCAGTTGGTCTGAACTTGGAGAGAGGGAAAAAAGGGGGTCAGCTAGGTGACACAGTGGATAGAGCACCAAGTCTGGAGTCAGGAGGACCTGAGTTTAAATCCAGCCTCAAACACTTACTAGCTCTGTGACCCTGGGAAAGTCACTTAACCCTATTTGCCTCAGTTTCCTCATCTGTCAAATGAGCTGGAGAAGGAAATGGCAAGCCATTCCAGTATCTTTGTGAAGAAGACCCCAAATGGAGCCACAAAGCATGAGACACAATTGAAATGACTAAACAAGAAAAAGAATCACATCTTTATTTCACTAATCTCTGAGATTTTGCATTTACTTTATGAAGTCCAACAAACATCATTCTGAGAAGAGATCAATGGCATGAAGAATTTAAGAATCCCATTCTAGATCATCAGATCCATCTGACTCATTTTATACATAGCAAAGCTAAGGCTCAGAGAAATTAATTGACTTTCCCAAGGTTACACAGCTATCCATTGATAAAGTGGGAATGAAACCCCAGGTCTCCTGAGAAGAGAAAGTCATGGGGAAGGTTAAGTTCTCCTGAGTTAGTGGCTATTACAGAAAAAGAGGGACCCTGGGTTTCAGGAAGACATCATGCACTTGGCAACGGGTACTGAAGGGTACAGAGATGCATCAAAAAAGTAGGGGTGGAGGATGTTGAAGTCAAATTTTATAATTCAACCCAGAATGCCTAATATCATGGTGTTCTTGGAGGGGGTAGATCAACTCTATTAGTATATTGCTAGGCACTGCAGTAAGATCTTTGTTTCATCTTCTGTCTCTTTAAAAGAATTCTAGTATGTGTTGCAGCCATCAAGTCTTCTTCCATCCCTCCTCCTCCCCTTGTTTCTGCTTCACAGAATTACACAGGCCACCCATACAAGGTATAAATTTTATTGCCCCCTCATTGTAATGATTAGTCCCACCCCGGTTTTATAGCTCCAGTGCATATCACTACTTTATTGCACCATCCTTCCTTACAATTCATTAACATATTGTATAAAATGGGCTAAAATCCTAACTTCCAAATATCTCCCCATCTGGGATTTGACTAGCATCATTCTTCATTCCACCTTCCCAAAGGATTCTTACTCACAGCCCATTCCATTAAATGATATTCTCTTCACAGTCTTGGAAAAGCTGGTGGTGAGAAATGGGTGTCTGCCAATTCACTGAATCCCTCAGTGTGTGACCATTAGGGTTTCACCTGTGGCTTTAATGAAAAGGAGAAAGAAGATAACAGAGCATTTAAAATTTTTATTTATTTTTAATTCTGAATGTAAGCACCAAATAGGATTAATATTTCCATATACATAATTGACCAGAAAGAAGATTGTAAATGAAACTGAGATTTACATTTGCTTTTCTTTTTAAATTAAATACTAAATTTGACTCATCTTTCAAAGCTATAATACTTGTCTGTGACTTTTTCTGACTTTTCTTCTGTTCACTTCTGAGTCTTTAAAAAAAACATCAATGGCCCTTTTTCCATCTTCTCCCCCTCTTTATCCCATCCTATTCTACTATAGAGGGACAAAAAAACCTTTGTAGCAAATATTCATAGTCAAGCAAAACAAATCCTTCCATTGAATGCATCTGAAAGTATATGCTTCATTCTACATCTTGAATCCATCCTCTCTCTCTCTCTGTATCAGAATATGGGTAACATGCTTCATGATCAGTCCAGGAGAGGGCATTTTAAAGAATGGGAACAATTGTGAACTGCCTATTCAATGGTGAAATTACTATATGTGAATTACACTTCAATATGTGTCATTACAGTGCCCCTCTGTTAACATAGGGTGTCGTCTGCTTAATGCAACAGGGGACCTGGCACTGCATAAAAGCATTATCTACCTTGTGAGTTATTTGAAAATCTGTCCATTTATATTACAATAAAACCAGAAGACCATGCAGTTTATAATTTCTGGATCAGGTATTGGCTCTAGTCTTTAATCCTTAGGGAAAGGATCTCTTCATAAATTCTTATTTCAACTTTCACTTTGGTGGTTATTTCCTTATTCTACAATCCTATTTTGGCATTACAGAATCAATCGACAATATTAGACACCATCTAGTCAAACTCCCTAATTTTACAGATGAAGAAACTAAGACCCAGTTAAATTGAATGAGTCATCCAGGGTCATATATTTGGAATTTGGACCTCTTTTGCTTCCCAATCAACTGCACTTTGCACTATAGCATGATTGAAATCAGGAGTAGAGATAAACAGAGATAACTGACAGGATGAAATATGGGGAGAGAGGTAGGGCATAAACACAGAAAACTTTCTAATATTTTTACATAAAGGAGAATCAATCAATAAGATTTATTAAGCACAGACTATAGGGCTACAGAAAAAAAAAAAGAAATAGTGCCTTGCCCTCAAGGAGCTTATGTACAATTAAGAGAAACAACACATATACAGATAAGTAAATATAAAATTGATGCAAAATAAATGAGGTAGTTTCAGGCTGGGGAAAGCACTAACTAAGGGGATCTAGAAGGGCCTCATGGAGGTGGTGATTGAACAGTATGGAAGCTAGAGGTTCTAAGCTATGAAAGTGAGGATGCATGGGGGAAATCCTGTACAAAGCCATAGAGAGAGAAGATGAATGTATGTGAGGCACAGCAAATAGGTCAGTTTGGCTAGACTGCCAAGTGTGAATAGGAAATCATGTGTAATATATCTGGAAAGGTAGGCTGGAGCCAGATTGTAAAAATCTATAAAGACTCAAAAGAAGAGTTTGTAAGGAATTGGTAAGTCACTGGAGCCTTTTGAAAAGGAGGGTGATACATTGTCAGACTGTGCTTTAAGAACAATCCTTGGTCAGCTATATGGAAAATGTATTGGAGAGGAGAGAAGGTGCATTGAGGGAGACCTAGCAGGAAGCTTTTGCAATGGTCTAAATGAAAGGTGGTAATGATCTGACCTTAGGTGGGGGCTGTTTGGAGAAAACTTTCCCCTGCAGCCAATTCCTTCCCTTTTTGGATTACCTTTTATCTACTTGAGTTTTAAGCTTTATCAGTAAGGCTCTATCTTGTATGTACCTACTTATGTTACATGTTATTTCTTCCATTAGAATGGATGCACCTTGAGAACAGAGGATTATTTTTACCTTTCTTTGTGCCCCAGTGCTTAGCACAGTGTCTGGCACAAAGTAAGAACTTAATGAATATTCCTTGACTGAAAGAGTGGGATTCATGTAAGGGATGTGTGTGTGTGTGTGTGTGTGTGTGTGTGTGTGTATGAGAGAGAGAGAGAGAGAGAGAGAGAGAGAGAGAGAGAGAGAGAGAGAGAGAGAGAAAGAGTGAGAGAGAGAGAGAGAGAGAGAGAGAGAGAGAGAGAGAGAGAGAGAGAGAGAGAATTTCATTCCACATACCACATATAGTGGAATTTCTTCAGGGCTGTCATACAGAGAAGGCTCAAAACATTTGGTAGAAGGTAATATATATTCTCTGATTTTTACACATGCACATGAAAAAATAAATATGATACTTGACTGTGTGTTACCAATGAATAGTGTAGACTCTAAGTTCTATAGGAGCTCAGGAAAAAGAGGGATTATTATAGGCTGGGATGGTCAGTCAAAAGTCATTTGAGAAGAGCTAGGCTTAAAGGAGTAGATGCAATTTGGTATAAGGAGAAGGTATTCCAAATGTAATTGAGTTAAGTTTGATGGTTTGGTCAGCCTCCAAGGAACTTAGAGGTATTGCTAACTGAGTAATACATGGATTAAACAAAAAGAAGATGGAAGAATGATAGATTCCTGTATCAGCACATTTTGGGAGATGCCTCCTGACCACTAGTCAGTTCCATCTCCGTGGGAATTGTAATGTCCCAAATATCAAAAATGAACCCTATCATACTCATTTCTAAGATTAATGAAGGTCATGGATTGACCCATTTGAGAAAAAGGTTGGAACAAGTGAAGAGTACATTTCCAGTGGCAGTAAGGAAGCCATAAATGAGCACAGGCTGTTTCTTCCCAGATACAATTCCACTAAAATTCCTACTTAGTTCTAGACAGTTCATGTTTGATTCAGTCAAACTTAAATCAGGAAGTATGTTGAATTAAGCAGTGTCATCATTGGATAAGAAGAGTCCTCTGGAAATAATTTAATCCATTGCATTGCATCCACTCCAAGGAGAGTGGATCAAAAGATATCTATCCTCTTCTTAAAGATATTCCATAATCTTACTTCTGTTGCTTGGAGTGAATTCTTCCTTACTCCTATGATTTCTGCCATATGTGGTTAGTTCCTTTGCCCATTGGGTGGTTCTTCCTTCTCTGAGAAATAAATAATCTGAAGCAATAAGGCTTCTGGGGGGGGGTCTTTCTCCAATTAGGCTTCTTGACAGAAAAACCAATTATGGGCACAAGTGAAGTTTCATGAATATAACCAGGAAGAGATCTGCCAGGTGAGGGAGACTGAACCCATTCTTACCAGCTCACTGGGGCCAGGGAAGGAAGCTTAAAGGAAAATGAGAACCACGGGAGGTCAACAGTATGACATGGTAGCCAAAAAAGTTGACATTATCTTAGGTTATTAATTTGAGGTCCATGACTTTTTAAAAAAAAATTTGATAACTGCCTTTCATTGGTTTCTTTTGTAAACCTATATATTTTATTTTATGAATTAAAAACATGATACTGAGAAGGGGTCCATGTACTTTATCACTCTGACAATGGGGTTCATGACACAAAAAAGGTTTAGAAGCCCTGGTCTAGATCTACAGAGAGATGATAGCCTGGCTGTGCTCTGCCCTAGTCATATCACATCTGGAACACTGTGTTTAGTTCTGGGAACTTCACTTTGGAAAAGGCAGTAACAAATTATAATGTGTCTTTGAGAAAGATAAGGGAGTATGAGAGGAATGGAGGCTGTGTCTTGTGAGCATCCATTGAAGAAACTGGAGACATTTAGTGTGGAGGTGGGAGGATGTTGGAAAGAGGAATGGAGAGGAAGTATGATGGCTGTCTTCAGGTATCTGAAGTGCTAATACGTGAATGACAAATTAGACTCTCTTGGCTTGGCTGTAAGGGGAAGATCTCAAAGCGATGAAAGGAAGTCACAGAGGGAAGATTTCAGGTCTATGAAAGGAAAAATTTTCTGACAGTTAGAGCTTCCCTCTAAGTTAAATAGGCTGTTTTTCCCTTTCACTGGAAGTCTTCAAGAAAAAAGCTGATTAAGCATTAGTTTGGTATATTGTACAAGGCAATCCTGCCCAGGGAGATAATCTGTTTCTCTGAGTCTGTGATTCCGTAGGAGGGACAACTATCAAATCTTACCTAGGGCACACAAAAACTCTGACACTGATTCCTGAAATACGTCTGGATGAAATCTACATTCTGCTATTATGTCTAGCTTAAGATATCTTTTTCAGCTCTAAAATTTGATTATTTGGAAAATAATGCAACTTTTTCATTTTGTTTTGGTATGTCTTCAAGAACACTAGAAAACAGTAACTATTCTTTGGTTTGATCTACACCAGTAATTTCATTGATACAGGGAATTCTGGATAAGGAAATCTGTTCTACTAATACATCTCAGGAACTTTCCTGCAACTTTAGAGTCTTAGAAAAATGCTTGAGGCAGTGAATGGTTAAATGATTTATGTAGGGCACATAATCAATATGTATGTATCAGAGACAAGGTTTAAACCCAGGTCTTCCTGACTCTAAGGTCAACACTCCATCCACTAAGTTATAGCTGTCCTTATTAATTTGTCTTATGCTAGAATAACATCACATAAACACCAACCTAGACATTTCCCTAGCCTGCCTTGGGGCAGATTACACTGTGGTGAAAAATGGACTGATAATAATGAACCTTACCCTGAGGAGAGTTTCAAATTTGCTGCTGGAGTTTTAGAATTGCTAACTACATAGACTGGCGCACGTGTCCAGGATAATATCTAGTCAATCTTTATGGCTTAGCACGGGCCATATTTCACATATGTTCAGTTTTCAGATTATGTCTTTTAAAAGAATTAAGTCAGTACAAGAGCTCTTCTTACATGCCTGATTCAAATTGGGTGGAAACCCAAGCCCATTACCTTTATCTGGCTGCAAAAAGCAAGCAAACAAACAAAACAGAAAAAGGAAAGAAACAAAAACAAAACAACAAATATGTTTCAAAAAAACCTTCCAATAGCTTTCCTTCCTTGAATCTGCCCTTCATACTGCTGCCACTTTCCTGACTTACCACTCATCATGAAATCTTCATCACGTAGAGAGTATGCGCTGGCCTCATCATCCCAGAGGTAAGCCGCTACATCTCCCTTTAGGGTTCTACGGGTACCTGTTGAGTTAAAGTGTTTTCTCCAATATTCTTGGCTTTATCCCCTATTCTAGGTATGTTTCCTCCCTGTTTAGGTGCCAGTGACTAACATCCTAGCTCCATTTAACCACTTAACATCAATTAGCTTTTACAGAAAGATAATTACTTCAAGGATGTAGCTAGAAGTACAAACATTTCCCCTACAATACCTTGGAGTCAGACTTTCCACTTTATCATCATTGTCTCTGAGATGAATTTGCTCGGATTCAGCACAGATTCTACACTGCATTTGTATTGCCAGTTTCATGTCCAAATGTGACATGACTGCCTGATGAGTCCTCCTCTCAGGTACCACTAAGCCGGGTGTAGAAGGTCACTCTTCCTTGGGTCTTAGGGTATTGGTGGGAGGCTGGCTACAAAACCTGGTGTGAACTCTATTCCTAAAATCCTGTATGCCTCACCCTCCCAACCTTTTGAAACTCACAAAGTTGTAGCTTCCAGATTAATCTCCTTCACCTAAAATAAAAGAATAGACACCAGAGCAAAGAACTGAGGACCACGTTCATGGGGCTAAACGTCAGTCTCAATTTAAGGCCTCTCCCCTTATAGCATTGTCTATCACTGAGCTCTGAGGCCAAAAAAATCAAATCAAGAGAAGCAACTCAACTGTCAAAGAGGCCAAGACCAACTAAAGCTTTTTGGAGGCACTTGAGAGGTTGCTTGGACCCTGCATGGACATTATGAAGAGGAATATTTCCAATTATGAAGAGCAGCAGGTGAAAATGTTTGGTTCAAGCATGGACCTGAATGACCCAGGAATTTAGGCACAGCATCTCCCTTCTCCCCCTGTGCCTTCTCAGTTTGACACAGAAACTCCTTCTGTCAACAACACAACATCTAAGGAAAACAGACACTACGGAACAGTTCCTGCCATTGCTGCTGCTGCTGTTGTCTTGGACATTTTAGAAAATGTGTCTCAGTATATTTGGATGGGTAAAGGCTGAATCTATGCCTCCACTTTGCTGCTGAAATTCCATTTATTAGACTTAATTTCATAATGTTTTTAAACCATTTTTCATACCTTTGGTTCAGAATGGCATGTCTCTACAGCAATTTAAGTGCCTGATACAAAGTCCAAAGTGCAAAATCCTCTTTTTTTTTTCCTCTTGCTACTCCTATTGGCTATTCTTTTTTTTTTTTAAACAAAGCTGTCCTAGTTCTAGTTCCACATTTTCAGTCAAAAAGATGACCATTTGTCACATGGCAGGCTAACTGGAACCAGTTACAGAGTGTCTGTACATGTTCCAAAGTCTCTTCAAGGCACTTCCATTATACATCATCATGGCTTCTCCAGAAGCAGGCTCCCATTTTTTACCACATGAAGAGCTGCATGATGATGTATTCTGCAAAATCTCATAAGGACTAAGCTTATTGACCAGTTCCCTGTTACGAATGGTTCCCTGTTTCCTCTTCCATCAACTCTAGACTCCTGTGCCTGGTTTTTAATCTTCCCCGTGATACACCTCTATCCTATTTATCCAACCCTATTTCTCACTCTTTTAAACATTGCCCATGCTTGCAACTTTAGATCACCTCAAAAGACAATCAGTAGAAGTACTATTTTTGATGCTTGTGTGAGCATGAAGCCCTCTACTTATGGGCATCTCAGGCTGGCACCTTTTGTGCCAAGGCATTTTACTCCTTCCTTCCAAAGTCCAACTCTACATAAACCTTCCTGGTATATTCACAATCTACCTTTTTTAAACCTCCTTCCTCTTTTCCCACAATGCTGCCCCAGCAGGGGATTACACATATTAAGTCCGCTTCAGGCTTCTCTCTGCACTACCCACAGTGCGTTAGGTACATATTAAAGGCCCAGTAAAGGAGGGAGATGCTTCAGCTCTTAATCCAGGGAGGGAATGTATTTCCTCTCTTTCTGGTTATAAGCTACAAGGGTTAAGGCAACTTTAAATCAAGTCAATCTTTTTTTTCTTTTTGTAGGAATGGCAAGACACTGGCCACTCTCCCCAAAGGAAGTATCTTCTTCTTAGCAAGTGATTTGAAGAAGTGGGAACTCGAGGTTGTCAGAGGAATTTAGGGGAAGGGCTACAATTTTTTCAGGTAATCATTTTGTTTCTCAGGCAGTTCTGGTCCACAACTGCTCTTTCACACCAATCTCCTCCTCCTCAAAAATAAACCATAGTATTCCACATACTTATAACTCCCCAGCATTCCCTCTCATCTTGGCAGGAGGGTCTCTTCACTGTTCCTTTTTCCTGGAATACTCTCCTCTCCTTTTCCCTCTACTCTCCTAAATCTTATATCTTTTCATGCCCCAGTTCAATTTGTATCTCCTCCATAGAACCTTCTCTGATCATTCTGGCAGTAAGAGCCAGACATCAACCAAGCATGTCCTATAGGTATCTCAAATTTAATGTGTCCAAAAAGTATCTCATCATCTTTCCCCTTAAGTTCATCCCCATTTCCAATGACTATTTCTAGCAAGGGTACCACCATTCTTCCAATCAATTAGATTTATAACCCAAGCTATTCTTAACTCTTCACTCTTCGTTGCCCAACATGTCCATTCATTTGCCAAGTTTCATCAATTCCACCTCCATAGTATATCTAGCATCTAATTTCTTTTTTCTATTCACAAGGCTGCCACCCTAGTTCAGACCCTTATTGACACTTGCTTAAACTATTGTAATAGACTCCTCATTGGTCTTTTTGCTTCCAGTCTCTCCCCCTCTAACCTATTCTCCACCCAACTGCCAAATTGATATTCCTATGGCATAGGTCTAATCGTGTCAATCCCTTATCAAGAGGTTTCAGAGGCTCCTTGTCACCTCGATGTCAAAATGTGAACTCTACTGTTTGGCATTTAAAGCCCTTCACATCTGGGTCCAACTTATGTTTTCAGACTGACTTTACATTATTCCTTCTTACTCAGTCTACGTTCCAGTCGAAGTGGTCCACCCACTGTTCCCCGTACAAGATATCATGCTTTTTGCCTCCATGACTTTGAATAGGCTATCCCTGGTGTGTGAAATATTCTCCCTCTTATCTTACATCTCCTGAAATCCTTGTTCCATTCAAGATTCAGGTGGATACTGACTCCTGCACGCAGTGGCCTCTCCAGGAGCTACTTCTCTCGCTCCACCTCCAGTCAAAACTATTTTGTATTTTGCATTACTTCTATGGGTCTATGTGGTTCTCTCCTTAACAGAAAGTAAACTATTTGAGGATAGGGACTGTTTTATTTTTGTCATTGTATCTCTAGTGCTTATCACAGTATCTGACATGTTATAGATGCTTTAAAACATTTGGAGGTTGGAATAAAGTAGAATTAATAGCCCTCCCTTTCCTCTGAATTCTTTCAATCATCTCTGTTCAATTAACTCATAGGATCCCATGATATTCACCTCTTCCTCCCCACCCCTACTATGGATATCATCGGGGTAATCTTACGTGCCATTAGCTGATCATATTCACCCAAGTTTCCACATAAATTAGCACTATAATACATAGCCTTGTACCATAATAGTCTCACTACTACAATGTACAGCCTTACAGTGTTTGCATGTGTGTTAGATTAATTGCTTCAAGAAGATTAGAAGCTTCTGGAGGTTATATCTGCTTCTTCTGTATTCCCTATGGTGCCTAGCATAGTATGGGGCACTTTGAAAGCTCTCATTTAAGTTTGCCCATGTGTTTTGTTGGGAACTGTGATGTCAGTGATATTGGGAATGTAGAATCACATACCAGGATTTAGCTCACATTTGGTCTTCTTGTAAACACAGATAGCAACCCAAATAAGGGACCTTCCTTACAAATGTAAGGGTCAAACTTTCCTGAGTGGCTAAGTTCCACCCCTACATCCCAGCACAATGGGATTTTTCTTTTGAAAATAAAGTTAAAATTTATTGTTATTATTGATTAGTCACACAACTAATTCATGACAAATAACCAAACAGCAAGACATACTCCATAGTTACTCCCCAAGCCTGGGATTTAGGTCTCTTCAAAATTGGGGTCTTCCAATGTGAATGTTGGGAATGTGTCCATGTCTGCTCTATCATACATCTGCTTAAACTGACGTAGTTGTCTGTCTAGTTCCTGTTGATATTGAGGACCTAGACCAACAGGTCCTCCTGCTACCACTCCCTTGGATTTATGTTCTCAAATCTTGTCTACAGGGCAGCTAAGTGGTGCAATGGGTAGGTCTCCAGATCTGGAGTCAGGAAGACCTGAGTTCAAATCCAGCCCAGATACTCACTAGCTCTATGACAAGTCATTTAACCCTGTTTGCCTCAGTTTCCTCATCAGTAAAATTAGTTGGAAAAGGAAATGGCAAACCATTCCAGTATCTTTGTCAAGAAAACCTCAATTGGGATCATGAAGAGTTGGTCAGAACTGAAATAACTCAACAGCAATAAATCTTGTTTACGAAGAGTTTTTAAAAAAACAGGATTAAGTTCCTTGTTAAATGTAATAGCTACAACAGCAATGTTCCTTGACAAATACACTGAAGTTGCTAACTGAACAAGAGATGAAAACCTGGAATGACAGTGATGGTAAAAAGAAAGAGGAGGAAGAGGAGGAAAAGGAGGAGGAGGAGGAGGAGAAGGAGAAGGAGAAGGAGAAGGAGAAGGAGAAGGAGAAGGAGAAGGAGAAGGAGAAGGAGGAGGAGGAGGAGGAGGAGGAGGAGGAGGGAGAAGGAGAAGGAGAAGGAGAAGGAGAAGAAGGAGAAGGAGAAGGAGAAGAAGAAAAGAAGAAGAAGAAGAAGAAGAAGAAGAAGAAGAAGAAGAAGAAGAAGAAGGAGAAGAAGAAGAAGAAGAAGAAGAAGAAGAAGAAGAAGAAGAAGAAGAAGAAGAAGAAGAAGAAGAAGAAGAAGGTGGAATTCCCATGAACCTGTGGGTATCCACCACACCACCCCCTCCTCCAATAAATCTTGCTTGCTCACATTGCTTTGGGCTAATGTTTCCCTGTATTCATCCTCAATGCCTGTCAAACCCAAAAGGCAATTATTCTACAACTTACATAGTCTTAGAGAGTTGTTTAGAGTTCTGAGAAGTTAAGTGACTTTCCCAGCATCACATAGATGGTAAGACAGTGAGTCAGTTAATTTTAAAACTCTCAATATGCATATGATTGATTTAATGCTTTGCTGACATGGAAAAAAACCCAGAGGAATATAAATCTGATACTTCCCCTCTCTTATTATCATTAGAACCCTATCTTGACTTGCCCTCAGCCATTCTTTTATTTCCTCCTCCTTTCTGATCCAAATGGAGATAATACTATTTATAGGGACAACTCACAGGTATCTCTATAAAACAAATTTATATTGCATTTTTGTAGTTTTTACAAAACAAACATCTATTTTGTTCATTTCTTTCTGTTTCTTCTATAGCACCTACCTCCCAGGTTGTTGTTGAGATAAAATGAAACAATATTTGTTAGACACTTAATACAATGTCTGACATATAGTAGGTGCTGTATAAATGCTGGTTACCATTTTTGTTGTTGTTGTTGTTGAGTCGTTTTTCAGTTGTGTCTAAGTCTGTGACCCCATTTGGGGTTTTCTTGGCAAAGACACTGGAGTGGTTTGCCATTTCTTTTTCCAGCTCCTTTTACAAATGAGGAAACTAAGGCAAACAGGGTTAAGTAACTTGTCCAGGGTCACATAGCTAGTATCTGAGGTCAGGTTTGAACTCAAGAAAATGAATCTTCTTGATTTCAGGTCCATCACTCTATCCAATGTGCCAGCTAGGTGTACTAGTTACCATTTCTCCTCCTCCTCCTCTTCCTCCTCTTACTACTACTACTACTACTACTGCTACTACTACTACTACTGATGCAGAGAAAATGTTTTACTTCGCATCATTCCTAACCCCCATCCTGATATTCCAACATCACTTACCTCTCTATGTACATCAACAAATCTCTAGGGCCTCTCCATCTTTCTTCACTGACCTTTTGCCCTATATTGGCTTGAACATTATCTTCTTGTTTGATCTCTTGTGTTTATCATCCTCTATCTTACAAGATACTTACCTTCTTAATTTAATTCTACAACCTTTCTAGAACTCCTTTGGACCAGATGGTTTATACCTTGCATGTGCCTTTTTCTCCCCATGATTATTTCTTTTTTGTATTTTTTGTTTATCCACATTTGGCATTTTTACTCTTCCCATATTTATGACCAGATGGTAAGCATAATCTTGGGTTGTAGAGCCCTAGCTCTTCCTCCTTCCTTTCTACAGCTTATTTGTTTCCCCCCAATTGTTCCGGAATCATCTATCCATTTTTCCTTCTGTGGGAGTTCCCCATTTCCTTTCTCCCTTTCTGGACTCTGATTTGTCCTTATTTATGAAGACCATGACTGTTATATGTTACTACAGAAAACCTACCTCCGACTTGGGAGGCAGTATTGAAAGCACCTGGAATTGGGAACCAGACAACCTGGTTTTATTGTCACTTTTGCTGCTGATACTCTGTGTGACCCTGGGCCAAAAAGGTTAGCCTTAGGGCCCCATAGTGGTTCCCTGGGTAAAGTGCCATAGGCAGTAAAAAGCATTCTTTTCAGCCAACCATGGCCATTTGTGTTTTATGGAAGGGGCTTGACCAAACAAAGGTGGTTTTTAAAGAAGCTGCAACCAACTGAGAGGGGAAGTCTGCAAAGAATGACAGAGAAAATGAATAGAAATAAAAGAAAAAATTACACATGCCTCCTGCTACACATATGTCTGTCCTTTGAAATTGCCCTCATAGTAGAGTTTTCTGACCCTGGGAGAGTGCCTTCATTTCACTGGGCCTCAATTTCCTCAGCTGTAAAATGGGAATAATGGTGACATTCACAACACTTAATTCACAGGGAGGGTTTGAGGAAAGTATTTTGTAAAAACTCCAAAAATTATATATGTGTGTATCTATTTTATAAAGGGAGATATCTGTAGTTGTCCCCATTCATAGCATTAATTATTTGCATATTGATGAAAATCAGTTTCTTCAGCAGCTTCATCAATATCACCAGCAAAACACATTCAACATCTAATGGGAAATCAGACTTAGCCTCCATTCCTATTCACCCTGATCCCCTATATGCTAAACACCTAGATCACTAGCTATATCGACTGAAACATGTTCGGCTGGCTATGTGCAGAGGGTTTATGGCAATGGAATACATCAGCTAGGTGACACAGTGGATAAATTCCTGGAATTTGACCCTCAGAAAGTCATTTAACCTGTTTGCTTCAGTTTCCTTATCTGTAAAATCAGGATAATAACAGCACCTACCCCCTAGGGTTATTGTGGGGACAAAATGAGATAATATTTGTACAACTCTTTGCAATTCTTAAAGAGTTATGTAAATTAAAGCTCTTTGTAAACCTTGACATGCTGTAGAAATACTAGCTGTTATTATTATTACTTGTCCAATCAACTGGGTGAAGTAGGCTAAAGTAGGATTTCAGTTAACAAAATAGTATTATATGCTGTTGTTGAGGAATTGGGGAGGTACAAAGAGAAGATGCCAATGTAAACAAGAGCATGCTATAAAACAGAATCCATAAATGGTGATAGAGCATGATTACTGAGCCTAGGGCTCCCTTCACACATAGTGAAGGGAGAGAAGAATCCCTGTCATTAGTGGCCATCCCATCCACAAATCCACATACTAATCATTGAATTATTATCTCTGGCAAGTGTGATTTAATGGGGAGGCAGTAGAGTCTAGTGGGAAGGAGGCTAGATTTGGAGTAAAAGGCTCTTCTGAGATTGCTATAATCAGCCCAATGTCATTCACAAGCATGATCATCAGAAGAACTTGACCAGCTACAGGGAATTCTTTTCCAATATGGCATTATGCCTCACCTAATATTAATACTTAGAGGTATGTCAAGTAAAGTTTTGGTTTTTGTGTCTTTCAAAGCATGTTGCATCATTTTCATGTGTGCATGGGAGACACATTGGTGACACACTACTTGCAAGTAGGAACATTTAGAGAACTTTGCCATCAATAGGAATACTGTTCTACATTAGCTTTTAGCAAGGCTAGCTCCATGACAGTGATGAATCAATTACTCAGTTGATAAACATTTATTAAGTATTTACTATGTGCTGGGAGCTGTGCTAGTCACTGGGGATACAGACGAAAGCAAACTAGATAGCTCTTGCCCTCAAGGATCTTACATTCTAATGAGTTAGATAATATGTATATAAATAGATATAAAAAACCAACCTGCTCAGTTGTTCTCCTTTGCTCTTGAAGGGGACCAAAATGACATCACTATGTGGGGGTCAAGGTAGTATGTCTAACTGTGGCTGATCAGACAAATGCTAACTGAGAAGGCTCAACCACAGGTAAGGCACAAATAGTCTATGTGAACATTTGGAGTGGAGATGTTTCTAAATGTGTGCACCTCCTGTTTCTTTTGAGCTATTGCAATTCTGCTTTGCTCATAGAGCATAGCATCTTCTTTGATGCAGGCAATCCATGCTGGGTGGTCCTGTGCCAGTATCTCCCATGTCTCATGATCTGTTCCAAAGTTCTTCAGAGAGACGTTGAGAGTGTCCTTGTATTGATTCTTCTGACCACCATGTGAGCACCCGCCTTGTGTGAGTTCTCCATAAAACAGTCCTTTAGGTAAATGTGTATTTGGCACTCAAACAACATGACCAGCCCATCTGAGTCGCACTCTCTGCAGTAGAGTTTGAATGATTGGCAGTTCAGTTTGAGAATGGACTCAATTTCTGGTACCTTATCTTGCCAGGTAATCTTCAGAATCCTCCTAAGACAATTCAGATAGAAGTGATTCAGTTTCCTGGCATGGCATTGGTATAGGGTCCAGGTTTCACAGGCATACAATAATGTAGTCTGTAGACCTCACAGCACAATGGCTCTGTAGACCTTCATTCAGTTTGGTATGCAGTCTAATATCTCTTCTCTTACACAATTTCCTTTGGAGCTTCCTAAACACCGAGTTGGTTCTGGCAATGCATTTGTCAACCTCATCATCTTTGTGTGGAAAATATACTGCCAAGGTAAGTGAAACTATCTGCAACATTCCATGTATGGATGGTGTAGTGCTGGCTGGTGGAGAATCTCTGTTTTCTTGGTGTTAATTATTAGGCCAAAACTTAGCACAAGCAACAGAGAATAGATCTGCATTTGTTACATCTCAGCCTCAGAGGATGCATTGAGTACACAATCATATGCAAACAAAAAGTCACATACCAATTCTCCACCCACTTTACTTTTGATTTGTAGCCTTTTCCAGGTAAATGATTCACCATCTGTGCAGTAACTGACCTTAATGCCATTTTCATCCTTCTTGAAGACATCCAACAATATTGCTGAAACATCATACTAAAATAAAAAGCATGGGAGCAAGCATACAGCCCTGCTTTTGCATTGGTGACTAGGAAAGTGTGAGAGCATCATTCAATATCCCATGCAAACATGCCACCATGAAACTGACATACAATACTGATGAACTTCTTCAAGCAACCAAATTTTGCCATAATTTTTGACAAGCCCTCATATCTTACATTATTAAAGGATTTGGTCAGATTGATGAATGTGTCATATAGACCTCTGTACCAGATACCCAAATAATAGATGAAAGGTAACCTTAGAATGAACAGCTAGGTGGCGAAGTGGATAGAGTGATGGCCTGGAGTCAGGAAGACTCCTATTTCTGAGTTCAATCTGGTCTCAGACACCAGCTGTGTGACCTTAGGCAGGTCACTTCACCCTGTTTGCCTCAGCTGAAGAAGGAAATGGCAAACCACTCCAGTCTCTCTGGAAGAAAACCCCAAATGGGGTCACAAAGAATCAGACATGACTGAAACAACCGAACAACCACAAACCTTAGAATGGAAGGCATTCATTAAGGCATTAATTAAGTTAGCTGAATGTGGTCCATATCCTTCATATATCTATCTGTCGTATCTTACTTGATATTAAAAGGCAAAATTGCATAGTATACAAAGAATCTATCCCCTCCCCCACCAACCACCACCACCAAGTGAGAGGGACCTAGATTTAAGTACTGTCTCTGATACATATGGGCTATGTGACCCTGGGCAAGTCACTTAACCTCTTAGTGCTCTTGGAAACTCTTTAAGAGTATAAGTTGTAGAGGAGATGGTTTACATTTGTATAGTTTCCTACATAAATGAAACCACAGATTCCTTGATACTGACACTCAGCAGATTCTTAAAGTAATTTCTATAGTTGTCTCTGTCATGTTGAAGAAGAAATTGCTTGAGTCTTCCATTTTCTATACCTCCCAGTCAGTTGTGTGTTGAGATGTGTTCTAGTATAGAAAATTGTTTGCAAAAACCTCCTTTTCTCTTTCTCATGTTTTCATCCTGGATGCATGCATAAAGATAAACCATTCTCATAAAGACTTTATAGAGATAGGACAATACATGCATACATTGATAGTTGCTAATGTTTTCTGCTCACCTCTTTCCCTATAAAAATACCATCTGTGGTGTTTGCCTTGTAATTATATTGTATATCTATACACACACACATACAGATACATGTATATATGCATATGATACATGTATAGATATACAATTGCGTATTTGTATATATGCCTGCACGTGTATATATGCATGTATATATATACATGTAGAAATACACACATGCAGATACATACACATATACAATTGTGTATATATACAAGCATGTATATGTGTTCACGTATGTGTGTGTGTTGACTCCTATGATAAAATGTACTTTCCCAAAGGGAAAGGACTCCTTTATCTTTGACTTTCTATCCCCAGTGACAAGCATAGTGCGTGGCACACATTAAGTGCTTAATAAATGGTTGTTGACTGACTAACCTTAATTCAGGCCCTGTCACTTTTTACCTGGGCTATTGAGATGGCTTTCTAATTGATCTGCCCTGTCTCAAGTCTCTCTCCACTCCAATTCATCATCTGTATGGCTGCTAAAGTGATTTTCCTCAAGCGTGCATCTGACCATGTAGCTCCTTTACTCAAAAGATTCCAGTGGTAGCAGCTAGGTGGCACTGTGGACAGAGCACCAGTCCTGGAGTCAGGAGGACCTGAGTTCAAATCCAGCCTCAGACATGTGATACGAGCTGTATGACCTTAGGCAAGTCACTTAACCCCGATTGCCTCACCAAAAAAAAAAGACTCCAGTGGCTTCCTATTGCTTCTGGGATAAAATATAAATTCCTGTTTATTCAAGGCCTTCTACAGCCTCTCTCCAGCCAACCTATCCTGCCTCTTTGTATATTACTCCCCTTCCCACACTCGGCAGTCCAATTGAACTTTGTCTCTGTTCCTCACACATGGCACTCAACCTCCTGACTTCATGCTTTTTCGCTGGCCATCCCTCATGCCTACAATATACTCCATCTTCACCTCTGTCTCTCAGAATCCTTCACTTCTTCAAGTTGCAGCTCAAGTACCAGCTTCAACATGAAATCTTTCTTGTTCCTCCCCTACAAAATTCCTTCCTTCTTTACCTTGTATTTAGCTAGCTTGTATCTATTTTGGGCATACACATATTAGTGCATGTCTTCTCTTCCAACAGGATGAGAGCAGGGATTGTTTCATTGTTTTTGTCTTTGCAGGCATAGTGCCTAGAACAGCTTCTGGGGCACATAAAATACTAAGCACTTAGTAAATGTTTGTAGGCTGAACCTCTTCTTTGATGTTCCAGTGGATAGAGCCCTGAAACTGGAAGAAGGAAGCTCAGTTCAAATCCTGCCTTACTCTCCCACTAGCTCTGAGCAAGTGATGTGTTGTCTGCCTCAGTTTCCTCATCATTAAAATAAGGATAATAACACCAATGTCCCAGAATCAAATCAGACAACAATTTTTTTTTTCTTTTAACTTATTTCATTTTTAATTTATGGAAGAAAACAAGCATTTCCAGAACATAGTCCAATAAAAAAGATGATTGCACATGAAACTGTAAATCTACTGTGTACAACTTCCTATTCCTTTTAAATATACAACAAAATTATCAGGTAATTTTTTTCTTCCCTCCTCACCCCAACATTAGACACAAATAGGTGTGTGTATGTATGTATGTGTGTGTGTGTGTGTGTGTGTGTGTGTGTATGAAATTATACTACACATACTTCTCTTTCCTTCAGTATTTTTTTGGGTCTCCTTTAGCAAGCTGTTGACTTGTTTTTCATGATTTTCTTGCATCACTCTCATTTCCCTTCCCAGTTTTTCCTCTACTTCTCTTACTTGCTCCTCAAAATCCTTTTTGAGCTCTTCCATGGCCTGGGACTGATTCATATTTTTCTTGGAGGCTTTGGATGGAGGAGCTTTGACTTTATTGTCTTCTGGTAGTATATTTTGATCTTCTTTGTCATCAAAGAAAGCTTCTATGGTCTGAGATTTTTTGCACAGTTTGCTCATGATTCCAGCCAATTTCTTGAATTTTAAACTGCTTGTTAAGGTAGAGGTCTGCTTCCAGTGTGGAGAATGTACTATCCCAAGCTTTGGGGCTTTTTGCACCTGTTTTCAGAGATACCTCTAGGGGCCTGTAAATTTTCAGTTCTTCCAAGGTGGTATGATCAAGTGCAAGGTGTTTACTCCTTTCCTGGCCTGTGTTCTGGTCTATGAGTGATCACAAGCACTCTTTTCTGCCTTGGAACTGTGAGGAAGATTCTCTTTGCACTGCCACTATAAGCTCCACCACGCCAGTGCTCCTCCTCGTTCCAGGACCACCACCCAGAACTGTCTACACATACTTCTATTTATCAATTTTTTCTCTGAATGCAGATAGTGTCTTTCCTCATATGTCCTTTGTAGTTAATTTGGGTACTTATATTAGACGTTTGCTCAAAGTCATTCCCAAAACGATATTGTTGTTACCATATACAATGCTCTCTTGGTTCTGTTCATCTGGCTGTTCATTATTTTGTGCAAGTCTCTCCATGTTTTTCTAAAATTATCGAGGTCATCATTTCTTATAGAACAGTTCTATTCCGTCACAACCATACACTACAACTTGTTCAGCCATTCCCTAATCAATAGGCATCCTTGCATTTTCCAGTTCTTCGCCACCACAAAGAAAGCTGCTATAAACATTTGAGGCCATACAAGTTCTTCTCCTTTTTCCTTAATCATCTTTGAAACCAGACCAAGTAGTGGTATGAGATAACATTTGTAAAGCGTTTGGCAAACTTTAAAGTGCTGCATAGATGCTCGATATTAATACTCTTAGTAGTTTTCTAAATGATTTTGGACTTTGAACTTATGCAAACTATGGCTGCCACATCTCCCCACTTGGCAAGGAGATCAAGTGTCGATTGACCGAGGCAGCTTGTGATTTCTTTTGGCCTTCTCATCATGGCATCTGTTTTGCAGTGAATAAACTTCTCCAGGAAACAGCAGTAGCTAGGGACAGTGCTTTCACTTTTCTCCATTTCCCATTTTGGGAGTTCGACAGCATCTTTAAACAAAAGTAGGCCTGGAACTGCTATAATTACAAACACTATCTTCCCATCATTATCATTTCTTCTAATTTGCTGTTTACTTTTACTTTTGCTCTAATTTGTTCATCTGCTGCACACAGACAGATGATCTTGAATTAGAATTTGTCAATAGGCTCTGTTAGAATACAGTGAGTGTGTGTGTGTGTGTGTGTGTGTGTGAGAGAGAGAGAGAGAGAGAGAGAGAGAGAGAGAGAGAAGGAGAGAGAGAGGAGAGAGAGAGAGAGAGAGAGAGAGAGGAGAGAGAGAGAAGGAAGGAGAGAGAAGGAGAGACGAGAGAGAGAGAGAAGAGAGAGAGAGAGGAGAGAGAGAGAGAGAGAGAGAGAGAGAGAGAGAGGGACAGGCAGACAGACAGGCACAGACAGACAGAGACAGAGCATTGCCAGTGGCTTCTAAGTCCTTCTTGAAGAAGGTATCTATGATGTATGGGTGTGAGATTTCTGGTTAGGCTTATAAGATTTTGCTTCCTTGATTTCTGGGTCCTGAACTGAATTTCTTTTCACCAAGGTACATATTAAGTTAATTTTGAGAAGTTTGTCAAATGCTTCATTGAATTTCTCTACTACTTCTTCTTCTACATACTTCATAAAATAATAGATTAAGAACTAGAAAGGACTTTCATGGACCACCAGCCTAAGAAGTCCAGACAGATGAGATAATCAGCCCCAGGGTCATAGAGCAAGTAAGACACATTATGAACCTAGGTTTTCCAATACTAAGGCCACTGATCTGTCTGTCCACTTTAACACACTGCCTCTCCTCCCTTCACGCAAGAACCACATGCTATTTTGGGCCCTGTGCATTAAGTCTTTTCAGTGTGATAGATTCTACTGAGACTTTCACTTTGTTGGAATAACATTTGAAAACCCAGAGTTAACTCTATGCCCCAATGAAACCTCTGAGAAAGACTCTTGTGGACTCTCTGGACTCCCAAGTAACCATGACAGAAAGTCATTTCCAGAAAAGACAGTTCCCTTCTTTTCCTGGGTTTGGGATTTTTTTTTGAGTGGAATTTATGCCTACATATCGCTCCCTTCACTAAAGGAGGAATGGCAGCTACATTTAAATCTCTTGTTTGCACTTTACTAGCTGTGCTTTATAAATGTTTTATGAGTGGCTGAGCTTGCAGCATTACTATTTTATTAGAACGTTGGATATCTTGTTTTCACAACTGAGTTACTAAAGTCATCCTTTCTTTTAAAAGAAGAAAGCTTAATGCTTGTTAGGAAGAGATAGATTGACGATATCTTAATGGTAACTGTTCCAGGGAGTGTTAAGTTTTTCTGAGACTTGGGAAATGTGGATATCCTTGGTATCCTTGGCGCTGTTTGACTTAAAAATAGTTGTCAGAGGGACCAGGGAATGATTTTTTAAAGAATATTACATTCATTTGGTTCATTGTATTTCCTAGAGTTGAAGCTAGTTCAGTACTTTTTGCTATCTGATGCAAAATTCATAATATTTTACAAAAAAAAGCTTTTAATAAGCTTCAATGAGTACTAGGATTCAACCTTCCATTAGTTTCTAAATTTATACTTTGATGTCTTTTTGAGTTATGAATAGATAGGATTTAAGTGAGGCACAGTTGCATAAAGTTATCAGCCTCACTCATTCTTCCAGAGTCATTGGAATCCAGTAGAAAGACAAAAGTCAAGGTGACTGGTGATGGCTCAAGATGCAGCGACCTTGGCATCTTCAATATCTAACCAAGCTCCACAGTGACTGCTTAAGCTGCCTTTGTGGCCACTGGAACAAATTGGTCTCACCCACCTTTCCATCCAGGAAATCTTCACATGGTTGGGCTAAATGCTTCCCTAACTCACCAATGGAGAAACCTCCACTTGGTTTAGGCCATCTGCTATAATGGTTTACTGAGCTGCTGTGCTTGCTACAGCTTCTGGGGGCCACAGGTGAGAGTTGGGTGACAATCTTTCAGAGCTTATTTTCTTCTGGCATAGTCTCTGAGAGTCCTGGGCCACCTCTTTGCCAAAATGAACCAACAAAAATATAACTTGTTGTAGGTTCTACAAATTTAAGATTGGGGGGAGGGGGAGAAGGAGTAAGGTTTATTGGTTGCTGATACATTAGAATCAGGAATAAAATTTGGACCATGCATTCAAAACTGAGAACTGAATGAATTATAGAACCAAGGAGGATACAAATGAATCTTCTTAATATTATGGAGGGATGACCAGAATACAGGGTCAAACACAAGTTTAGTGGAATGAGCTAGGGAAGGAAGTTAAGCACTGCATTTCTCCAAACACTTGTTATGGATGCATGTTGGGTTCTTGTTTGCCAAGTTTGGTTTGCCAAGTATAGCTTGAGAAAGAAGATCCCATAGTCATTGACCCACAAAATTGGTTGAAAACATTAAAAAAACCATTCATTTCTCATTTTGTATTTAGGTTTAAAGTTAATAAAAGTTTACGTTTAAAAAATACATTCATCATTCATCAGAAAGCTATAGATGAGATGACCTCTAATACTATCAAGTCATACAAGTCTATGGTCCCTTCATGACTTCATAAAACTGTCACATAATAAATTTATATTAACTTAGAGAGTTTAAAACACATTGGGGAAACATGAGCAAATTGTACTTTCTTGGAAATATTAGAAATATTAGAAATGAACTGATCAGTTCAGAGGTGAATAACCAACAAACTATTGGCCTTGAAAGCAAGAAGGCTGGGGTCCAACTCCCCACTTCTGATACATGTTGACTACGTGGTCCTGGGCAAGTCACCTAAACTCTCAGTGCCCTAGGCAATTCTCTAAGATTTTAAGTTACAAATGAGGCACTAACCTGCATTGTGGAAGGAGTTTCCTCACCCAGGAATCCCTTATCCCAATGAAATTATTGCTATTGTTCCTATCCCTAACTCTGTGACTGAATACCTGACATATCTGTAGTTTACTCACAATGGAATCCTTACCTGGTCACACTTAATTCAATCTAATGCAGCAAATACTTACTAAGTACTTATTACATCAACATCACTGTGCTAGCCTTTAGGGATTAAAAAGGAAAAAAAAAACAAAATAGGTTCTACCCAGAAGTAATTTATATTCTACTGAGAAAACATGGCATGTACAGAGATTAATATAATTCAAGGTAGTATATGATGAGAGGCAAAGGAAAGATCAAAGGGCTCTAATGATATTTTGGAAGATGGGGAAACTATCATCTCTGGGGATCAGAGAAAGCTTTATGGAGAGGGGCAGCAAATGGACTGAGCCATTAAAGAACACAGAGATTCTGAAAGGCATAGATGAGAGAGCATATGAGAGATGACCTATGCAAAAGCAGAGGCAGCAGATGGAATGTGAAGGAAAGAGCTAATGGCCAAGTTTGGCTGGAACGTAAGAGTATATGGAGGGAAGTAATGTGAAATGAAGCTGGAAAGGTAGGTTAAAGGAGGGCTTTTGATGCCAGGATCAGGAGTTTCATATTCTATCTCAGTGGTAAAAGGAAATCATTGAAGGGTTCTGAGTAGGGAAGTAATGTGCTCAGATCTATGCTTTGGGAAGATTATTTTGGTGGTAGGGTGGAGAATGGATTTGAGAGAGAAAAGATTAGAAACTATTTAGGAGGCTATTACAGCAGCCCAGCTGAGTAGTGATGAGGACCTGAATTAGGGTGAAAACAATATAAGTGGAGAGGAGACAAATGTTAAGGATATTCTAGTTAGAGTCAAAAGGAATTGAGAACTGATTAATCCATCAAAAAGAATTAAGTGTATACTATATGCCAGGTACTGTGCATACAAAGAAAAGTATATTAAAAAACAAAATAAAACAAAACAAAGTAACAGTATCTGCCCTCAGGCAGTTCATATCCTAATAGGGATTATCACTTGTAAATAACTAGGTCCATACAAGATATATACAAAGTGGATGGGAGGTCATCTCAGAGGAGAAGGCACTGATATCTAGAAAGGCCTCCTTTGAAGAGAGAGGATGAAGAAATTTAGACCCAGACTGAAGCAAGCCTATGAAACTAAGGAGTGGAGGTGAAGAGGGGGAGCATTGCAGGCTTGGGATCAGTCCATGCAAAAGCATGGAGATGGATTGTTGTGAATGAGAACAGCAAATTGGCCAGTACTGCTAGACCAGCAAGGGCATAGTAGAGGGTAGAATGTAAGAAGATTGGCAAGATAAGATAAGACCAAGTGGTGAAGAGCTTTAAATGCCAAGCAGGCTGGAGGTAATAGGGAACTACTGGTATGAACTGAGAGGGATTGGGTAGAGAGTGACATGGTCAGTGGTTTTAGGAAAGTCACTTTGGCAGCCATTGGCTGATTGAAGAATAAACCTTGCCCCTGATGGCCTTTAAAAGAAGAAATTTGACAGTTCTGAAGTCAGTCAAGATAGGAGGAGCTCTGTCAACAATTCACCTGTGCTGATCAAGAAGCGAGCCTGCTGCAGAGGAAGAACCCAGCCTCTTCCAGAATGCATCAGGGATGTGGGTTTAGGAAGACAAATTTTCTTCTCATTCTCTTCCCTGCCATTGCCAATAGCAATTTGCAGATGAGTACATTTGTCAATAGGAGACTTTGCAGGTAGCAGAAAGCAATTCTAGGAGGTCCAGCCTCAGAGCAGATGTGCTGTGCCAAATGAGAAGTTAGCTCAAGGAGTTCGGTGGGGCCCCCCACGGAACAAAGAAGCTGTAACCAAGACACTATCGGAATGCAAAGGGCGTCAGGGCCCCACAGTGCTGCCTGTGAGTTGCCTTGGCCGGGGATGTGTCTCTCCACTGGTGCCCACACTAGTCAAATACGCTGTGTGTATTTTGGGGAGATTATGCCCCAGATTTATGGGGGAGATGTTTTGTAGCTCCTTTCTTACTATGCCATTTCAGTAAATGCCTTTGTTTGTATAAACTAGATAACTACTAAAAGTAAAGACATTGCTAAGTGCTTATAAACCATAATTTTGAAGGTGAAGACACAAAGAGAACCTTGGGTTTGGGATATTAATGCCTTGGGGAGCCCAAACCAGGAAAGAAAGTTGGGGTGGGTAGCCCAGGGAGAGCACCACATATGAATGTTATTTATGGGGTGTACTTTCAGGCCTGGACATCTGAGAAGGAGCACAATTTACTACTCTGGTGAAAGGTTGCCTCACAACCCCTAACATTTTGAGGCTTATCTTCCACCCCACCACCAAATAATCTTCCCAAAGCATGTATCTGAGCACATTACTTCCCTACTCAGAACCCTTCAATGATTTCAGCTCTGGTGGTTCATTCATTAGAGAAACTTCCTCTGTAAAATATAATTAAGTCATGATTTTTAGAAAAGGAACAGCCTCAGACAGTGAGAGAGCATTCTGAAGGTCACATAACCCCACATCCATTTCTCATGGAGGGCTTGAAGTGACGGCCATCTCTCAGTCTCTTGTTAATGAGGCCTTTCTTAGCCCCTGAGGATGTGCACCTGATCTAATGTCTCCAAAGCTCCACCATTTTATAGAAAGCTAACTGTACAACAGATGGACAAGCGGCCCATTATGGGCTCGGACAGTCAGCCCACCCTTCACACGGCAGCAATCTGACTTGCTCCTGCCGTGCATTCCAGGCCCTCGGTGGTCAATAACGTGCTTGGCTGGTACATGAAAGGTTATGTGGGGCAGTGTTAATACTCTACTTGCTGCAATCCTGTCTGCAGACACAAGGCCTGTGTCACAGTCCTCCTAGAAGCTAAACATAATAACCAGGGGACCCAAACGCAGCCTAAAGGAGGCTAGCTTTATCAGGCTGCCTGGCATTGGTTTGTTTGTGGATTCGTTTCAGAGCTAGTGTTAGGATGATTTTGGTAATTGTACCTAGCACATGGTAAACCTCCAGTACATCAGAGTTTCTTTACCTGAGTTAAATTTTTTTTTCTTGACATCTGCATCTCATCAGAATTGGTTCCTTTGTAATTCTGTATATTTTATCTTATGCATTTGAAAAACATTATTCTGAGAAGGGGTCCATAGGCTTCACCAGGCTGCCAAAGGAGTCTATGGCACAAAAAGGGGTAAAACCCCCTGCAATAGATATTTGTTGATTGATTAATCCCTCTATTCAGATAGCTCAGATGAAAACACATATCCCAAATGAAGCAATATCAATGTAATCAAAAGACCAATTTTCCTGGAGTCAGAGGACCTGAGCTTTAATCTTTACCTGGTCACCTTAGGGACCTTCTATGCCTCAGTTTTCTCATCTGTAAAATGAGGAGCCTCTCTGGGGGCTATTCTACTTCTAAATTGGTGATCCAAGCAATATTTACTGAGAAACAATGTGGTGACGTAAGGAAAAAAAAATATTGGAGATGGAGTCCTAGGACCATAGTTCACCCAGCTCTGTCATCTGTTACAAATGTGACCTTAGGTAAATCACTCAACTTCCCTAAGGCCTTACTTTCTTCATTTGTAAAATGAAGGAATTTGACAAGATGATCTCTGAGATCTTTTTGAGCTTTAAATCTATGGCCATCTTTGAAAATAAGGGCATGGAAGCAGTCTGCACATAACAGAATCACAGTTTCACATACAATCCTCTTTCTGTTCTACTGTTTATACGGAAATGCCCATTTTTATGTTAAGTTCAAAATAAAATGAAATTTTAAAATCTGAGCATAAAGTTATTTTTCATATTCCTAACATTTATATAGAATGCAAATTTAAATAGAATTTATTGTAAAGAAAATTATTTTTTTTCCCCTGTAAGGAAAGAATGTCTACTTTGGTAGAAATGAAATTAATCTACAGACTGCTCACCAGCATGTCTTTTGCCTTGTCTTTTGTTTACCTATGTTTAGTCAGTGAGCTTGGAAGGGTGTGTCATTAATAATAAAATTAGTTACTCCAAATTGAGGTAGCTTTGGGAAGGGATGGGCTGGTAAATGGTAAATGGGCTCTCTGAGGAAAAATGGATTCATGATACGTGTTTAAATTTAACATACACTATCAACATTTTTTACATCACTTTTTTTCCCCCTTTCTTTTTTTTTTTTTTAGGCAATTGGAGTTAAATGACTTGTTCAGGGTCAGGTAGCTAGTAAATATCTGAGCCTGGATTTGAACTTAGATCCTCCTGACTCCAGGGCCAGTGCTCTATCCATTGTGCCACCTGGCTGCCCCTTTCCATTGGTTTTTTCTTAAAGTCTAAACAATCAATAAAGCAATAAATCAACCCCTGATTTTTAGTATTTGCCAGTTTCTGAAGTATAAATCTCACAATGAAAATTTAACAATTAGCCCTCAAGCTTGTTCAAGCTCACTCCCGCATAGCCGTGGCTATGAAGATCTGGAAAACAGAAAACAATCAGATTCTGCTCCAGATAGGACTTATACGTCGTTGATGTTCTAGAGTCAAGAACAGAACTCTAGAATTCTAGTCTTTAATCTGAGCCACTCCTTAGTCCTAATCTCTAAGTCCCAACTTGACCAACCTCTGAATGACTCACTCTCTCCCATCCCTTAGGACCTGGGATCTCTTTGCCCTCTTCCAGTCCCAAGTCCTCAGTGGGGGAGAAGGAGAGCGCTCAAAATCAGCCCATCTTCATCTGTAGAATGGCAGATTAGCTTTTCTCAGTCTGCCGGGCGTCGATTTGAAAGGGGCAGCTACACCATGGATACACAGCCAAACTATCTGAACTTCCAGGCCACCAATCCCGCGTGTGGTCATCTAGCCTCTGTGCAAAGACCTCCAAGGAGGAGGAAACCCCTGACTCTCAAGGTGGCCTTTCTACTTTCAGGTAACTTTTTACTGTTACCAAGCTCTTCCTTTTAGACGATCTAAGTATATGACTGCAAATTCCATCCACTGTGCCTAGTTCTGACTTTAGGAGTTCAAGTAGAACAAGTTTAATCTTTTTCCTTCTGACAACCTTTCAAATATTTGATGACAGCCATCACATGCCCCTCAACTCTTCTCTTCCCTATCGTCTTAACTGATCCTCCATAGGCTATGATCACTTGATCTTTCTTTGGTCTGCCAATTACATTTCCTCCCCCTATTACTTCTTAATTCACTTTGGGCCTGGAGTCAGGAAGGCCTCAGATGTTTACTGGCTATGTGACCCTGGGCAAGTCACTTAAATCTGCCTCAGTTTCCTAATCTATAAAATGAACTGGAGAAGGAAATGGAAAGTTTCCTTTGAGTGTCTTTGACAAGAAAATCGCAAATGGAGTTATGAAGAGTCTGACATGGGGGCAGCTAGGTGGCACAGTGGTTGAAGCTTCGGCCTTGGAGTCAGGAGGACCTGAGTTCAAACGTGGCCTTATACACTTGACACTTACTAGCTGTGTGACCCTGAGCAAGTAAGTCACTTAACCCTGATTGCCTCAGCAAAAAAAAAAAGAGTCCAATATGACTGAAAAATGACTCAATAACAACATATTGTATATTAATTAATGTGTTGTCCTCACTACCTCCACCACCTTCCATCTCCAGAATGCAAGATCCTTGAGGTTGGGAATAGTTGACATTTCCTTTTTATCTTTGTATTCCCAGTGGCTTATATTGGCATGCATGGCACACCCAGCCTATACTCTAAATACACCCATGGTACCTTGCATAAGGCAGGAAATGAATAAATACCTGTTGAATGAATGACTGGCCTCCAGGTCTTTCCTTGAAGAAGCATCTCCTTGAAGAGGAGTCTTCCTGGTTGCCTTTCTCAGAGCTCTCCAGCTTATCAATTTCCTTCTTAAAATATGTCACCCACATGTGAGAAGCAAACTCCAGAAGCAGTCCAGGCAAGGACAAATCAACCGCTTTCAAAATGTGGCTAGTGTGGAATAGGAATGCTGTAAGACATACTAACATGAACATATACCATGTATAAGAATTGAAATCATTGTTATCTCTCACAAACAAAAGGTCTCAACAAAGCCTCCAGGAAACAGCAAAAGCCTACACGTTTGGGAAAACTTTCACACCCCTCAGAACTTCCTGTTAGTTTTTTTTTTAAATTATCATCATTCCATCCAAAAGTGCTAGCAGAATAGCTGTTCTTTTAGGAAGCAGTAGACTTTGTAAATTGCCTGGGGAGAATGACTGATCTTTCCAAATCACCAGTATGCTACAGAAGGCAACAGCTTATAGTCACATCCCTTTGCATACTCATTTGACCCAAACCTCTGAGGCATTTCAGGTTTAGTTACTGCAAATAGAAAAACATAACAAGGTCCACAGATCAGTTAAACACTACCATTTCTCACTCTGCTGATCTGCAAAGCCATATAATTTACACAAAAACCCCTGCAGTGTCACCTCATTAAAAAAAAAAACTTTAGCAAGCTGGAATCTTGAAGGAGACTTTACTAGATTAAAATAAATGCATATATTAAATATAGTATATAACAGACTTTACATTTATGTATCATGCCATATATTTACTATACTAGTATATACTGTATTTTATATTTACATATATAGCATGTGCAAACAACTATGTATGACTTTTATAATAATTTGATTTCACTTAATTGCTAGTTCATAGAATTCAGTAATATGAGCAACTAGTACAAGGCTGACAGAAATGAAGGTAGATGAATGATACATATAGGAAGACAATGAGTTCCTGTCTCTGATGTTAATTAGTAAGCCCACTCTATATATTCCATCTGTTCACAAACTATGACCCCAATATGCGTGCTGCTTGGAAAAAATGGAACAAAATATACAAACTACACAATAATTGTCAAGGTTCAGGAATACTTTTTGAATTTGGGTAGAAGAATCCAATCTTAGTGTAAAGTTCATTTATCTCTGAAACTAACTTTTTTTATAAAGAGGGAACATATGACATCATTAACAGTGGATATGTTTCTATTTTTTTAAAGAAAGTTGTGTCTTTCATCCAAATTAAACATTAGTTGTTTACAGGCAAGGCAATTTCAGGCAACTGCTGACTTGTTTATTAGATAGTCAAAATGTGTACATTACTGTCCTTGCCCAAAATCATGAAGAGTATTCAGAGTAAGATTGGCTCATGGATTGAGTATTTTAAAACTCAAAAATATTCTTGATATTTTCAATGATAATCAGAATTTACTGTCTCCTTCAAGATTTCAGCTTGCTAAATTTACTTGCAATAAAAGCATCTTAACTTACACTATTAGGCATGATCTGGGTTTCGAGAATACCTGATATGATCACAGGATGAAGGTTTCTGGGAAAGTCCCATATGGAGATAACACCTACTTTGTAGTAACTTTCACTTAGTTGAGGCTCTAATATCCTCACTCGCTAAAGACAGAGAATTTCAGAGGTTTGTAAATGTGCTTTTATTTTTTAAAAAAGTGACAGGAATTGGCTAAGGGAAAAGGAAAAGTAGAGATGATAAAATATGCAACATGGAAAACATTTTTAGTAAGAAATCATAAAAAGATTTTTACTATTGCTATTAGTAACCAAAAATATCTGTGTAGCATATTGGTTATGGAGCATTTATCTATCCCAAAGAAGTAGACTAACTTGTCTGTGATTAAAAAATAATAATAATGACAACAGACTAAATGGATTGGCTATTTCACCCTTCAAAGCAGAATGGAAAAGGTTGTGTGAGGCAGACAGGGCTGAGTGTCATGCTTCTTTAAGAGGTCTTCCACTGCACCTGAAGGCTAGGCCTAATTGGACAAGCATACAGCTGAGCCACATTTGGGTGGCTCTCTCAGCCCTTATGATTAAGTGGAAAAAAGCCATCTGGGTTTCCAGGATGTCAGTGTAGAAGAAGCTGCCTCAGCTGGGAGGAATAGAGATGATGATCTACAGTGCTGGGGAAAACCTGCAGCGACCCTCTATCTCTTCGGCCCAAGAGGGGAAGTTATCAGGAAGGGAGGAGACTTCTGACTCTTGTGCCTTAGAGAAAGGGGGATTTTTTGACTGTTAAATCCTTCCCTTCCTTGACACTTTCATTGCTCCCAGCCTAGTTTGATGTTTGATACCCAGTTAATGAAGCCCAGCTTCATTAACACTCACTTATTAGAACAGCCTCCCAACCAACAAGTATTTATTAAGTGCCTACTATGTGCCAACCACTGTACTAAGCAAGGAGGTATAAAGACAAAAATGGAATAAGCCCTGCCCTCAAGAAGTAGGACTTCTGAGACCTACAGCTAATTCATTTGACTGAGTGTACAGGGTGGTACAGTGGAAAGAGCTTGGCCTGGAGTCAAGAAGACTCATCTTCCTGAGTTCAAGTCTGGCCTTAGACACTTACTAGCTGTGTGACCCTGGGTAAGTCATTTCACTTTGTTTGCCTCGGTTTTCTTATCTGTGAAGTGAGCTGGAGAAGGAAATGGCAAATCACTCCAGTATCTTTGCCAAGAAAACCCCAAATTGGGTCACAAAGAGTGGGACATGACTGAAAAAGAACTCAACCATAAACAGGGAAAGAGAGACTCTATGACAGCCTATGGTTGTTGATGGAGAGGTTGGTCGGTTCATGCCACCATAACCACTTAGTCCAAAAGGCTAGGGGGCATATTGTGGGTAGTGAAGTCGGGCTTCCAGGAGAGATTCATGATGGAAACCTGAGGTGGGGGTAGCATGGGGCCTAGTGAAAGAGTAGGAGGAAGTCATACCAAGTGATTGGCTAAGGACTATGAGGTATGCTATAGAAAAGAAGTACTGCCGCCCTCCCATGTCTGTACCCTGGGACAAAGCCCCAGTCGACCTGCACTAGTAACTTTGTATCTTTCCTTGTTCCAAAATGGAAGCTGTTAATAATATGATATGGTAATGTAATAGTAATGGTAATATAATAACAATATGGTATGGTAATAGAGGCTGAAAAAGGAACTCGGTGGGCTCATTTTGAAATCAATCTTAAAAGTAGAAGTGATTAGCCATCCTGATCTCATCTTAAATTCTAAGAGACATGGATTTTCAAACAAAAGTGATGTTTGAACAGCCATTCTAGGCTTTACAAAGGTCAACTCTTACCTCAAGTATAGTGGGGTCAATCCCCACTGTAACTTTGTAAACCTGAGAGAAAATGAATCAAAGAAGACTCCAAGTTTTCATTGCCAAGAGACAAAAAAGGCTGTATTTCTTTTCTTTTTTAAATACAATATTTTATTTTTACCCCAATTACATGTTAAAACAATTTAAAATATTTTTTAAAAAAGTTTTGAGTTCTAAATTCTATTCTTCCCTCCTCTCTCCCCCTCCCTGAGATGGTAAGCAATCTGATATAGTCTATACATGTGCAATTATATAAAACACTTCCATATTAGTCATTTTGTACAAGAAGACTCAAATTTGAAAAAAATGAAAGAAAGAAAGTGAAAAATAGCATACTTCAATCTGCATTCAGTATCAGTTTTTTCTCTGGAGTGTTTCTCTGACTGTATTTCTTATCACTTTTGTAATAGGCAAGGTTTTTGATCAAATCTGCTCTTCCTCCTGACTTCCCTATTTCTGATGACCATACCATCACTCTCCTAGTCATCCAGATTTCAAACCTTGTAGTCATTTTTACACTTCCCTCCCTTCCAGCTTCCACCTTTATTCAATTACTTAGTGCAGTAATAACTTCATCCCTTCCCATCCTCATTCCATCTTCCTCTTCTCAGAGAGTTCTCTTGCGGTGTGAAGGAACTCTTTCTCATCCACTCTTGCCTGGTCATTTTTTTTGTAGCAGAGCCAGGATTCAGTCCCAGATCTTACTCCAAATCTACCGTTCATTCCATTGCCAAATTGCTTTTCTCCTTGCCTGAATGAACTAAACGGCATAAGAGAACTGAGATGAGGAAGAGGGTGTTGAAAGTAGAGGAAGCCCATGGGAAAAGGGTTGGGAGTACACTGGAATCATAATTTTGCCAGCCATGTTTTAAAGAACCATAGATGAAAACTGCTTTCTAAATACAAAAATATTACTAATCAACTTCTGATTTAATTTAGTTTAATTGTAGTGATTTTTAACTGATGCAAACCTAGTTGTAATAGTATCAAGTAAATAATGTTTCATGTAAAATAATAACAATAAAAAAATCAAAGGACTGAGTCAACTAGATGGCCTATTAAGGCCCTTCCAAGTCTAAAACTCTGATCCTCTTATTCATATAACTGTATATAATATATACGTATATATGTGTAGATATATATGTGTGCATACATACAAACACACATGGAGTGCCCCCTTCTAGTACCCTACCAGGTTAACGCAGAATGAACACAGAAGAATTTTAACCTTACGTCTCTTGTGTTCTTTTTCATATTGTACGATGGCCAACAGATGACAATCGCTTCTCCTAAATTCATAGAAACAGCTAGGTGGTGTAGTGGGTAAAGCACTGTACCTAGAGATTCTGAAAAGAGCTGAGTTCAAATCCAGCCTCAGACACTAGCTGTGTGGCCCTGAGCAAGTCATTTAACCTTGCCCTGGTTTCCTTAACTGTAAAATGGGGATAATAACAGCATCTACTTCTTAAGGTTGTTGTGAGGATCAGATGAGGTAAATTGCTTAGCACAGTGCCTGGCATTATATAAAAAGTTCTACATAAATGCTTATTCTCTTCCTCTCACAAAATGTTATAGGTAGAAGAGACCTAATCTAGTCCACTCATTTTTCTTGTCTAGATGAAGAACTAAAGCACAAAGAAATTATGACCTTCTGAAAGTCACATGGTTACTTAGAGGCAAAGCTAAAGTATGAGCTTCCCTATTTCTGTTCTAAAGACCTCCCTCTCTCATTGCTATGCCTTCATTCAATTGTATACACACACACACACACACACACACACACACACACACACACACACACACACACACACTTTTTTTCCCTGAAAAGAAATCCTGAAAATTCAATTGTCAACTCACATTGGTTGTGAGAAAAGCACTTTGTAAACCTTACAGTGCTGTATAAATATTAGCTATTATTTCTCTCTCTGAGTTCCACATAAAATAATGTTGATACTCTAAAAATGATTTCTAAAATCTCCTCCAATTCTCAACAAATTGAGAATTGATGAGCCTGCATCTGGCATGCGGGAGCACAAATTTGTCCTTTCACTAGCTTGTACTGCCCTCTTCTGGCCGCTTTCTGAGAGACACGAGTAGATATCCATACCAAACCTACACTTTGAAAGTGACAAGGGATGGGTATTATGTATCTCCAGCAGCAAGTGATACACTGGTAAATGGAGAAACAATATTGATATATTCTAGATTACAATCTTTCTTTGATTTTTTTGTGCCTTTTTTTTTCATGTGGTTCATAATTCCACAGGAATTCCTCTGTTCTTCCTCCCTCAGTATGTGGAATACTGCTAGCAGTCATACTTTCTCTGCCATGCTCTTGTTTATTGCTACAGTGCCAAACACAAAGCCCTTTGGGAGGGTGACAGAACCATTTTGAATCTGATTCTTAATAAGTCTTGATTCAAGATGTACATTAGCCACTGAGTGCAAATCTCATGTATTTGTTTACGATCTGTGATTTCAATGGCGTAAGAAACTTTTGGGAAAGAAACTCCTACCAATGCAGAACTTTATTTATTTTGCAATTCATAGTCTTACAAAGTTGCCTAGAGCAATGACAGGTTAAGTGATTTGTCCAAGGCCACAGAGCCAATATGTCAGGAATGGGACTACCACTGTCACCACCATCACCACCACCACCAACAATAGCTAGCAGAGCACTCTCCCTCTGTTATCTCATTTGATTCTTATATCAGCACTGGGAGGTAGGTGCTATTATTATTTCTATTTTACATAAGAGGAAACTGAGGCAAAGAGAAGCTAAGTTACTTGCCAAGGCCCCTACAGCTAAAAAGTCTGAGGCATAATTCAAACTCGGGTCTTCTTAATTAAGTGCAGCTCTCTATGTACCTCATTACCTAGCTGCTTTATATCATACAGCAGCTTAACCATGAATCAAGAGCTTTAAAAAGAGGGTATATTATTAACTCCTTGATATGAGCTAAACTTGAAGAAAATCTAGGCAAGTTAAAGTCACAAGAAACTGTTACACAGTAGCGTGCAAACTCAAAATGAGTCAACAAAGTGATATGACAATTAGATAAACAAATAGATGAATGAATGAGTGAATAAATAAATGAATGAATAGATAAATGAATGAATGAATAAGCTAATAGGATCATATCTTAGGCCAAATTTGTAGGAGCATAAGTATTTATTTCTAACCAGGCTACAATCTGGACTCTTCATCATGCCCCAGAGATTTTGCAAAATCATTTCAGCCCTGAAATTCATGCCTCAGAAGAACTTTACACTCTGTCTTCTTCTGATTATCTGGCTTCTCCCAAAATCTTTTAAAGAGGGTACCCAGACCACCCATCTCTTCACTTCTCACCAGTCTGCAATTTAGACTTCTTCCATCATGCTCACATACCTGGTATCCTGGGCCATCTCCAGTCATCCTGATCTATATCTGGCCACTGGACCCGGATGGCTCTGGAGGAGAAAGTGAGGCTGGTGATCTTGCACAGCCCTCTCTCACTGAAATCCGATTCACTTGCAATCATGGCATCACCTGATGTCATGGTTCTCAAAGAGAACAACAACAATACCTGGTATCTTCCCTTCTCCCATCCCTTTTCAATCCCTTTCATCTTCTTTTCATGTGTTGTCTTCCCCCATCAGAATGGAAGTTCCTTGAGGGAAGTGACTATCTTTCTTTTTGCTTGTATTTGTATTCCCAGCCCTTAGCACAATTTTTGGCCCAAAGTAAGCACTTCAAAATGTTTTGTTAACTTGACTTAGGGAGTTGGTAGTCAGGTTTTCTACTCTGTTCAAACCACACCTGGAATACTGTGTTCAGTTCTGGGTTCCATGTTTTAAGGAAGACATGGACAAGTTGGGAACACATTCAAAGAAGTCTGAGCAGGATGTTGAAGGAATTAGAAATCGGATCTTGCTGAGATGGGAACAGATTGAAGGAACTGGGAGGTGTTATTTCATTTAGAGAAGAAATGGATTAAGGAGAGTATGATAGCTGTGCTCAGGTGTTGAATGGCTATCACATACTGACTTTCATTCTGCTTGGACCCAGAAGACAGAACTTGAAACAAGGAGAGGAAGGTACAGAGAGTCAGCTCAAAAGTGAGTCAGATGAAAGCAAAAAGAATGGCCTCAGAAAGTACTGGGCTCCCCCACAGCTAGAAGTCTTCAAGTGAAGACTGGATAGTTACTTACTGTGACATTGATGATGGATACTTGTTCAGGTATGGGTTAAATGACCTGGCCACCCCACTAGCCTGCAACATTATGGAGGACACTCTGGCATGTGAACAAACAGGGCAGATAGTCATACTGCTTTCTGGAGATCTGTTCAGTGGTAACCCTGCCCATGGGGAGAAGATTGATTTAATAAGTACTTGAGATTCTAAACAGGTAAGAAGTTCCTCTTTTCAGCTAAAAAGTCTGAGGCATGATTGCTGGATGTTATCCTGTTGTCTTTAGCCAGTTATCAATCAATCAGCAAGTATCTATTAAGTGTTTGCTATGTGCCCGGACACAGTGTTAAGTGCTGGGGATACAAAGAAATGCAAAAATCACAGAAATTGAACCTTCCCTCAAGGAGCTTAAAAATGAGTGAGAACCAATTAAGATTCAGCTCCATGACTGGATTTGCACTGGAAAAGTAGAGTGTGTATAATGGGTTAAATACAACAATAACAACCTACTTTCATTTAAATGATATAATTGCTGGAAATCTGTTTAATGAAGACCTGGATCTGGGATTATAGATATCAGACTTGAAAGGAGAGCAAAGGTCATCTAGTTCAACCCCCTTATTTGACAAATGAGAAAACTGAGGCAAGTTCTGATGGTTGAGGCAGTTTCAGAAGATGAAGATAAGAAGTCGTACAAATGTATACCAAGTATATTTGGTTCAAGGCACCAAGGAGAGGAAGTCTTATAGCTTCCTCAATTCCCCAACCCCACCCTATTAAAGTGATACTTCATTTATTTATCCATTCATTAAGTTTTCATTCATTCATTCAATAAATATTTACTGAGTACTTGTTCTGGATTATGCCAGGCTGAGGATATAGGATGTCCCACAAGTAAATAGAATGAGCCAATCTGGAGCATTTCAACAAAAAGAAATTACTCTCACTTCTGATCTTTTTCTCCTCTGTAATGAAAAGTTATTAAACATTGTGTGTGTGTGTTTGTGTGTGTTTGTGTGTGTGTGTGTGTGTGTGTGCGTGTGTGAGTGATGGGCCTCTTTGGCAGTCTGGTGAAGCCACTGGACTTCTCAGAATAATGCTTTCAAATGCATAGAATAAAATATATACTATTACAAAGAAACCAATTATTTTTAAATACATCTATCAAATTATGGAAAAGACAAGATCCTGGACCCCACATTGAGAACCTCTCCTTTAAACTAGTTACAGCTGACATTTCTACAGCACTTTAAGATTTTGAAGGTCTTTACATACGTGACTTCATTTGAGCCTTGCAACAACCCTGTAAGGTAGTTTGATGGGCTTAATTATCCCCATTTTACAGATAAGGAAACTGAGTATCTCAGAGAGATTGTATAACTCACTGATGTGTCACAGCTATAAGCCAATAGGAATGTATCTTGCAATCTGGACTCCTTCTTCATGCCCTGGGGAACTCTTTATCTTGCAAAAGGAGTAAAGATTCAAATTTAACTACAAGTAGATCATTCTTTCCACAGTGCTAAGCCACCTTTCCTAGGGATAGTGATAATAATATCTCACATTCACATAGTGTTTTATGGTTTATGAAACATTTTCTTAAAGTAAGGCTTTAAAGGGGAAGAGGGAATAAATAGTTCAGGCATTATTGTTCCCATTTCACAGATAAGGAAACTGAGGCTCAGAGGTTTAAGTGAGTTACATAGCTAATGTCTTAGCCAGGGTTCACACTTCGGTCTTCTGATGACAAGTCTGCTGCTCTTTCTGCTGTACTACACAGGTCAAATTCGGTGACAAACAATTTCACTGTTTCTATAATCATTACACTAGAATTCCATAGCATACAAAATACTTCTTTTTAAAAGGTGGTTTACCTTAAGTGTGCCTTGCACATGGTAGGCAATTCATAACCCTCATCTCTTCTCTCTATCTGGATACTAGTAACCGATTGGTTAACTTCTTAGGAAATGTAGTATAGTAGAAAGAGCACTGTATTTGGAGTCAGGGGTTCAAATAAGAGTATGCCACTTAAAACTTATTAGACGTAAAGAAGTCATCTAACCTCTCAGATCTTCAGTTTCCTCAGCTATAAAGTAAGAGACCTTTAAGGTCCCTTCTAGCCCTAAAGCCATGACCTTTGGAAGTGTCTGCTGAACAACAGTTATGCTTTTCAATGTATGGGCTTGTTAAGATATTCAAGAACATGGCTAACACAGAGGTATTGAGGATGTTTTGCTTTACATTTCCTTTTTCTTTGCAAGTCTGCCATAGTTGTGACATCTTCAAACAGAACAAAGCAATTAAGATTTTACACACCTCTGATGCTACAGTGAAGCTAAGGGTGTCACAGACTTGGTCCCAAATTGAGCATTTTAAATCAACCTTTCTTTAATTTAAGATACTCGAGTTCTTTACTCATTAATCTTATTGGCTTGGCAGGAGGTGGGAATGTGTAAGTATGCTGATGCCAAATGCAATGAGAACTGGTGACTAGGCTAAATAGATAGATATGTGGGTATAAGTCAGGGGTGGAGACCCTGTGGCTTTGAGGCCACAGGTGGCCCTCTAGGTCCTCAAGTGCAGCCCTGACTGAATCCAAATTGTAAAAGGATTTGTTCTGAGAAGTTTGGATTCAGTCAAGAGGCTATACTTGAGGACCTAGAGGGCCACCTGTGGCCTCAAGGCTATAGGTTCCCCACCCTTGGTATAAGTTAAAGCTGAAACTCTGGGGTCTAGCATAGTAGTAAATTCTACATTTTTTGGCTATGCAGGGAACATAAGTACCTTTGACAATCCAAAGTCCCTGTTCCAGTACAAACAGCCATCAAGCGAAGGTTCAGGACAGATTGGCTAGGATGAACTTTGGCTCATAATTCTTCCATGCTTTGAAGAAGCTGAGATTTCACTCCTGTGAGTACTTTCTCTATGGGTTCAGATTGTAACCCAATGAATTCCAGAATTTGAAAGTTGGAAGGGACTTCAGTGGCCATCTAGCATTGGAGTTTCATGCAGGAAAACAATCCCTACCATAATATATCCAATAAATGTTTGTCCAGTGTGTGCTTGAAACCCTTCAAGGAGCCACCACTTTCTTGTGCCTGTTCATTCCCTTTTTAGGGAGCTCTGTTAGTAAGTCTTTTCCTGCCATCAGGACTAAACTTCTACTCATTGCTTCTGGTTTTTCCCCTAGGGACAAATAAGGCTCATCTTAGAGAGTCTTTGCAATATTTGGAGACAATTATCATGTCATTCCAAGACTTCTCCAGCCTAAAGAGCCTTAGTTCCTTCAACCAATATTCATATCATACTATCTCAAGGTCCTTCACTATTCTCATTATTCTCCCTCTGAACACTTTCCAATCTATCAGTGTCCCTAAACCTTGGTGCCCAGAACCGAACACAATACCCCAGATAGTCTGATGAGGACAGAGCCCACTAGAACTTTCACCTCCTTATTTTTGGAAGTTACAACCCTTTTAATGAAGCCCAAGACTGCCCTAGCTTTTGAAGTCTCTGTATTGTACTGATGACTTATACTGCATTTATAATCTACTAAAACTTTCAAATCTTTTCCAGAGCAAATGCTATCTAACCATGCCTCCCCCTCATCATTTAGCTCATGAGGTTGATTTTTTGTGCCCAAGTGCAAGACTTTAAAGTTTTATCCTGATTGAATTTCATCTTATTGGATTCAGCCTAATTTTCTAGCACATCAACATTTTTTTGAATCTCATTGTTACCTATCTCAATCAGCTTCACTCCACTTATAAATTTGATGCACATACTTATATCTATGCTTCTTATTTACTTCATTGATTAAAATGTTAAAGAGCAAAGGCCAAGTGCAGACCCCTATAGTACTCCACTGGAAACCAACTACCATAGTGACATTGGATCATTAACAACAATTCTTTGGGTCCAGCCATCTAACTAGTTGGGAATCTAAGTGAATATATTATCATCCAATCTGTATCTTTCCATTTTCTACACAAGAACAGTATGAAATTTTATCAACAGGTTTGCCAAAATCTAGGTAGACTACATCCACAACATTCCCCTCCTCTACAAGTTTAGTAATCCTGTCCAAAAGGAAATAAGGTTAGTCTGACACGACCTGTTCTTGATGAAGCTATGCTGGCTCTTTATAACAATGGCTTACTTTTCTAGATGTTTCCCAAACATTTCTTTAATGATCTATTCTAGAAATTTTCCAGAAATTAAAATCAAGCTTACTAGACTATGGTTTGTAGACTGTTCTCTTTCCTATCTTGAAAATTGAGGATTAGTCCTCTAATTTTGTGGTAGCTCTTCTGTTTTTCATAATCTTTCAGAAATAACTGATGATGGCTTAGTAATCACATCTGCCAATTCTTTTAGCTCCAGAGCATATAGTTGATCTGTGTCAGGTGACCTGATTTCATTAAAGCCAGATAGATGTAGTCGTTTTTTTTTGTTTTTGTTTTTGATGTTCTAGGTTCTAAGTTCCCTTTTTTTTAAATTTGTTTTTATTTTTTTCTTTTTCTATTTTTTTTAACATATGTTTTTAAAACTTTGGGTTACAAATTTTCTCCCTTCCTCCCTCCTCGTCCACCCTCATTGAAAAGGCAAGGATCTCAATACATGTTATAGATGTGTAGTCATGCAAAACATTTCCATAGTAGTCCTGTTGTGAAAAACTAAGTATATTTCCCTTCATCCTATCCTACCCCCCATTTATTCTATTCTCTCTTTTGACCCTGTCCCTCCTCAGAAGTGTTTGCTTTTGATTATACACTCCCCCAAGCTATCCTCCCCTCTATCAACCCCCAGCTCTCTTGTCCCCTTCCCCCTTATTTTCCTGTAGGCTAAGATAGATTTCCATACCTCATTGTGTATGTTATTCCCTCCTTAAGCCAAATCCTATGAGAATAAGATACACTCATTCCCTCTCACCTTCCCCCATTTCCCCTCCACTGTAAAAGCCTTTTCTTGTCTGTTTCATGTGAGATAATTTACCCAATTCTACTTCTCCCTTTCTCCTTCTCCCAGTATAATCCTCTCTCATCCCTTAATTTTATTTTCCAGATATCACCCTTTCATCTTCAACTCACCCTGTGCCCTATATCTATTTATACATATATATAATTTTTCTCTAATACTGACAAAGGACTCATGAGTTACAAATATCATCTTTCCATGCAGGAATGTAAACAGTTCAACCTTAATAAGTCTCTTATGATTTCTCTTTCCTGTTTACCTCTTCCATGTTTCACTTGAGTCTTGTATTTGAAAGTCAAATTTTATATTCAGCTCTGGTCTTTTCCTCAGGAATGCTTGAAAGTCCCCTATTTCATTGAATGACCATTTTTTACCCTGAAGGATTATACTCAGTTTTGCTGGGTAGGTGATTCTTGGTTGTAGTCCTATCTCCTTTGCCCTCCAGAATATCATATTCCGTGCCCCCCAGACCCTTAATGTAGAAGCTGCTAAATCTTGTGTTATCCTGATTGTGTTTCCACAATACTTGAATTGTTTCTTTCTGGCTGCTTGCAATATTTTCTCTTGACCTGGGAATTCTGGAATTTGGCTACAATATTCCTAGGAGTTTTCCTTTGGGGATCTCTTTCAGGAGGTGATCGGTGGATTCTTTCAATTTCTATTTTGCCCTCTGGTTCTAAAATATCAGGGCAGTTTTCCTTGATAATTTCTTGAAAGATGATGTCTAGGCTCTTTTTTTGATCATGGCTTTCAGATAGTCCAATAATTTTTAAGTTCTCTCTCCTGGATCTATTTTCCAGGTCAGTTATTTTTCCAACAAGATATTTCACGTTCTCTTCTATTTTTTCATTCTTTTAGATTAGTGTTACCATGCCTTGATTTCTCAAATTGTCACTAGCTTCCAATATCTCCATTCCAATTTTTAGGAAATATTTTCTTCAGTAAGCTTTTGGACTTCCTTTTCCATTTGGCCAAATTTGCTTTTTATGGTGTTCTTCTCCTCATTTGGCTTTTTGGATGTCTTTTGCCATTTGGGTAAGGCTATTTTTTAAGGTGTTATTTTCTTCAGTATTTTTTTGGGTCTCCTTTAGCATCACTCTCAGTTTTTCCTCTACTTCTCTTACTTGCTTCTCAAAATCCTTTTTGAACTCTTCCATGGCCTGGGACCAATTCATATTTTTCTTGGAGGCTTTGGATGTGGGAGCTTTGGTTTCATTGTCTTCTGGTTGTGTGTTTTGATCTTCTTTGTCACCAAAGTAAGATAATATAGCCTGACTCTTTTTGCTCTGCTTACTCATGATCCCAGCTAATTACTTGAATTATAAACTCTTTGTTAAGGTAGGAGTCTGTTTCCAGTGTGGAGAATGTACTGTCCCAAGCTTCAGGGGTTTTGTGTAGTGGTTTTCAGAGATACTTCTAGGGACCTGTAAATTTTCAGTTCTTCCAAGGTGCTATGATCAAGGGTGAGGTGTTTACCCCTTTCCTGGTCTGTGCTCTGGTCTATGAGTGACCACAAGCACTCTTTTCTGTCTTGGAACTGTGATGATTTCCACTACAAGGTCCACCACACCAGCGCTCCTCCTCGCCCCAGGACTGCCACCCAGAACTGTGACCCAGATCCAAGCATGGACAAAGCAAGAGAATCGTGCACCCACAGAGAGATCCCTGTAATCCCCCTCTGATCAGCCACTCTATTTCCCCTTATTCTGTGGGCTGGAAACTCAGCAGGCAGCTGCCGCCCCAGGGCCAAGCTTGGGAACTGGAGCAGAGACCACCTTTCTTCTCTCTCTCACCACAGACACGGACTTTTCCCACTGACCTTCTAAGCTGTCTTTGGCATTTGTGGGTTGAGAAGTCTGGAAACTGCCCCAGCTACCCACGATTCAGTCCTCTGAAGCCTGCTCCAGGTTTGCTACAGCCTGCACACCCACACTGAACTGTGCTCCTCTACCAGCCTGGCACGATATACCTTTCTGATCAAACATCCAGGCTGTCTTTGGCTGGAAATTTGTTTCACTCTGTCTTTTTGTTGATTCTGCTGTTTTAGAATTTGTTTAGAGCCATTTTTATAGGTATTTGGAGGTGTTTGGAGGAGAGCAAGTCTCTGCTTTTACTCAGCCATCTTGGCTCCCTAGATATAGTCTTGTAATCTCCTTTCTTAACTTGGGCATTAATTCCCTATTAGTCATTTTTGTTCTGTTGTTTCCAATGCAAAGGCCATTCTCCTTGGCAGGGAAAATAGAAACAAAATCAGAATCAAGCAATTCTGTCACATGTCTGTTGTCAATTATCATTGTCCAACCTACCCCAATAAAAGATTCTATCGTTTCTTGGATCCTCCTTTGTTCTCCCAATACGACTGAGGACTCTTATTATTATTCTGTCTCACTTGCCAGTCTCAATTTATTTTGAGCTTTATACTAGCTGATACTATTTTTAAAGGGCTGCATTCTTATATTAATCCTGTTACCTGAATTTGTCTCCATTTTCTGTACATGGC